>NC_056520.1:18101294-18124832 GCF_014905685.2 Nematolebias whitei
CACAGGTCCTTCTAAAAAAATTAGCATATTGTGATAAAGGTCATTATTTTCCATAATGTAATGATAAAAATGAAACTTTCATATATTTCAGATTCATTGCAAACCAACTGAAATATTTCAGGTCTTTAATTGTTTTAATACTGATGATTATGGCATACAGCTCATGAAAACCCAAAATGCCTGTCCCAAAAAATTAGCATATCATGAAAAGGTTCTCTAAACAAGCTATTAACCTAACCATCTGAATCAACGATGTAACTCTAAACACCTGCAAAAGATTCCTGAGGCTTTTAAAAACTCCCAGCCTTGTTCATTACTCAAAACCGCAATCATGGGTAAGACTGCCAACCTGACTGCTGTCCAGAAGGCAATCATTGACACCCTCAAGCAAGAAGGTAAGACACAGAAAGAAATTGCTGAACGAATAGGCTGTTCCCAGAGTGCTGTATCAAGGCACCTCAGTGGGACGTCTGTGGGAAGGGAAAAGTGTGGCAGAAAACGCTGCACAACGAGAAGAGGTGACTGGACCCTGAGGAGGATTGTGGAGAAGGGCCGATTCCAGACCTTGGGGGACCTGCGGAAGCAGTGGACTGAGTCTGGAGTAGAAACATCCAGAGCCACCGTGCACTGGCGTGTGCAGGAAATGGGCTACAGGTGCCGCATTCCCCAGGTCAAGCCACTTTTGAACCAGAAACAGCGGCAGAAGCGCCTGACCTGGGCTACAGAGAAGCAGCACTGGACTGTTGCTCAGTGGTCCAAAGTACTTTTTTCGGATGAAAGCAAATTTTGCATGTCATTCGGAAATCAAGGTGTCAGAGTCTGGAGGAAGACTGGGGAGAAGGAAATGCCAAAATGCCAGAAGTCCAGTTTGAAGCACCCACAGTCAGTGATGGTCTGGGGTGCCATGTCAGCTGCTGGTGTTGGTCCACTGTGTTTTATCAAGGGCAGGGTCAATGCAGCTTGCTATCAGGAGATTTTGGAGCACTTCATGCTTCCATCTGCTGAAAAGCTTTATGGAGATGAAGATTTCATTTTTCAGCACGACCTAGCACCTGCTCACAGTGCCAAAACCACTGGTAAATGGTTTACTGACCATGGTATTACTGTGCTCAATTGGTCTGCTAACTCTCCTGACCTGAACCCCATAGAGAACCTGTGGGATATTGTGAAGAGAAAGTTGAGAGATGCAAGACCCAACACTCTGGATGAGCTTAAGGCCGCTATCAAAGCATCCTGGGCCTCCATAACACCTCAGCAGTGCCACAGGCTGATTGCCTCCATGCCATGCCGCATTGAAGCTGTCATTCATGCAAAAGGATTCTCGACCAAGTATTGAGTGCATAATTGAACATGATTATTTGAAGGTTGGCATTTTTTGTATTAAAAACACTTGTCTTTCATTGGTGGGATGAAATATGCTAATTTTTTGGGACAGGCATTTTGGGTTTTCATGAGCTGTATGCCATAATCATCAGTATTAAAACAATTAAAGACCTGAAATATTTCAGTTGGTGTGCAATGAATCTGAAATACATGACAGTTTCATTTTTATCATTACATTATCGAAAATAATAACCTTTATCACAATATGCTAATTGTTTGAGAAGGACCTGTACCACATGTGCAAATGACAAATAAAGAACCTTGAACGCTGGTGGATTTGAACCCCCAACTCTTGCATTGGAGGACAACTGCTCTAACCACTCAGCCACAGCCGCCCATAGAATAGCAACATGTTGGTTATACTAGGTGTATCCAAAACACATGCTACTATTTTTTTTTTCATTTTGAAAAGCGTACACCAGTCTTTGACCTCTTCCCGAGCTAATTGTAACCCGTAAGTATAAAGTTCTCTGTTCAGATTTTAAACTTAAAAAGCTAGTTGTTGTACCTAGCCTTTACTAAACAGCAACAAAAACAAAAACAAAAAACAATCAAAAGTAAAACATCTGGTAAAACAACAGCCTGTTGTCATTAAATATCAAACTTAACTGTGGTTTACTTGGAGAAAATTACCATTTTTTATATTTATTTCTGAATATCTACCAAATCAGTTGAAAATATTTACATTCTTGATTTTGTTGTGGTGTTTATTGATATAACAGATGTCCTAAGGCTTTATGGTGAGATCATGTTAAAATATGGTTTAAAGATTACATTTGCTTCTAGAAAAGTTGTGGGGAACTTTCTCCTGTATCAAATTTTGGAAACTTTACGTCTCAAAACACAGATGCCAAAAAGCAAACAAACTAAAAAACTAAATTGGGATTTGCTCAATGTTTTGTTTCCCCACAATTTTAAACTATGTTTTTATTAATTCAAGGGTTTTTACGCTCATTCCTCTCTTTCAATTTTAATAAAACTCTATTTCACTGAAACTGTTCTTGTCTCGCTCCTTTATGCTCCAACCTTCCTTTCTTCATTTCTTCGAGGCCACGTACGTTAGCCCATCTTTCTCCTCCCTCTCCCTCTTCCGCTCTCTGCCCCTTTTCATTGTAGGAACCAACAAGTCTGTCAGACAGAAGGAGGTCAGACTTCTTATCCGAGCTTCATAATGGTTTTGAAAAGAGGAGCACTGCGCATTGCAATAATTAGCAAACCATTGCACAATAGATGCTGCATAATCAGTATGGAGATGTATGCTGTCTGCCTGCCTCTCTGTGCCTTTGCCTAACAAAACTAAACACTCGCCGTATTTCTGTTTCCTTGGAGTATGTATTCATTTGTAGAGCTTTTCATTTTCTTTCTGTCTTGTGCTATACCACATTTCTGTCGCTCACTACTCAACAGTTTCTCATTTTCTGGCCCTTTTGCCCTTCTTTTATACTTATTTTTTCTGTCTCACTACTAAAACCCTTGCTAATGTCTTCATATTAGAAACCCTACCTCTCTTTTTGTCTCCTTAAGTATTTAAGGTGCACAAACAAAACCAACAAAGCAGTTTACAGCAGAGTAAGGAGGTGGTTTATTTTGGTGTATGCATAGAATATGTATATCCACAAGGTCAAGAGGTTGTGTAGGTGACCTTTTGACTTTCTGTTCAAGTCTGATGTGGCACAGGATCAGCCAAGTCCAGGAGTTGGCTCCCAGAGAGCAGGAACACACTTAAGCTACCTGAAGTTCAATGGTTCCCTTAGATTTATCCTTTAAAAGCATATTCTGAAACTGCAGCATTGTGGCACTGAACATTTATATCAGACTGAACATGAAGTGAATAATTCAAAGCCAGAAGTCATCTCCTCTTCATAAGCAATCAGTCTGCATAGAGATTAATGTTCAGTGGCAGGGTATACAGTGAAGTGGATCGAAAGATCAAGGATGGTAAGGTCAGGGTACCTTTACCACTAAGACTGTTATAATCATTTCTTTTTATTAAATAATAAAAAAAAGGCTTTCCTTGAATATAGCCTTCAGAAGTTATCTTCGTTGATCATTTTCTTTATTGAAACTTTGCACATTCAGAGACAATGGCTAAAATCTTGCATCTTGTACTGTATTTTTTTCCAATTTCTGTTCTGACCGTTTTGATCAATTAAAAAAAAAGTTTTTCGTTGTAACACTTTTTAGTTGCACTCTATTAAAAAAAAAAAAAAAAAAAAAAAAAAAAAAAAGAATAATCTAATGTGTACACCGGAATAAAAAATAAAAGTTGATGGTTCCTTGTAGCAGTAGTATTATAGTATGGTTCTTTCTTTTGGATTATGTTTGCTGGCTCAAATCCGAGCCAGGGTCCGTTCTGGGTGGAGTTTGCATGTTTCTGTGCATGCGTGGGTTTTCTCCGATACTCCGGTTTTCTCCCACAAAACAAAAACATGCATGTTAGGCTGATTGGTAACTCTAAATTGCACCTAGGTGTGAGTGAGAAAGTGAATGTTTTAATTAAAATAAATATCAAGCTTAAATGCAGAGTACAAACTACAAACAGCAACAAAAAGAAGAAACTCGTGTCAAAGGTGAGAATAGAGATGGTGCTGTATTTTTCTATTCAAAAGATTTACAGTAGCTGTGCAATAATTGTTTTTGTAATATGCAAGTTATTGATTTTTGTTTGGTTAATACAGTTTTAAAATATTTTAATTATCACATAATGTGAATATTTGTATTCAGAGTTCTATACATAGATTTAGAAAAGAAACACAACAAAAGAATAATGATTAAAATCCATTGTACTCTAAAAGTTATGTGGTTTTGACTCAGTGATGTCACCGTGTGGACATTAGGTCATTAATGTTCAACACCCACCATTTTTACGTGCTCTCCAGCAAAATATGATAGAGACATAAATAAATCTGCCAATCCAGGGGAACTGCCCCCGATGTCCACGCAATATTGCAAAGTTGTGTAAGCCAACACAACCCCACAACATCCAGAGTCTTAAGTAACTTCTGGTGAATCTCATCCACCCCTGGGGCCCTGCCACCGAGGAGCTTTTTAACCACCTCGGCAACCTCAGCACCATAGATTGGAGAATCTGACCCAAAGTTCCCAGGCTCCGCTTCCTCAGTGGAAGACGTGCTGGTGGGATTGAGGAGGTCTTCGAAGTACTCCGCCAACCGACCCACAACATCCCGAGTTGAGGTCAGCAGCACACCACCTCCATTATAAACAGTATTGGTGGCATACCGCTTCCCCCCGAGACGCCGGATGGTGGACCAGAATCGCCTTGCGAGATAGGGTGAGAAGCTCGGTCATCCGGGAGGGACTCAGAGTAGAGCCGCTGCTTCTCCACATCAAGAGGAGCCAGTTGAGGTGGCTCGGGCATCTGGTTAGGATGCCTCCTGGACGCCTCCCTGGTGAGGTGTTCCGGACACGTCCCACCGGGAGGAGACCCAGAGGAAAATCTAGGACACGCTGGAGGGACTATGTTTCTCAACTGGCCTGGGAACGCCTCGGGATTCCCTCAGAGGAGCTGGCCCAAGTGGCCGAGGAGAGGGAAGTCTGGGCCTCCCTACGTAAGCTGCTATCTCCGTGACTCAACCCTGGATAAGCGGAAGAAAACGGATGGATGGATGGATAAATTAATCTGTGGAAAACATTTAAAAGTAACACAAACTGATTTTAAAAATTATTTTTGTGAGAAAAAACATAAAAATGTTTATTCATTTTTATTTTTATAAGTTTTAACATCTGTTTTAGTTGTGGCTTTGGAAACAGCCCTTTCACTTCTGTATATGGGTGCGATGTTACACGAGGGAATTGACTCTTAGAGCCCATCAGATTTCTATTGCACAAGGTTGACTGTGTATCTAATTTTTGGCTAAAATATTTGTAGCAAGAACAACATGCCAAATTGTGTGGAACTGTTACGTGGGAGTAGAGTCAAGGAGGGGGGTTAGCACCCATCCTTTCCTGAAAATCTAGGAAATGTATAAGCTATGGTTGAAGTTTGTCAATATCAAATGGACAGACTTCATAGCACCATCGTCAAACAGTGTTGTGTTCCAAACACTTCGATTTTAGGGTTGAGTTGGCAATGATGCATTAATTTGGATTTAAAGGAAAGTATAACAGAATGAGGAAGAAGATGTACCAACTGTTCAGGCAGATCCACTGTACACAGGAACTAGGAAACTAGAAGGATCAGACAATGACAGACCTGCGAAAAGGGAGCGCACATCAACAGTTGTGAGAAAGCAAAAAGTTTTGCAGCTAAGACACTTTAATTTTATATGTCTTAAGAACAAAATTCAAACCATAAGCCAATTTTTAAATTGTGTTGATAAGCAAAGGAAAACCGGAGGTATGATAAACAATTCCCTCCACATCTTTTTCTGAAAATGATAGTCATAGGCTCTGCAGAACACAGCAACAACTCTTGGTTTCGGTCCAACTCTGTTCTGTCTGACTCGGTTTTGTTTCTGCAGTCATACCCTGCAGAGGATGAAGCCCACAGTCAATGTTCTAAACTCTTAAACTGACTAATTTTAACAACATACTTATATGTAGTTACTAAATTTTACTTATTGGTACTAGCTCTGAAAAACACAGCAACACAAGCTAGTAAGTAAATCTCTCGATTTCGATCCAACTCAGTTAGTTTCTGCAGACTTACCTTGCAGCAACAAAGCCCACAATCAAATCTTCTAAACTTTTAAACCTACTAATTTTAACAAAATTTTACTTACCAGTGCATCCTCGCTCGGAGGTCCTTGTCAGCCAGTTGAAAGAGATGAAAAAAATCCCGGTGGGTTCCAGAAGGAGTGCATGGGCCTTCAGCAGTGCACGTCCCCACTTAGAAGTCTTCGTGAGCCGGTTAGGAGCTCTCAGGTTCATCGCTGAATCTGGGGGTCTGGTTATGGTCTGGTTCAGTGCAGTCCTTGAGTGCCGAAGCACAATTTGGGAGAGGCAGACCTTCGGTTGACCAACGCGTACCAAAGATGGTCAACTGAGTTCAAGTCTAGAGGAAAAAAAAAAACAATGGGCTCCAGAAATAGTGTCGGACCTTCAGCGGCATGCGTACCCGCTCTAAGTCTTCCTGGGCCAGTTGAATGAGATGAAAAAAATCCCGGTGAGCTGGATGGAGCACCAGAACTTTGGTCACGCATGTCCCATCTCCAAGTCCTCAAAGGCCAGCTATCAGCTCTCAAGATTCACAGATGGGTCTGGAGGTCTAGTTCTGTTCCAGTTCTGGTCCAGTTCTAAGAGTTCCTGCGGCTCTCTGCATCGGCTGGGTGCCAAAGTTACTGTAATAAACGCCATTTGTTTCCAATCAGATCAAAACTTTCCATCTAGTATTTCAGCAGAAAGAAATGGGGCTTCTGGGTGGGACCCTGTTGACTTCTGGGAAATGTGGTCGTTATGTGCGGGAATACAGTGTAGGTTTAAGGAGAGAAAACTACAAAATGACAGCACCTGTCCAAAGCATTTTAATTTTAGTAAACGTTTTATTGTACTGTATCCAGTACTGTCCCAATCACGTGAGTAATATTAAAGTTGACAATCATGTGTCCTGTACAATTTAAAAAGCACATGTTAATGTGCGTTGACAAACCACATTATAGTGAATCCACAAAAGTTGAACCTTGAAGTAATGAGAGACTACTGTACCTCATGTCAGATATTTTCCTGACTGAGGCCTGCAGTTATTTGTCAAGCACCAAAAACAATCGACAGGAGGAAGAAGAAAAAGACGCAAAAGGCGAAAGAAGTTGGGCAGCGATTGAGTCATGAGATTTGAGAGATTTGTGATATTTAGCATGTTTGGTTTTTATAGATGGGGTGTGTTTAGTGTTTAAAGTCAATTTTAGTGTGGTTGAATCCAAACAATTGAGACAGTTTTTGAACATGATGCTGCAGATTCTGTTTGAGGTAGGAGATGAAGCTGCTGACTTAGAAATGGACGAGTCAAAGTCAGAAACTTCTCAGACAGAAGAGGAAAAAAAGCAGAGTCTGAGACAAAATGACTTGATGAAGAAGTGGGAGATCAATCTTTTGTTTTAGAAAAGGAAACAGAGGAAGAGCGCACCAAATGCCACTCTGAGATCTGTGCAGATGGTAGGATGGCAGGGCACATCCACCAGATCTAGAACCCTCTGGCTGAGCCAACAGAACCAAAAACAAGATCTGAGCTATGGAGAACCGAATAGGATGGTGATCCATTCATCCATCCCAGGGAAGATTCTGAGATGGTGCCGATCAGCTCTGCAAGGTACTGGCTGATATATTTAACTCCTCCATCACTCTGGCAACGGTTCCCACCAGCCTGAAGACCGCTACCATCATCCCAGTTCTAAAGACCTCTGCAGTGACTGCTCTGAATGACTACTGACCAGTAGCCTTCACCCCAATAGTTGGTAAATACTTTGAACGACTGGTCATGGCCTACATCAAAGCTACCATTTACATCAACGAGAACCCTCACCAGTATGCATACTGCAAGAATCAATCAACAGAGGATGCAATCTCCTCTGTGGTTCACACTGCTCTCACCCACCTGGAGCAGAAGGCCTTCTACATCTATATGCTCTTTGTGTACTTCACATCTGCTTTCAACACCATGATTCCCCAGACCCTAATGGACAAACTAATCACATTAAGACTAAGCCCCTCTCTATGTAACTGGGTCCTGGACATCTTAAAAAGACCGCAGTCAGTGAGGATCCACAACTTCTCCTCCTCCACCATAACCCTCAGCACTGGCTCCACTCAGGGCTGTGTGTTGAGCCCCCTCCTGTTCACTTTGCTTACATATGACTGCACACCTATCCATCCAGGCTGTTATATTGTTAAGTTTGCAGATGATATAGCTGTGGTTGGATGCATCGCAAATAATGATGAGTCCAGCTTTGGGCAGGAGGTGGAACACCCAGAGAGCTGGTGCAGGAAGAACGACATTCACATCAATGTGAAGAAGATGAAGGAGATGGTTGTGGATTTTAGATGAAGCAAACTCACCTACCCACCCACCCCCCCACCCCCTGGAACATAGGAGGATCTGCGGTGGAAATGGTCTCCAGCTAAAAGTACTTGGGTGTGCACATGAATGACAACCTCAGCTGACAACAGCTGACAGGCACACAATCTTCCACTGCCCCCAGGAATCCATCGGGTATCCAGCTGCAATGACAACAGCACTACCAGCCTGATCAAGAAGGCACATCAGAGACACTACTTCCTCAGGCAGCTGATGTGGGCTGAACTAGGAAGCTCAGTCCTCACCTCCTTCTACAGGTGTGCAGTGGAGAGCATCCTGTGCTCCAGCATCAACATGTGGCATGGAGGCTGCACAGCTGCAGAATTAAAAGCATTGCAGAGAGAGATGAAGGCTGCACAGAAGTCTGTTGGAGTCATCCTCCTCACCATCACAGACATCTACACCTCCAGGTGCAGGAAGAGGGCCACCTGCATCATGAAGGACCCCACTCACCCCCCCCCCCCCCCCTCGGCAGGAGGTCGCAGAGCATTAAATGTAGAACCACTAGACTGAGGAACAGCTTCTACCCTGGAGCTGTTTGACTCATGAATCCCTAATCAGGATTATCACTGAGAAAAAAAAAATCACTGTAATGCAACTTTGATTGTTGATATGTGCTGCTGATTATGAAAATGGAGATAAATGTGGAATTGTTGCCATTGTTTGTGTGTCTGTTTGTTAGCAAAATATCTCAGAAACCACAAGCCACATTTTGCTTCCTGAAATAACAGAATGTACAGCTAGTACAGCTACAACTGACCTTTGCAGTCAACTTAAATCCAGATGTCTGCGACAGCTAATCAAGCTTGGTAGTAATACCATGGCATTGTGATAGTCGCTGCAAGCCCATGTAACTTGTATACAATGTCCTAATAAGGATACTAATCCAAACCTGTGTATGTGTGTACTTGGTTTTGTTATATCTTAGGGACCTCTATGATGTCTGTGTCTACCTTGTCAGAACAAGTATTCCTTATTATTCCTTATTCCGAAGCTGGTCCTAATATAGTGGAAGACAATTTAGAGTTTGAGGTTAAGTTTAGTGCTGAGGTGGGAATTGACTTTAGGATTAGCATTAGAAAGGTGATGGTTATGTTCAGGGTAATGGTCAGGGTCAGGCTACAAAAATAAACAACAAAATGACTAGACTACACTCATTTTGAGAATTAGAATCAGCTTTATTGTCATTGCACTGAAGCACAACAAAATTACATTTCAGTACAGCCCATCTGAGTAAAACATAAACAACAGACATAGGAAGATGGACCGTCTGAGGCCGCAGCCTCGTGGGAGGCGCTGCCATTTTCGTTAGATAGGAAAACAGAAACATGGGGGAAGGGGAGGTATAAAAAAATCATATCTGACACAGTGTCTTAGACAGGACACAGTGTGAAAGTTGTAAAAAAAAAAGCTGCACAGAAACAGCAACATATTGATGACATCATAATACATATATTCATGAGAAAGCTAACAAAGGTGGTGAGTTTGTCCGTGGACACTGCCAGATAGTCCCCATAGTCCTGATGAGATGGTGCAATGTCTATCAGCCAGCTTAGCTCTGATACAGGTCCACAGAAGTCCTCGGGAAGGGAGCGGGTGGGGGTGTGTGGGGGGAGGGGCAGAGCTTCTTCTTCACACAAAATCCAGGAGACTTTGAAATAGTTAGCCAATTCAAGGACAACACAGAGGGGCCATATTCAGATAACAGTTATTTTGGGTCAGGCCGACTCAGTTTGATTTCGGTATGCCTTATAGTTCTACAGGTACGTCTCAATGGTGACTTCAAAACAACCAAATGTGGTCAGCACCGCCAGGCCGAGCTTGTAGCTTCTCCAAGGTTGATTCCTTCCCGCCAGCAAGTTTCAGGAGCCACAAGTGGACTGCGATTTGCAGAAATCGTGTCCAGCTTACGGCTCAGCTCACACAGCATCTGAGTCTGAGTGCTCACCACACGGCACATTCCTTCACACAAGCCGGACAGCCTTACAATGCCCAGAATAGCTGCTGAGGTTTTCTGTATTTGTAGATACTGTATACCAGGTAACCGCCAAGTCCAAAAAGCAGAAATCCTGTTATCTTAAATCCAATTATGTACGCGTCTTCTACATCTTCAACGTACAATATGGACAGGCACACAATCTTCCACTGCCCCCAGGAATCCATCGGGTATCCAGCTGCAAGTGTCCCATCCGGGCAAGAGGGCTCTCCTTTGCCCTGTCTTCTCATCAAGAAAATATTATCAATTGCGATGAGAGACCAGCAGACCAGATCCATAATTTGCAATTAAGAAGATATGTAAAGAGAGGCTCCAATAGGGTTCACAGGACAAAGAGCATAGCAGGCAGGAAGCAGGAGCAGGGGGGAAAGTGTCTTCCTTCGTTGAGAGCAAACAGGAAAAAATGTTCACAGATTTTAAGCAAAATTTGACTTGTAAATAATAATGAGTCACAACACATCTTGCAATATCATGTGATACTGCACAAAACTTAATTTTCATTGTTTGACCAAAATGGGGACAACTCTTCTTTTCTTTCTTTCTCAATTTAAGATAATGTCGATTTAAATTCTGACACAAAAGGTGGCATTTGTGATGCATTCCTTCAAGCAATGCTATGCTAGATATTCCAAAGTGTTTATTATACAATTCATAATGGTTATTTGTTGAAAAAAATACAAATGTAATATTTGTAAAAAGTTGCATAGTTTCTTCTAGTAATAAATTGGTCTTGTTTTGCTGTTATGTAAAGTTTTAAAGACCATTTTTAATGCTTTACAAATAAGTATAGTAACTTTGTGCACAAACACTCAAAATGTTCTTCCTTGAGCTACTGATTTATTTTTGACTAATGATTTCCATTTATTACAAGGGTCATTTACTAGAGTATACTTTATTATCCAGTTTATGGCCACAGCAAAGACACACGCTTGAAGCTTTGTATGTGCAACTAATCATAGGCCTGTGTCTGCAAATTAATTTCTCTCAACCCACTCTGGGGCTTCTTTTGCCTCATTGTGTTTTATTTCAAATGTTTAATTTATGTGCTGTTACATCTAATTTGATGTTTCTGTCTTTCTTTCTTTCTGCCTCTTTCTCACTCTCTGTGTAGCCTCATAATTAAAGTGCACTGATATATAATTACGGCATATATTTACCTCAAATCTCATCTTCATGAATGGGAATCCCCCCACCCCCCCAATCACTTTCTTTTGTGGCTATGCATTATCAAATGTTATTTGCATCCAGTACAGCTTCTCAGCCGTTCACTCATTAAGTCCTCAGCTTTAAGGAAATTAATGACATCTTATGCTAAATGGAAAACAAGAGGGAAAGAAGTATTAAAAACATAAGGTAACTATAGATGATGTGAGTTTTAAATCAAGTATGGGATTGCATATGATTGGAACTGTGTGAGAGAAAATCTTCATTTCTCATCTATAAAGACACTGTCAGTACACCGTCTGCCTTTACCAATAGACGTATTCAAGGAAACTTCAAGTTCACTTCAAACTTACAATAGTAAGTAGTGAAAAGCCCTTAAACATGCAGAGGTAGACAAACAAAAAGGTGCTGACCTTGGTTCGATCCTAAACAGACAAAGCTGTGCCTTTATGCAAATTGTTGCTGTTTTGTAAAGGGTCACCAGTTTTAGAAAAAAATTAATTAACCTTTTATTTTTATCATCCCTTCTCATTCAACCAAAGGAAGATATCCTACTTTCAACAGTGCATTCCATGTTTTTGAAGTTACTTTACAAATGCCTTAATTGCCCTTCAGTCATCGAGGTCTTCCTTTATGAAACTCCTCTCTGTCATTATAATCTTCGCTTGAAAACAGTCCGCCCCTAAGTTAAGGAAATCTATGTTTGTTTGTTTTTAAATTCGCGTTTGATTCTTGTTTTAGTTTTGTACAGTTTTTTTAATTTCCTCTGATGCATGTTTTAAGCTTTGTAACCTTCTCAGTTTAAACATTTCATGCCTTAATTATAATTTTGGTTGACACTTTATAAGTCCTTCCAAAATTTTTCAGTCGTTTCAAAGTTCTTTCTGCAAAAAGTTGCAAAAGTTTGATCACTTGATTTTGGATAGAGTTTATCCATTGACGTTACGTACCGGATACATTTTAATATATAAGGTACATTTATCCTACTACAAAACAAACAAAAAAAAAAAATCATGTTTTTGACATGTATTTTCATATGATCTTTAGATATTTGCATGATTGGCTACAGAAATCTTGCATTGAACATTTGAAAAAAGATTTACACTTGACCGTCTATGAGTAACATGCTTTTTGAAAGATGTAGTGTTATACGTTTCATGTTTTAAGCTAATGATTTACCTTAAATGTACTTTGACATCTATACTAAAAAAAAGACATGCACATTTATAAGTAAATTTTACAATTGTGTCACACATTAGTTGGTCCAAAAGCCAAAGCTCAAATGAAGCAGAACATTTTTTTTAGAGAATGCACACTTAACTGTCATCTGCATAGAACATCGATTGTTTTGGAGCATGTACATGACAAAAAGGATGACAATGAGGACTCATCCGTCAGTTACACCATAACTCAGATAGGACATTGGGATTGTAAAGTTATTACGGGTGACTGCAAAGACTTTGTTTTCTAGAAACAAAACTAGATTTTTTTTGGCAGCAGGAAATTAAACATTATCACAACAGAACTGTTTATCTTGTGCTCAACAGAATATTAAGAAATTGTTAGATTCTTGAAATATTAATATCAAATGTTCCGCATTTTCTTTGCAAAATTTATTTCAAAGCTTTTAAACATTGTGTCAAAGTAAAAACAAAACAATAAAAGTAGTAATGACTTAACTGATGAATGAATCCATCTTTATTATAAGTTGCATTGAAAAGTGTTTAATCACGATTAATTTCCTAACAGATTTGCGATTAATTAGTTAATTTTTATTAATAAACATTAATAAAATGTTTATTTTCTAAACATAACGTCCCAGTGGCTTTTAAACCCCAAAATACATTACGGCAAAGACTGGTTCATCCCAAAGATCCAGTCCCCCGGCACAAACAGAGTAATATTGTGTATGCTGTTCAGTGTCAGGAGGGTGATCAGTCTTACATCGGGGAAATTAAACAGCTACTGGCCAAAAGGATGAACCAGCACAGAAGAGCAACACCATCAGGCCAGGACTCTGTGGTCTACACTCATCTCCAGGCCAGCAGTCACTCTTTCAGGGATGAAGATGTTCACATCCTGGACAGAGAGGAACGGTGGTTTGAGAGAAGAGTAAAGGAGGCCATCTTTGTGAAAAGAAACCGTACATCATTAAACAGGGGTGGAGGCCTCCGGGTTCAACTGTCCCCCTCTTACAATGCTGTTATTGCTAGTATCACTCAGCCCTCTGTGAATAGTAAACAGCCATCAGTGTGCTAATGAGCCATTGTTAGGCTGATGGTCCTTCTTGATCATGTGAGCAGCTGATTTTGTTTGTCAGCAGCAAACTGGTTGATCCACTCTGAGAAGGTGCTATTTAAGAGACTGAGCTGAATACAGCACCTCAGACTGAGGAAGTCTTTTGGATGAAAGATGAAACGTTTCAACAATTTTTTTGGTTTCGTTTTGTTTGTTTGAATGTCCAGAGGACCAGATTTAACTTTTTTGGAAGGCATCGAGTGATCTGCATTCCTTCAAGGAATACAAGTTTTGTTTCTTCCCGTTTCTTCTCAAAGTGTTTGTCACATTTGATCTATATTTGTCTTTCCTTTGTCTTTTATGTTTGTCTTCAGGTCAAGCCATCAACATCCTTGTAGTTTAGTTGCCTAAATTCTCAGCTTCTATCGACAACATTTTTGCTTTATCATGCAAGGAAGTTTATTTTTATCTTCCATCTGATTCTGGAATCCAACAGGATTGTGTTTAACTTTTTCAGAAGGAGTTTAATACACTTGCTCTAGATACCACTAAGGCATGCTCTGTCTTTGCAGCAGCAATCATTTTCAATTCAAATCAATTCAGTGTAATAATATAGCACCAAATCACAACAAAGTTGTCTCATGAACATTTACATACATAGAAAAGCCAATTAGTAAAGTTCTCTATCTAAGGAAGCAGCAGACAAGTTGAATCTTGGCTTCATTGCAGTCTCCCATCCTGAGCAAGTACAGTGGCAACAGTGGAAAGGAAAAACTCCCCTTTAAAAAGGAAGAAACCTCCAGCAGAACCAGGCTCAGGACAAGCGGCCATCTGCTTTGACCGGCTGGTTTGAGAGGACAGGAAGGAGAGACAAACGAACACAGAATGGTAGGTCCAGGTATAGGTCCAGGTGTACCTGAAATACAAAAAAACACATGTTAAGGATAGAAAAAATAAGTACAAATACAAAACAGGTTGAGCAGAGTAAGTAAAGACAGTAGCAGAATGAAAAACTGAGGTCAGTTTGTTCTCCAGCAGTCTAAGCCAATAGCAGCATAACTAAGGGACAGCTCAAGAAACCCAAGCTGACCCTAACTATAGGATTTTTCAAAAAGGAAAGTCTTAAGCCTAGTTTTAAAACTGGACAATGTGTCAGCCTCACGGACAGAAACTGGAAGTTGGTTCCACAAGAGAGGAGGCTGATAACTGAAAGCGCCATCTCCCATTCTCTTTTTTGGAAACTCTAGAAACCACAAGGAAACCTGCAGTCTAAGAGCGAAGTACTCTGTTAGGAAAATATGAAACAATAAGATCTGTAATATAAGATGGAGCTAGGTTGTTCAGGGCTTTGTAGGTTAGAAGTAGGATTTATATAACACCATTTCAACTCATTAAAAAAATTCCAGCACAAGCAAGCGTTCAAACATTTAGCTACTAAATAACCCTAAATAGTCTAAGTCTTCAGTCAGACAGAAGTTTAAGTTTCTCATGACCTACGTCCTCTTTAGAATTTAAAGACACTCGATGCGAATTAACTCATCGAAGGAAAAATTTGGATGCATGGACAGTCACAAAGAGAGACCTCTTCAGAATAGGAATGAGGGGGTATATGAGGAGTGGGTGTGGAGTGGACAGATGTGCGCTAATGTGTCTTGGCTCATTTTCTGTGTGGATTAAAATAAATAAATAAATAAAAACATACACAGTCCTGCTTTCTAACACTTCTGGAGGGGAGAAAAAGCCTAGTCCAACTTTTTCTCATTGTTTTAACTGTCTTTGTCTTTTCCCCACTTCTGCCGGTTGTAAAGAAAAGCATACGAGGAAAATAAATGCACACTTGCATACTCTGTTTACATAGAAATAAACCTAATGTGTCATCTAACCGCCCGGTGCATCCTCTGCTACTGATTTCAGCCAATCAGACAATTAGAGAGCTGATGACCCATCTGTCCGCATGATTGGCTGATGGATGTGCCTGAGAGGGTGTGTGTGTGTGTGTGTGCGCGCATTTGAGAGTGAAAGGGTCTGACGAGCCCCCGAACACATCTAGCCGGTGACAATTTTCTTTTGTTACCAACATTTTCAGAGGGAGACAGAGAGCTAATGCGCACCCGTGAACAACTTAATAACACTTGAACCAGTTTGCCAACTTGGAGAAATGATTTCATTCAATTAGATAATTCCCTCCCCCCCCCCCCCCCCCCCCCCCCGCACCCCTCCCTGCTCCCTTGTTCTCTGTAATGAGTCATTTGTGATATAATAGTCACATAATGGCTTGAAAGCGGGTTCGGCAGGAAAAAGACAGATGTAGTGTGAATAAAAAGGGAAATGTTGTGGTAGAAGAGGCTCCGGAGTCAAGACAAACAAGGAACCATTTTTATTCATGCATATAAAACACACGTGCATATCACGTGCATGTATAGTGTACAACACACACAACTTTTGCTCTATTTGCTGTCCATTACCAGTGTGTGGTGCTGAGTGATAGAAGAAGCGATAGCATCTTCTCTGATGGCATCTGTTATCGAAGTACACGCGTCCTTCAGGCGTCCATTGTGTTATCGCTTCTCTCATCTCTCCTCTATCTCTCTTACCATCCTTCTCCCTTGTCTCCTGGATTCTCACCTTGCTTCTCCTTCGCCATTCTTGCTCATCATGTATTTCATCTTATCCCCCCCCCCATTCTGGAAACGCTCTTTATGATACTTGTCACTGTTTTGCCTGTAGGCACAGTTGTTTTTGCATTTTAAAATTCATTTTATGCCTGTCCAAACTACAAGAAATTAACTGCATGTACCGGCGTTGATTGGGTATGTGTTGGGTTGAAGAGCGGGAAAGGCACAGCACACAACAGCAGAAATATACATTACAATAAAATATGATACAACTTTATTTATAAAGCACTTTAAGGTCGTTTTCACACCAGATAGTCCGGTAGACTCGGTTCGGTTCGGAACCAATATTCAAGACCTTTTGTTTACATTTGAGCTGGTGCGTTTGCATTCACACTGCACTGTGCAGTCGAGCCAACCTGTTGAACCAACCTATTCCCCCGCTCGCCTGTGGGGGCGCTGCACCAAGAACTACTGAAAGAAACTACACAAAAACCTCTGAAGACACGTCTTCTTCTTCTTCTGTAAATAAAAATAAAAACGAAGTGGCATCAAGTTTTAGCAGTTTTAGGAGTTATATTTTGTCATTTTTCAAAAATGGACTTAGCATGAGCAGAAGATGAGACAGAAGACCATGGAGAATATTGTTTTTCCACACAAGGCAGCTGACGGCTCCATATAAGGTCAGAGAAATGCGTGTTTGTTTACCCTGTAGAGCGGGTCCGGTCTGTTTACATTCACACTGCACTCGAACCGCGCTGGAGTTCTCTTCTACCGGACCGAGACCTAGGTTTTAGCCCGGGCCAGAGTTCGCCTTTTTGTTCCGTGACAGAGTTCGATGGCACGTTCACACCTCCCCAAACGAACTGGACTTTCTATGAAAACGAGCTAGAGCTCGATTAAAGCGGACTAAACAGGGCTAGTGTGAATGCACCCTAAATTAACACCGTTAGCCAAAGTGCTGTACACCAACACATACAAGCATTAAAAACTATAAAATCAACAGATACCATAAATGTAATGAACTACCAAATCATAAAACTACGATGGCCCTGAGGTGTAAATGAACAACATTTGAAAAAACGGAATTACATTTCAAAAAATGAAATAATATTTGGAAAAAAAAAAAAAACACAACATTTGAAAAAATGGAATTACATTAGGCCAAACCGGAAGTGGCTGTGGGGTTGTTGTATGCTTTTTAACTTTATTAACAACATAAAACAGAGCAATGTACAATGTAGGGTCATTCCTACTATTCGGTGCCTTTTGAGTCCCAATAACATATATTTTACCAGTGTGTATATATATATATATATATATATATATATATATATATATATATATATATATTTATTTATTTATTTATTTATGTAAGCTAAAAATTATTTTATTCATCTCATATATGTTTGCCTCCCCTCTACCATAAAACACAACCATATGTACACAAGATTAATTTATTTACAATAACTTAAATCTAATTTTAAATGCAACTTGGGTTTCCTGCCATGTCCCCTTTTATGCTTCGTGAAATTGTTACAATTCTAAGTAATAAAAATAAGAAAAATATCATTTTCTAAATACATTTTGATAGTACTATTAATAATAGTTCTCAGCCAATGACTTTTTATGATATCAAAATATTTTTTATGCTTAAATTATTCTAAATAAATTGAGTCCCTGAGTCAACTATCCTCCCTGTTCCTCTTAAATACCCGTCACCCCTGGTTTGGCTTAATGTAATTATGTTACTTTTAAATGTAATTCTATTTTTTCACTAGTTTCAATTTGGCTACTTCTGCTTTTGCTACTTCTGCTTTGGCTTAATGTAATTCTGTTTTTTCAAATGTTCAATTACACCTCAGGGCCACCGCGTAAAACAGCAAACAGCGAAGAGAATAAAACTAATAACTTAAAAACAGTAAAACTAACATTTCAAGTTGAGTTAAAAGCCAAAGAGAAAAAATGTGTCTTCAGAGAATATTTAAAAACAGGAGGCGAGTATGATGAATATGATGCATGTTACGTTATCGTGGCGTAGACATTTTACTGTCATTGTTGCCATTTTGTCCTTTTGTGTGACGTTGCTGAAATGTATCAGTGGCGTTCACAGCTGCTGAACCTGTTTAAGTTTTACCCGTTAAGACTGTATAAACATTTATTTTTTTTAATATAATTAAAACTGTAAGTAGTAAAATAATACATTAATGCAAAGGTGGTTATGAGTTTAAGGATGGGATTTGATGGCTTTCAATATATGTAATGGTTTTCTGAAATAAACAGACTAAACAAACACATGAACAGACCGACAACAGTGCTAAAAACATTTTTTTGTTAAATGTAAATTGTCACCCCTTTTACTCCTATTTGTCATTTTCATTTGCAAAATGAATGTTGTATGTATTTATTTTTTTTACAGTTAGCTGATGGCAGTGTGATTCTCCATCTTCTTATTAAATGTAAATGTCACGTGAGGGTCTTCTTCAGTTGGTAATCTGTGTCACTTTCCATTCATCATGCTCCATGAGCCTGTAGTTATGGTCAAACATCAACCATCTGTCAGCATCTAGCCACTGTCTCACCCACCATTTTCTGGGTCGTCATAATCTTGGTATTGCGCTCTGTTGCTCTAACCTTCATCTGGCAATTTATCTTCAAGTAAAGCCCAATTTAAACCCACAAAAAAATTAGACATCAGTTTTTTCCAGGCTCATATTTGTGGAATGATTCTCAAGGAAAAAATACTTGTACAAGTACACACCATGTGGTCAGACAGTATGCAACAGGTATGTTGATTGCATGGCAATGGCATGTAGATGCTGTTAGTATGCTTACAACACCACACATACTCCAACAGGTCACTGTTTATGATGTCCACAATGCTGTGTGATTGTTGCTGCATATTTATTTTAAACTTGAATCTAAAGCACAAAAGAATACACCACTGATGTGCAGCTTTAATGAGACAAGAGTGACAAGGCCCCTACTGTATCATGCATAAAAGCACAAGTACAACACAATGCCATAACAGTGCAAAGTACTTGAAACAACATGCAATGCTATCGTTTGGTAACTGGTTTGTACTTTTTGTTTTGGCAATTTGTGGCAATGTGGAGATCATGTTACGTGAATAGGTCTTGGAGGTGTTCTAATACTACTTTTCCTCTAAAGAACAAATGAACACAAGTGAAGTACGAGGTTTGTCTTAAAGTTAAGTTTTGCCACACTTAGGTGTGCCCCAATGTAAATGTTGACAACTAACCAATCAAAGGCTTCAAAAGCCATGACATCATCTAGGCTTTCCCAAATTGTTTAAAGGCAGAGAAACCTTAGAACATAAACCTGAGAGGACCTGACTTAACCTTGTTAGTATTTTCTACCTGGATTATTGAGCATGGATCTGGACAAGTAAAGTATACAACAACAAAAAAAAAAACAACAACAACAAAACTTAAATGTGGTATTTGGAAGATAAGCTGGTCTACAAACAAGAAAGGTATTTTATCAGTGCACATCAAGGAACCGGACATAGTACACAACCAGTACTAAAAAATGCCCACGTAGATTTTGGTAATCTTATCATGCTACAAATACTCCAACAACACAATATGCGACAAGAGCCAGGTTTTCGGATTCAACAGTTCAGCCAGACAAGAGAAGCGTTGGCCACCCTGCTTTAAGACATACTATTTATCAATGGCATAGCTTTTAGGTAAATAAAAGTAATGTGCTGTGTTGTCATTGTTGTATGTTCCCATACAATGGCATAATTAATTCTCTGTATTTAACCTATCGCATGCGGGATGCACCCAGGTGGGGCAGTGGGCAGCTGTGTGGGCACCTGGGGGGCGATTGAGGATTGGGTGTCTTGCTCAGGGACACCACGACATGTGGGAATGGCAGGGATTTGAGCTGTGACTTTCTGGTCCTGGGTCGGCTGCCCTACCTCTACCCCATCTCAGCCCCCTGATTAGATCTATTTAGCAGCCGTAACCTCGGAAATTTTCTTTCACAAGAGCTCCGTGCAGGTGTCAAACCCTCCTTTTTTATTGTGCCCTAGAACAGTGGTTTGCAAACTTTCTATCACAACTCAGAATAGACTAAACTCTCCATGTACCACCTTTGGCAAAATATATAAAATAAAAATTGCTGTACAAGTTTACAAGCTTATCTCTGACATAAATTGAGAAAAATGACCAACACCCCCCCTACTCCAGTAGACTCTACTCTCTGTTCTACTCCAGGCAGAATGAGTTCTCAATGTATTTTCCCTGCATTTTGTTGCATTTAGTTTCATTTTGAAGCAACAATAATACTTAGGTTGTGCCACTCATTTATCATGAGCTATCTCTGCTTTTAGCTTTACAACAGAATTCAACTTGTGTAGGATGATAAGCTTGTTGTAAATAATTAGTATCAAAACATTTTCTGAGTACTACAAGAGGAACTGTAAGTGCCACCACTGGTACTTGTACTTCAAGAACTATGACTAGAAAATTGAGAAGGCAACTCCACAACCATCATCCATCCATTAATCCACCCATTATCTTTACCCACTTCTTTTTTTTTTCCAGGTCACAGTAGTCACTGGTGCCCATATCCAGCAGTCACTGTGTGAGAGGTGGGGGACACCCTGGACAGGTCGCAAGTCCATCACAGGGATACAGAGACAAACTAGACAAATATAATTCACACCTAGGGACAATTTAGAGTTACCAATTAGCCTGAAATGAATGTTTTTGGTCTGTGGGAGGAAACTGGAGTACCTGGAAAAAAATCCACGTATGCACGGAGAGAACATGCAAATTCCTCCCAGAAAGGTCACTGGCCAGGATTTGATCTGGCAATCTTCTTGCTGTGAGATAGCTCTACCAAGTGAGACACCATGCCATCCAACTCCACAACAATTTTGAATTTAATTTGTGGCACAGACGTGTGCGTTTTGTTTCGAAATAAACTTAAACTCAAACTTCTACAATGCCTGCCATGTTTCTGGTGTGAAGCTGGTCCTTGAGTGCGCTGAAATAAAAAGTAGCCTTGAAGGTCTCAGTCTTGTTCTCTTCTCTGTAACATATTTTTGTCTTTCGGGAAAACCTTGAGGCGCATCTGAGCTGTTAGGTTATCCTGTTTAACTGTTGATGATTACTCAAAGTGAAAGCAGAGACTTTGTTTTTGTTTAAGACTGTTAGAAATCCTCTGAGTACCTGAGTTAAGCAACCGACCGCAGAAACTGAATTTAATTTTCTCCGTTTGAACTTCACAATAGACAAACTTACACTCTTTCGTCCCTGAGCTGCTTTAATCAGCGTGCAAAGATGACACACATGCAAACACAACTCAATTTCTAATCAATTCCTGCATTTTTCGTTGAGTGGTCTCTTCAGGGAAATCTGAATTGGCCAATCGCTTCTATCAAGGATTTCTGCTCAGTATTAAGAGGCGGGAGGAGACTGAAGGGGGTGAATGTGGTGGAGATAACTTCACTCTCTCCTTTTCTTCTTCACCTTTGCTCACACACACCCACCCACACAAATGCGCACGTATAGATACTGCTTCTCCAGGAAGCAATCAAGCACTTGTGGAGAGGTTGGAGTAGTTCATATGAACATTGCACTCTGAATGGTTACTTGAGTCAGGAGGTCATGTCTTAGCTGCCACCCCCCCTCGCCCCTAATCATCCTTCATTACTTTATTTGTGTGAGTGAATGTAGGACTGTTTAGTTTTCTTCAACTCGTGTTTGTGTCTTGTTACGTACATTTATTTATTTTTTTGCCAACACCTTCCCTTTGTGTTTGCGCTTGTCCTTATATATGTATAAATATGCAAATGAGTAATTTGCATAAGAATGATGCAGGTGCAAATGTGTGCGCTAAACTACCGGGGCCATGAGGGTGACAGAGGAAATGAGAGAAGACGGAGATGGGGAGATTAAGGAGGTGATGGGTGAGATGGTTGATGGGAGGGAAGGAGTGCTGCGAGGAGAGGGCCGAGGGAGAGCAGGGTGAAGGAGGGATTGAGGAAGAGCTCTTGAGAGGAAGAGGGTGGTAATTATTTGAGCTTCTTCCCTGTCTGTCTGTTTGTCTCTTTGTACTCTGAACAAAGTTTGAGAGTCTGGAATTGAAAAAAGAAAAAAATCACAAAACTCACTGCTGGCATTCCATGAAGGAGTGGTTATCACCCGCTGCCATTCATGTCAGATTTTAAACTACGATCATCTTATGTTTAGTTTTGACAAAGTAATAAAGGTTTTGGTCAAACCTTACAAATATGTGATGAGGGACCTGATAGTGCTCAAATTGTGATGACTTTCAGCTACTACCACAACTGAGTTTAGATTAATAATAGAAAAACTTTCTGAATTATTACAAATGTGTTTTCTAAGGTCAGATAGCTGCGGCAACCATCTGGAATTGGGTTAACGCCAAAAATTATTTGACTGTAAATGAACAGCAAATTTTATTTTCTGAAAATTTTGTTCAAGTCTGTCAGGTGGTTCATAATATATTTTGCTAGCACGGAGAAAAACTGAGTGCTAATGCAAAAAGTTAGGCAAAGATCTTGTGTGGCACCTGGAAGATGAGTTGGAGATGACTTAGAGGTATCACTACGCTACAGTTTGCCAGTTTTTTTTATTTTTATTGAGGCAATTAAAGCCATTTTCGGGTAATCAAAATTCAGGTGGCTGTGCACAGGTGCAATCAATGAGTGTCACACTTAGTTATAAGCAAACAAAACTATACAGCTTTTCAATAATTAGTTAAAAAAATAAATAAAAAATAAACTTTAAACACTAGTCTATCTGAATAAAAACAGCATGCCTCAGTTGAGCAGATTAAAATATTTTGATGCAAGAAGCCGGCATCATCTAATTAGAATAATGCGTCTCAGTAAGTTATGTACATGTATTACATGTATATATAAATATATATATATATATATATATATATATATATATATATATGTATGTACATACGGAAATATAAATACATATATATATACATACATATATATATATACATACATACATATATATATATATATACATACATACATATATACACATACATACATACATATACATACATACATATATATATATATATATATATATATA
>NC_056520.1:18139832-18146521 GCF_014905685.2 Nematolebias whitei
AAAAAAAAAAAAGTAGACTTGTTCCAGAAGGTGATTCCTCTACACCTGTGGGACTCCTAGGTTTTCACCCACACACTTTCTTCACAGCTCCCACTCATCCTAATCAGCCACCAGTCCACACCTGCACCCGATTGGGAAGAATGCACTGTTGAGTATATAAGCTCCTGCTAGATGTTCTTCGTACCCTGGGACATTATGATACCTTATGGTACATAATGGACACCCAGTAAACTTGTTCATAAACAGTTTTACTAGCCTCTGATTATCTTCTCCAGCAACTTCCAAGTCCTGCTCCTACAAGTCTTCTAAGACCTCCTCATCCCTTGTGACTTTGCCTTGTCATCATCTTGTCCCTTCAATCATCCAAACATCAACCTGAATCAGCAACTGCCAAACAACAACAACCTGCTCCTCTCTCAAACAATACTCACCTCCTCCGGCACATCTCACATCCTGTGGAAACCTAGGACCTCGTCTCTCCCTCCCCTCCAGCTCCTTCTACAAAACAAACGCAGTAAGAACAAGATCACCTACAAACTAAATATATTCTTCAATCCAACCTGAAGAACCACCTTGTTTTTTTTCCCCGTCCAGTCCTGAACATCATCATATTGTAAATAAAAGTACTTGCCTTTTTGTACGCCTGGCTCTGTCTTTTCCTCAGTCCCCTAACTTGGGGGTCAACATTGCATAGAATCATATTAACATCCATATCACAGTATTTTTCTAATAGCTTTAACATGGCAACATCATTAAAAGCAAAAAATAGCAATAAAACACAACAGAAATTTTGTTGTGGCTTTTGGTTATGATGTACCACTCCAAGATCGCCAGTGGCCCCCATCCTGCTACCCTTTAGAAAATTTTATGGTGGTGCTCTGGCTGCGATAGCAATCTTGAATCTTGTTGACTCCAAAAGGTATTCAGTTGTAAATGTCATCCCAAAAATCACTTCCTGCAAATTTAATCAAATCCTTCCCAGTACTATATTTTGATAACCTTTTGATTTTTGGCAATAGGCAACAAACTTGAGTCCCAAAATCAGATGATTAGTAGCTGACAGTGATGATATATAGGCTAACCTACGATGTGCCCTTGTCAAAAAGACCACTACTGTACAAACTGATTGATGGAGTGCGGACAGAAGGACTGAGACAAGAGAAAGGCGAAGAGAGGAAGAAGTGATAGATGAAGGCGAAGTTGAAGGCACAAGATGGAGTGAATGATGGAGGAAAACAGAAGCACATGGGATGAACACAACTAAAGGATCCTGTGTGGTAACTTGCTGATACGGGGACAGACTTCGCTGCGAAAAAGTATATCTGAGTCAATTTAGAAAAAATGAAGATACTAAACTTGACAACTCATTTTGCGATGATAAAATACCTTCTCATTCACAGCAGGAGCAACAACCCCCCCACCCTCATCAGTCTCTTCATCTTTCTCGCGTTCATTCTCCTTCTCCTTCACACGACGGGATCCTGTTTTCTGACAAAGACCTAAAAAATGAAGTCAAGAGGAGGCACAACCTCCAACCGGAGGAGCATCTTGCAGAAAGGCAGGGGAGGCCAGCCTGCTGGGAGACCTTTATTATGTCTTTACCAAAAATGAAATTATTGAGTGAGCATTTATGGACTAAAAACAAGCCCCTTTAAAATAGATTTTGAAAAATTCAGAAGCTGTAAATTTGTCATTTCATGTATGTTGCATCGTTGGGTTTGCAATGAAAGCCGACATTTACTTTAATTTTCCCAATAAATATGATAATTTTAGACTAGGGCGGCACAGTGGCACAGCTGATAGAGCTGCTGCCTCTCAGCAAGCAGGTCGCCGGTTCAAATCGCGGCCGGGGGACTTTCTGGATAGAGTTTGCATGTTCTCTCCGTGCATGCGTGGGTTTTCTCCGGGTACTCCAGTTTCCTCCCACAGACCAAAAACATGCATGTTAGGCTGACTGGTAACTCTGAATTGTGTCTAGGTGTGAGTGAGAGAGGGAATGGTTGTCTCATTTGTCTTTATGTGTCCCTGTGATGCACTTGGATCTGTCCAGGGTGTACCCCGCCTCTCGCACAGTGATGGTTGGATGTGGGCACCAATGAACCCGGTGACCCGAAAAGGAAGAAGGAGGTAAAAATAATGGATGGATGGATGGATTTTAGACCAAATTTGTGGACCATCACATTAGCATTGCTAACTAAAACTGCAGTGTGCAAATTTCCTGGATAATAAAAATAGTCTAACTGGGACAATAGTTTCCCAGCAGGCTGACATTTTCAAATAAAAACGAGCATTTTCCATGAAAGACGACGATGAACTGCTTAAAAAGATACAATAAAGCGAAGTCTGCCCCCTCCTATCTCACCGATCTGCTGCAGCCATATGTCCCACAGCGTTCTCTGAGGTCAGTGAATCAGATGCTTTTATTGGTTCCAGGCACTCGTTTTAAGCTCAGAGGTGACAGGGTCTTCTCTGTCGCAGGGTCAAAACTGTGGAATGAGTACCATTGCATAACAGGTAGACTCCCCCTCTCTCACTGTTTTAAAATCTCATTTGACAACTCACTTTTATTCCCTGGCTTTTGACACTGTCTAAGTTGATTTTTACTTTTTCTGTATTCTAAAATGTTAGTAATTTAGTTGTATTTACATATTTGGATGTATGTATTTTTTGCTATGTCCTTTGCTTGTTTGTTTCTGCTGTTCAGTACTTTGGTTGGCTTTGTTGCTGTTTTTAAGTGCTTTATATATAAAGTGGTATAGTATGGTATGGTATGTTCTCATGTTTTCTCTGAAAAACTCCCCCCACAAGATTTCTCTTGGCTGTTTTTTTATGTTTCTTTGAATATTTGCATCCATAAGAAACAGTCAAAGCCAAGGGTTTAAGAGCTTGATACAACCTATTTGTACATGTGGAACTGTTGGACAAATGTACCAACTAATGCCACTAACTATTGTCTGCCACCAAAAGGTGAAGGGGTTGATCTTGTTTTAGCCCGTTTTTAATTATTGAATGTACATATACAACTGAGCACCTTTTAAAATCAATTCTATTCATAATGGTTGCCACAGAAAACCCATTTTAAAAAGCACCAAATGCCACAATGCCTGGGACCTGGTCAGTTTACAGATACCGAAATAAAATTTGGTGTAGTAGTAGTTGAACCCGATACCCAGCATATTTAATATGTAAAAGATCCTAGTTTGAAATATTGCTTTCCACAATTTGGAGTCACTTGTCTTGTGAAATAGGTCACATTTCTACTAAACTTTCAGGAAATATTTAGTGGATAGTCATCTACAAATGACTGACTTTTGGTCAAAGAAATTCAAGATGGACGCCTCAGTTAATCAACGTTAGTAAAAAATAAAAATGGCAGTAGCTCAGTCAATTATACAGCTGTAGAGCTATAAGATTATGTGATAGTAACAGAGTCATCTACAACACATATTTGACAGCTGAAATGAAGTCATTTTCAAGCATGGTCTAAACCTTCGGCCTAACAAGATGATGGGCGATATGCATTCCTTCAAGTCTTTTCATATTTTAAACATTTCAAAATTTCTTAATAAGATAAAAATATAAATACAACAGCAAATAATTCAACATTTAACAATGACAGCAAAAAGATCTCAGATAATCTGAAGTTTTCTTGCTAAAGAATTAAGTATAAATTTAGTTTCAGCACCAGAGTAAACCATGTTGAATGAGCTAAACTTCTTGAAGCAATCATTCTCATCCTCTCCACTTTCCACCACTTCTCCAATGAATTTCCCTTGTGGCCATTTCTAAACAATTATTCAACCTGAGCATCTCCAAGACACACACTACAGGGCTCATGTTTATTTTCCTTCACATATTCTGTCCTTCCCAGCTCATTCTCCTGATAATCTCTCTGTTTGGTGGTCATTGGCGCCTCCCAGGAGTGTTTGATTTTGTGTTTGCTCTACAGGGACATTTTTGAAGCATCAGGAGTGTCACACCTTTTTAAGACGAACAGCAATCAAACAACGTTTCAGTCTTCTTCCACCTCCATCCCCCTCTCTCCTCCCCGCTTTCTCTTTCCACAGGATTACCCCCATTTTGTTTGGTTTTCTCGTCCTCTGGGACGCGTGCTTGTTCCCTCACCTTTTATCTTTTCCTTCACATCCTTCCTTTCTCCTCTTTTACTCAGTTTTTTTTTTCCTCTTCCTGGATTCATTGTTAGCACAACACTTATCAGTTCTTATACAGTGTTTACCGAAGCGCTTGGATAAAGGAACAGCAATGCTGGACCATGCGTTGACTCTGAACTTGGCTTTTACTTTGACATAAATTATGCACGACAATAATATAACAAAAAACTTTTGTTTTTTTTTATCTTCATTTCTGAAAGTTCCTAAATATATTTGGCTTCCCTGTTAGAGATCATGATTGACCGCATCATATAGAGATTTTTCTCTTTTGCTTGGTAAGGTGTATTAAGGTCAATGCAAATCTTAGGAAAGGGCCCCTACAGTAAAAGAAAGAACCGAAACTCGTGAGGCACTATTTCCCTTGGCTGTGGCTGTTAGAAACTAGTTGACATTTAAAAATTAAGAGGAAATAGTTGCAATCGTACTGAATCTTGGGTATTAAGAGAATAAGCAACCAATGAGCCATGCAGGCAAGTGTTGCATGGGCAGTTTTTGAGAATCCTAATTATTTTTGCACAGCTTTAAAAGCTGTATTTAAAGCCATGAATATTATTTCATTTCCCACCTCTGCCCAGATCGTACCCATCTCGGCCCATTTTAGACCAACCCTATTTTTGGGATTAGGGTGGTACGTCAGCCAAATGGTGCTATAAGGAGAGCTCAGCGCGAAAACAACCCAAGACAATTCCTCCGCATCCTCTGTCCTCACTCTAACTACCTCCATGTCCTCTCTAAAGGCTCTTACAGACTCGAGCGTCCTGTCAGACGCGCGGAAAATGTGCGTACTGTCCGCAGACGGTTGAGACTTTATACTCGAGCGTCCACCCTGACTGGCTGCAGTCAGATCCGCAGGCAAGGGGTGTTTACCTTCAGGACAAATTGAGTTCACCGATTGGTCTTCTGTTGACACACCTACTGGATTGATTGACAGGTCACCAAAAAGAAGAAGGAAAAAAAAAAAAGAGAGCTGGCAGGCAGCAAGTAGTAGCTGTGTTCTGTGTTTATATGTTGTTAATAAAAAGTTCTAAAAAAAAAATAATAATAACAGGGAAAGGAAAAGGCCATTAAACCAGATCAGGGATGAAGAAGGAGAATATAATACATTGGTGTCGCATACAAAACAGTCTGTCGCCAGGCAGTTTATTGTGTAACAGAGTACGAGTACATAAAAATTGATCTTTGCAGGGCCATGTCCTGCAGGCGTCCGCGTTAAGTCTAATCCGGTGCGCACAGGCCTCCGCGGACTAAGGTATGCTGGAGCCTTAACTGCATCCATATATCTCCTCTTTGGCCTTCCTCTTTGTCTTTTTCCTGGTAGCTTGATTTCCAACATCCTTCTACCAATATACCCACGATACCTCCTCTGGACAATGTCCAAACCATCTCAGTCTGGTCTCTCTAACTTTATCTCCCAGTTGTTCAACGTGTGCTGGACCTCTGATGATCTCATTCCTAATCTTATCCATCCTTGTCACTCCTAAGTAAAACCTCAACATCTTCATTTCTGCCACTTCCAGTTCTTTCTCCTGTCTTTTTTGTCAATGCCACTGTCTCCAGACCATACGACATAGCTGGTCTCACCACTGTCTTGTAAACTTTTCCTTTGACCTTTACTGACACCCTTTTGTCACAAATCACTTCTTAAACTTTTCTCCACCCAGCCTGGACTTCTTTACCACACTCCCCATTTACCTGGACAGTTGACCTTAAGTCCTGCACCTTTGCGACCTCTGCTTCTTGTAGCCTCACTGTTCCACCTGTCTCCCTCTCACTGACACACAGTGAAACTAAAAAGGGAAGAAGGTACCCCTGAGTCACAAAGTATCAAAAATATCTGGGCAGTGCTAATCTAAATTAAATATATGTCAGAATGCCTTAACTTTTATAGTTAGTTGAACCTAAATTAAAAAGACTGGCTGAATATCAAACTAGAATCACATTTAATGGTTTCTGAAAGTATTTAGTAAAGAGAAAATTGGCTAAAGAGATTTTTGGTTAAATATTCATTTGTATAACTTCAATCTTTTTGTAATTACAAATATAAAAATAAACTTGTGCAACACTTTTTCTCCTCCTCCAAAATAGGTTAATTGATAACTCTAAATTGTTCCTTGGTGTTGATGAGAATGTAAGTGGCTGTTTGTCTCTATGTGTCCCTGTGATGGACTTGCGACCTGTCATGGGTGTCCCCTGCTTCTCGTACAGTGGCGGCTGGACATGGGCACAGGTGACCCCTGCAACCTGGTTAGAAGGAAACAGGTAAATATAACAAATGGATGGTTTCACTTTTTGAAATTCCATCATTATTTGTTGTTCCAAAAAATAATCCTCCTGAGACCTTGTGTATTTATATGAAGACATTGGTTTCCCTGCACCATTCATTATATCCTATTTTGACTTGTCCTAATTTAGGGACAAATACTTGTGTTTTTTAAGTTTTTAGTATTTAATTAGTTTGTTTTTTCTTACTTTTAATTTTAACTTGAAACCTGCAGACCAAACAGAATCTTTCCCTCA
>NC_056520.1:18146621-18150622 GCF_014905685.2 Nematolebias whitei
ATATATATATATATATATGTATACATTATAAAAAAACTATTTTTTAAGCTATATTAGCAATAATTACATAAATACTTAATTTCTGTTTAGTTCATGATCTAAATTAATTTAAATTATTTTATACTTTATTTTAAAGCAGTTCCCTAAAAGAAACAACATGATAAGGCAGTTTTTAAGGTTTGAACAATCCCCACAGGATCATTGCTGAATGAGTTTAAAACCAAAACATTTCCAGAATTTTCCATCCCATTTCCCCAAATAAAACAATAAGAAAGGAAATACCTCCGTCTTCTTTTTTTTTACTTTAGTTGGAAGGTATTATTCCCCTGACGACAAAATTCCACTGAGAAAATGAGCTCTCCAGCTAGTATAAATAGAAACCAAGAAAACGTAAGTGGGAGATGCAAACTTTCTTTTTCTTTCAACCAAATCCACCTTTTCAAACCATCTTCATCCATGGAGTCCAAAATGATGAGCTTGGGAATCAACTTCCATTAATGCTCTTCCATGTTTTCCTTCAAACAAGCCTTCACAGTAAAAAGGAATGCTGTCTTGGCTTCCATTGTGCCGTATAGACAGACAGTATGGCACTAGAAAGAAACGTGTCACAAACCATATGCTCGTCTAAACACAATAGCTGTTGTGTATCCTCAAGATGACAACGGCTCATAAATCCTACAATTTAAAACATCTAAAAGAAAAGAAGGAATCTGCTTCTTTTTCATTGCTGTTTATTTTTATATTTTTCTCTCCCTCTCTCTCTCAATCGCTCTCGCCTGCTTGCGTCACTTTTGTTTTTAGTGAAAGAAAAACAGGATGAATGTAAAAAGTCGGCCGTCAGCACACCACTTCCTGTATTCTAGCCAATGACCTTAAGCTAACCTGGAAGTATTTCTCAACACCCTGGCTGAAGTTTTCCTGTTTTGTGTTCCTTCAGGGTCAATATCACTTTTAAAAATGTTCACACAAACATCTTTTGTCTGCAATCTCTCGGAGGTGTGACAAAGAAAAGCATGTCAAACTGTACCAGATACACACACTGTTCTGAAAGACTTAAGGTCATCATCAGTGTAACATTTGGGTATCAGTAAATGTGCTGTGACTTATCTTGTTGATAAGTATGTATGCCTTTTTGTAACTGTCTATTATTGTTGCTGTTCATTGTTGTCGTCATTCTTTGAAATCAGGTCTCTCTTGTAAATTAATCCTCTAGGCTCAATGGGATTAACCTGTCTAAATAAAGGTTGAATGAATGTTGAGCAATCCTGACATTTATCATGATTAAAAGAAACATGTCAGATACCAATTGGTTGTACATAGAAGAGTAGGTGGGAATAAAAACCCTCCATCCGTAGTGCACATAACATGGTCTCAAAAATGCAGTAGCTTCCATAAAATGCATCCATTTGGCTTCAATTCCAAACAAGAAAGTGGTGGGGAACATTCAAGCCATATTATCTACAGTCTACATCTAGATTTTATCCCAAAACATTGAGTTGATATAATCAATTCATTACATTGTGCAAGTCAGTGTTTTGGTATGAATCCCCACATCCCTTGTGAACACTGTAAGCTATAGTGCACAAGTGAACATTCCTAACACATCTCATGTTTTTAGCATCTGTGTGTGAATTAATAAAGGGGCATCTATAAATGAATAACTAGCTGTATGAATAAAAAAAAAAAGAAAAAGATGGTGTGACAAGCGTGGCTGGCCCTCTGAACAATGCTTCGGTATCTGCTGCATGTTTGCATGAATGAAATTCATCCATCTCTACATTGACATGTGAGGGTGTGTCGAGGAGCGTAACTTTACTCGAGAGGCCTTGTTGTGCGTCAAGGCCTGGAGCTCGCCTGAAGGCACAGCCCGTCTGGAGGAGCCCTTAGATGGGCAGAGCCTGAATAAAAGATGGGAGGGAAGTGTCAGTCTGCAAGGCCAGGAGCTGTGGGAGGACCCTACTGTTTATGATGGAGATGAACAGATGCTAGTTGAGACAGAAAACACATGAAGAAAGAAAAGGGTGCGAAAGGGAAAGTAAAAACAAGAGAGGAATCTGAAAATTACAAATATCATAACAGACACTTAACTCCAAAACCTTTTGACTCAAGCCATAATGTATCATAGTTTGAAGTGTTCTTCTCTCTTGTCACTCAACACTCTTGTGATTGTATTTAATCAATGATAAATACATGAGGCAAAATATTGTTCAGGGACAATTTCACTTCTTAGTGAGGTAGCAAAAGACAGCATGACAACCAAGGCATTCTCTGCACGGGTCGGTCAGAGACAAAGTGAAGAAGAACAAATCAGGGTTAGGTTTTAAAAGTTAGGGTTAGGGTTCCTGGATCTTGTTACTGATGTTTTTTTTTTTTACATTTTATACTTTTGTTGGATGTAACTGGGACCCTGTGTACAAAATTTCGTTCTATCTCATGTACCACGTGTGATGCGAATGACAATAAAGAACCTTGAATCCTTGAAAAGAAATACCCTAAACTCCTAACATCCTACAAAGCTTTATTAAATCCATTGTTAGACAAGCAATACGCCAATATCCCCTCACTGAGGGATGTGAACAGTGAATGTTTGTAGTTTATGAGGTGAGTGTTTTTCTGGACTTACATTGAAACAGGAATGCAAGTAAATCTTAATGTTTCTGGTGCAAGATGTTCTAGTGGTTAAGAGTTACACTGTATAGGAGAGAGGTAGTTGTTTTATTGTTTTTTGGGTTTTTTTTGCTTGTCCAAGGCAGTGTGATTGATAATGATGAGAGGAAGGAGCAATTTTATTCACCGTTAAGCACAATGGCAGAGCTAAAGGGATGCGAATGGTGGCCTTGGCCAACACTGATTAATCTTTGGCCACCACAATCATTTGAGCAAATTATACCTTTACGCAAAATAAAAACTAGAAAGCAAATGATTGGGCTGTTTCCATACATACACTGGCAGCAAATTTTAGATTTTGACTGGGCGGCATGGTGGCGGAGTTGGTAGAGCTGTTGCGTCTCATCGAGAAGGTCACTGGTTCAAATCCCAGCCCAGGACCTTTCTGAGTGGAGTTTGCATGTTCTCTCCGTGCATGTGTGGGTGCATGCGGTTTCCACCCACAGACCAAAAACATGCATGTTAGGCTGATTGGTAACTCTAAATTGTCCCTAGATGAGAGTGAGAATGTGAATGGTTGTTTGTCTCGTTTGTCTTTGCTGTCAGACTGCAGGCTTATTTGTGGTTCCTAGAGTTTCCAAGATCAGAATGGGAGAAAGATCTTTCAGTTATCAGGCTCCTCTCTTGAGGAACCAACTTCCAGTTTCTGTCCATAAGGCTGAAACATTGTCCAGTTTTAAGATTGGGTTTAAGACTTTCCTTTTTGATAAATCCTATAGTTAGGGTTGGCTTGTTAAGCTGTCTTAAGCTAAAACTACTAGAGGACAAATTGACCTCATTTCCTTAAATTAATTGCTCAAATTGAATAGTTTTCATTTGATATTATTTCTATCTTAACGTGCCTGAGCCTGGTTCTGCTAAAGGTTTCTTCCTCATGAGGGAGTTTTTCCTTTCCACTGTTGCCTTCATGCTTGCTCAAGATGAGAGTTCTGTGATGGAGTTAAATTCAAAGCAGTCTGCTCCTCGGATAAATAATGTTAAATTATAATTTTTATGAATGTTTTAGTTAATTTATTATTTTTTATATGTACATGTAAATGTTTTTGTTCAGTGCCCTGAGATGACTTCTGTTGTGACTTGGTGCTATATACAATAAACTGAATTGAATTGTCTCGATATGTCCCTGTGATGAACTTGCGACCTGTCCATGGTGTACCCACCTCTTGTACAGTGATAGCTTGACATGGGCAACAGTGACCCCTGCGACCAAAAAAGGAAGAAGTGGGTAAAGATGATGTATGTATGTATGTATGTATGTATGTATGTATGTATGTATGTATGTATGTATGTATGTATGTATGTATGTATGTATGTATGTATGTATGTATGTATGT
>NC_056520.1:18151022-18188261 GCF_014905685.2 Nematolebias whitei
ATGGATGGATGGATGGATGGATGGATGGATGGATGGATGGATGGATGGATGGATGGACAGACATGGCAACCCAATTTTTAATAGTGAAAGTTGCTTGTGCCTAGAGGTAGTCACACACCAAAATGGAATTTGGCATGTTGCTTACTTTTTAAGTTATCCTGTTCACAAATGGGTAGATGGAGGGTATTGCTACTTCCTGTCTTCGCTCCGTGACAAGGGACAAAAATGGACAGATGCTGCTACTACAGTAAACATGTACAGAAAAGATTGTCCACCAAAACTCACGGACTGGATAAGTGAGGTATTAAACAATTAGTCTGATGTGGCTGGGCAGTTCTTTTCTAAATGATGGGAGGGTCTGCTCAAGGGACTACTTAATGCTGCACAATCTTTATAGAATGGCAATAATAGGACATTGATTAAAGAACCAAGTATGACAAACTGTTTGATTTTTGCCAGAAATCAAATTAGAGACGCCTAAAAAAAAAGGTTGAAGATGCCGCTGTGGTCAAATGAAACTAAAAGTCCACATCACTCCGTGGAGGTCCACACGTACTTGAGGCAGACTCAACGCGGACCCGAAGCAGATGTCCGCCAGACATGTCTGCACAAAGATACATTTTTTATGACCACGTACGCATACTCGGTGTCGCACTATAAACTGCCCAGAGACGGTGTCCACATCGAACTGTTTTGTATGTGACACCAACCGCTCTCTGTGTTCTGAGCAACCAGTTGCAAGGATGCGCAGCACGACTGCCACTCTCTGTGCATCGCTGACAGGTGTGTGGTGGCTGCCCTGGTGGTGAAGCAACGGGGCTAAGCGCCCAACTAGCTTATCGAACTTGCTAGAATCCATTCGAAAATATTCTAAATGTGTCTCGCTCTCCATCGTCTTCATGTCCTTCACCAGTGTATTAAATTCCCCTTCTTCATCCCAGGTCTGGTTTATTTACCACCTTCTTTTCTTTCTTTTTTTTGCCAAGAGACAAGCAATCTCTTCCTCTTCATCCATTGACACCATGATTGAAATTGTGAGAAATGAAGGAATTTGTCACGAGATAATTAAAATATTTACACTCGAGTATGATCTCAACAATCTGCGGACAGTACGCATGGAGCGTACGGCTCACGGAGTAGGCACGGTACACCAGAGTATGTGGGGGCCTTAAGGCTGAACTTTTTGGCCATCAAGGATGTCTAGTTTAAACCTACCACTGCTCATCATTCTGAGAACACCATCCCCACAGCGAAGCATGGTGGTGATAACGTCATAGTGTGGGAATGTTTTTCATCAAGGTCAATAATCATGTCCATTTATATTTTCTTTGCCATTTTTTATTATTTTCACAGAAAAAAGTTAGTTTCCTTATGTAAATCTCGCAACCAACAACATCCAATTATAATAGAAAGACGAGACAAATTGTGAGAAGTTATTTAAAGATGGCTGACTATAAAATGGAACACAGATGAGAAGAGCAGCAGTCGGAGAGAGAAGACAGAAAGCCACACAGACAGAGATGGAGGGAGGTGTGTGTCCGGTGTTAGTTATCACAACCTTTCAGTGTTAGCCGACAGAATTGAAGTGCTTGGTATATATGCTAATCATTCACACAGGCACAGGATTATCACAGGGCTCTGCCAAAAGTCCCCTCCCTCAACTCAGTCCATCTACATGGTCATACCTTCCTCTTCATCTTTTCATTGAACATTTGTTCCCTCCATTTCTGTGTGTGTGTGTGTGTTTTGATTTGTATACATTTTCTGCAGTTAAATCCTTTTATGGTGTGAATTCTAGAATTGCACCGCTCAAGGTGGCTGCATGTTGGAGCAGCTCTGTTACTTTCATTCTGAGATTTTGCTTTTGGAAACTTTAATTCCTCTTTTTCTGGATATAAATCACATTTTGTGGATGAATGTTTCCTCTGGTATCAGATGATGTGCAGCTGGAAGGATTTTTACTGAAACTGTTTTAGTTTTGGACATTTGTTATGATGCGTAACCATGGCAACAAGGTTTTTTCTACAACCAACAGCAGCTGATTAACATCTCAAAAGCTCAAATAATATCTCAACTACAACCCCAAATCTCAAATGAGTTGAAAAGGATGTTCTGTGGATGCATTCTCATCTACCTGCCAGCTGTGCTCGAGTGCCTGACCACTGAGATCCTGGAACTAACAGGAAACACGGCTCATGACAGCGGAAGGACAGGATCGTCCCTCTGCACCTACAGTTGGCTGTCCGCAACGACGAGGAGCTCGACAGACTGCTGGAGTGGCCATCGCTCTGGGAGGAGTTCAGTCCTGCATTCGGGCGATCCAACAACCCGGGGGAACCGAGAGGCCAGCCGAGTCTGGGTGGACAGCTCGGGCGGCATCTGCAGCCAGTCTCTTAGGATCCACTGTGGGATGGACCTTTACAAGAGATCCTTCCTGTCTACAGCCATCAGTATCTATAACATCTCTGAATGCAATGAGGATAATGAGTTACAACAACAAATAATTTCCCTTTGGGATTAATAAAGTATTTTTGAATTGAATTGAATTGAATTGAATGCTGAGTCAGCATTCAGCTATGACTTTTGAATTATAGTAGGGTACATTTTGAAGCATTTAACTTTATTTTTTCTTGTCAAACTGAATAAACTCTTCCCTTTAAACCCAACATTTTTCAGTCAGGTAATTTGGACAGTTTCTTTTTTTTTGTGCCGAAACGTTTCGCCTTCGATCCGGAAGGCTTCATCAAAGTCACAACACAAAACTGATTCTTCCCCCAACAGCTTACTCCAAAGTGGAGCAAACCAGTTATGTTGGTGCTAAGATGGTCTCTTTGTCGCACCCCATCCTCCATTGCCGGCCCTCTTCCTCTTCCCTTTAAACTTTGTGCTCTTTAAGCATACTTGTTTCATTTCTGGCTTTTACCAACAATTTTTTGGTGCTGCTCTAATTTCAGCTTTTACTGTACGTTTTGTTTGATTTGCAGAAAATGTACTTTCTTTAGTTATTTCCCTTCCCTTCTCCACTTTCTGCCTTTTGTGCCTTTAACTTTACTCTGAACTGTGCGGCGTATCCAGCTCAAGCTCAGAGGTCGTATCGCTTAGCCACAGCGGCTGCTCTGCAAATATTTCTCTAAAGATTTAACACAGAGGGCTCACTCATGCTCCAGATTTTTCACTCGGTACCCTCGACCAGCACCAGCCCACGCTGTCCCAGTTCTCAGCTCCTGTTGGGATGGTTTTAGTTGCGATGGTTTTAGTTGCCAGATCAGTGTCCTGGAAGATGGAACGTTTGGGTGCTCTGATGTTTGCAGAGACTTTGACACCGTGATGGAGCTAAACGTGTAACAGAGCTGGACGAACCAATGTCTGGCTGTATTCTTGAATTACTGTTTTCAGTCAGTGAATGTCTGAGCTGCTTTATCAGAGGTGAGACCAAGTGTCTGTGAGTTAAGAGATAAAACATATATTTGATTACAAGTTGTAAATGATTTACCGGTACCTCAACTGCAGATAAAAAATTTTCAGTACATTTCACAAACTATAAAATGTATCCTGTTGCATTTTTATGAATGTTTATTCACGTTTGTTGATAGTTTCAGGTGTTTGTTTTCACATTGATTCTACTTTTAAAACTGCACAAAGACGTAGCTTTAAAAAAAATTACAATAAAAGAAAAATAAAACTGTAAAATCTGTTAATTTTCACTTGGATTCACACACACCCATCTACAGAAAAAAGTGCAGTGCATTATGATGCTAAACTTATTTTCCTGCATATTTATTTTGGTCTGAACAATCTTTACAATCCTCTGTTTTAGTATGTCTTGCAGCTTTAAAAAAAAAAAAAGTTTTATTTTTTCAGACCTTGCTATGAAAGGTGGAAAATAATGTAACTGCCTCTGTCTGTGTTTGTCTGTTAGCAAAATAATTCAATGATCCACATGATAGATTTTAATCAAACTTTCAGGATGGAAAGATGGTCACCACAACTAATCAACAATAGTAAACATAAACAATGGTTACATTTGAGTCAGTTTTACCGATACAGATATTGGTGTAGAGTTGTCATTTCTAACCCGAACCCGAAACCCGGCCCAGACCCCATCCGGATTAGGGCCGGGCCATTATAATGTGATTAATGGGCGGGGTGGGCGGGCTTGGGCTTTAAATTAGGTCAGGATCAGCCGCAATCCAATTATATGATAACATGGCCTGCCATACCATACCAGCCGCATGCGGCCATTTCATCGCGAATTGCCGGCCTTGAAAGAGGTAAAAAGTTCATTACGCTTCAGACTGCACTGTACTGCCAGGCAGCAATCCATCACCCAAATGGACGTTCATTCAGCCACTGCACTCAGCGGATGCGCGCGATCGACGACCCAAACAGGTGAGATCCCAAAGCAGACGTGTGTCAGAGCAGGGTCCGTGAATAAATCAGAATGCAGGCAGAAACAGGGATTAAATGCTCTTTTATGGCCATGAAAAGACAAACACTCTCAACTCCGAATCTTATGTACCTTATTCAGCTGCGCGTCCCCGACGACAAGTGTATCCCAAAGCAGACACGTGTGTCAGAGCTGTCCGCCTGTCTCAGTAATTCAGAAGAATGCAGGCAGAAACGGGGTTTAAATGCTGTTTTACGGCCATGAAATGACAAACACCCCCTCAGCTCCGAATCTTCTGCCCCTTTTATTCAGCTGCATGTCCTCAACCGTTAATAACTAATTAAAATGTCAGGTTTTTTTTCCGGGTTCGGACCTGTAATTACTGTTAATTCGTCGGGCCAGGTGGGGTTCGGAAATTATAACTGCAGGCTGGGTCCGGGTCGGATCAGATTTTTTTGGGCCCGAATGCAACTCTATATTGGTGTAGTGGTAGTATTTCTGAACAGATTAGGAAGTACCTTTAAAACGTTGTTAGGCAAGATGGTGAGCGTCTCCTTAAAGGAATGCTAGTTTTATTTCTTCCATTTACATGCATGTCTAGTATGGGTACTGTCTACACTGTTATGACTTTGGTACTGGTATAACAGAGTAGACAGTACATAGCTGTACCAGAGCTGTGTACTGTCTACCCTATATGGCCATGGTGTCCTGAAGGTCTCCAGAAGGCAAGTGTAAGACATGCAGACCAAATAATACTTGATGGCAAACAACAGAGTTGAGATGAAGACCATAAATCAATGGTTCCCAACTATGGTCTTTGAGGAACACTATCATGCATGTTTTTAGCCGTTTCTCTGTGTTGACAAATCCAGTTTTAATGAATGGCTCTAGGCTTCTGCAGAACTTGAGGAAGTAATTAAATCTCTGAATCAGGTGTGTCGGAGCCACACCTGGAGTGATCCTTAAGGACCAGGGTTGGGAACCACTGCCCTGAATCACAGCTGGGTTACCAACCCAGTTGGCCCAGAACAGACCGGAGTGGAAGACCTTTATTGCTGCCCTTCATGCCTGTGGACATAGTGAGCAGTAAGTAAATAGTTGGGTTGGGGAAGGGATGTGTCTTTAGACTGTGCACTTACATTTAATAGAAGATTGCCATAATGTCAAACTTACACAGATATTCTTACTGTACTTTTAGGTATTGGTAGAAGTAAAGTTTTAAATGCAAATTAAGTTTTCATTTGTATCATCTGCTAAATAACTTCCCCGAGCGCGTACATAGCTGCCCACTTCTCTACGGGTGTATCCAAGGTGTGAAGGGTTAAATGCAGAGAACTAAGTTTGCCATTGTATGGGAACATACATTGATGATAATCTTAGACTTCCCTTCTCTTAAACTTTCATTCAAACATGTGTTTGTACCAGTAATGGAGTTTTTGAAGTTTTTACTTACACTTTAATTAATGTACAAATATACACAGGTATCTTGCAGTAAGCCAATAATTATGAGAGGTGAGCAGCATTATAAATCTTAAATACTTTATTTAAAACATGAAGTACTAAATGAGAAAAACCATCAGCCGTATTGAGAAACAAATTGAGCAGGACTGCATTTGGCTGCAACCAAAGTCTATGAAGTTTTACTCTAACAGGTATTGATACAGTTTTTTTTTTAATTGAACATTTGAATACAGTCTTTGATAAAAGACAAACACATCAAATTTTATGAAAACAACCAGGAACACAGATCATTACTTATTCTTTTATCGCCCTCAGGCTGTTTGTCTCCTGCAAGACAGTGTTTCCTTAGACGTCAACTGGAATAGCTCTGAATGGTGTCTATGGATACTTGAAACACACACACACACACACACACACACGCAGACACACAAACAAACCTTGACCTGTTAGTGTCTCACTAAATTAAACATTTCTGTCTCCTGCTTTGTGAATAATGCTTCTTTCAAGGCTCAGTCTTCTCACACAAACTTATTGTAAGCAAACAAGTACTGACAAACTCATGGCGACTTTGAGACATATTCACACACACCAACACACACACAAGCACATTTTAAAGGTGTTGCTTAAGCAGATGAAAGGGAAAAAGACAGTGAATGGAATAAAAAAGTGGAGCCTGCCTTATTTAGGCTCTATTAACAGAGAAGAAAGAAAGTTTCACTTTTGGGTTGATGCTTGTGTCTGTTTAAGATATGAACCAAACAAACTGGTAAAATTATGTCTTTGGGAACGTGTTACAATGAATAAGTAGTTATTTACCAATACCGAAGTAGTCAATAGCTTATTATCCCGTCAATAATCTGATGTTGGATGGTTGTTTCAGCAGACGTCTGCTGTGACATCAGAGCACCAAGTATAAAACAAAAGCACCACTCATGGCACATTGCGAACTATTATACAGCAATCAGTTGCAATGACCTAGACAAGCAAACGCCTTGTATAAATGTTGATCTTGATTTGTGACCTTGACATTGAGGCTGTGGTGATGAATAGTGTATATGACACTTTGTCTAGTGATTATACATAAGTGTATGAAGTTTCATTAAATTATCTTTAGCAGATCAGATGTTATAGGAGGTACAAGAGAAAGCTTAGCACGGACGTATACAGACAGATTGATTTATGGAGACTATACCATAATATGTCTGGCCTTTGACTGGCATATAAAACCATCAAAGTTTTCCTCCAGGCTCAGCTGATGGCTAGCCGAATAAGTGTCATTTTGTCATTTCAGGTTTATAAATTCATTGACACATTGTATTGTTAGTTTTCTCAGCGTTATCACGATTGTAGCGAGACCCAGACACAGGCAGACACAAGGAACTCAAAATAAAAGGAAACTTATTTAATAGATGAAAATAAAAAGTTGATGTGGCAGCAACAACTTGCATAAATACTGGGGATCATGAAGGGGAGGACTATGACATCGGGCAGGAAACCAAACAATGATGTGCTGATGAGGTGGAGACGATAGAGCATTTAAATATGACAGAGGGTGAGTGAAAGTGGCAACACCTAAGTGATTATAGACTAGGAACAGGTGTGAGTGAGGCTGACTGAACACAGAGCTGACTGGAGGTCAGAATGGACATGACACTGGAAAGACTGAAACATGGAGTGATTTTAATATAAAATATAGAAACACAAATGGATAAGAATGTAAACTAACAGGGATCATAAAAATAACAGAAACGCCAACAAAAGACCTCAAAGAACCAATCAAATAAACTCAAAGAATCACTGAAGAATCAAAACAATACAAAAAAAACAAAACAAAAGAAACAACAACACACAGATATGACAATAGTGTGATTAACAGAAACCCAGGAAGACTCAAGAGACCTAAGGTAAGGAAGAACAATGCATTTATTTACAATATTTATGTTATTTACAGGGGGTGGACTTCAGACTAACCAGGGTTAGTATATAATAGTTCCTTGATACTTTGTGGTTCGACTTTCACACGGACTCACTCTTTCGGGGGTTTTCAACGTGATTGTATACGATACACGATTGGCTGATTGATGGAAGGCAACAGACCAGAGCATTGTGCTGAAGGGCGTACTGGCCATTAGGAGCACCAGGACATTTCCTGGTGGCCTGGCCCGCTCCCTGAGCAGTAGTGATGGGGAAAGACAGACCCTCGCTTTCTCTTTCTGAGGCTGTTTGTCACAGCAGAGCAGAGATGCACAGCAGGTGGGCACACAAGCTGTTGTGTGTATCTGCTCTGCTGTGACAGACAGCCTCAAAAAGAGAAAGGATGGGGCAAGGGGTGGGGTCTGTCTTTCCCCATCGCTGCTGTGGAAGCTTCAGTGAGGCAGATACCAGAGTGAGCGGCATGGATAGTTTATTTAAAACAATTAAGAGCAACCCGAACCAAGCCTTTAGTCCCCCTCGGTGATCACTGAGCAGGTCAGGCCACCGGGAAATGTCCAGGTGCTCCCAATGGCCAGTTCGCCCCTGGTGATGATTGACTCAGTAACTATTGCATCAGTCTGCTCTCTTTCACTGTTCTTTTTTGGAGTATTTAGAGAATTTAGAACGTTGTTAAGAACATTGAAAGAGTGTGGGAAGTGTTTATAAAGCCTTAAAATATATATAAATTCTAATATAAATATAACGTCCCTACTTTACTGATTTTCACCTATGGCAGGGGTGTCTAGAACATAACCCCTGCAATAAGCGAGGGAGTACTGGAAGCAGAATGAAGATGTAAGTGTTTTAAGAGGATCTTCTGGATGGTTTGTATATAAACATAAAAGGCTTACTCTTGTTGTAGGTTGTCAGGCTTGGAGTGGAGTGTAAGTAAGTAAGTAAAGTTTATTTATAGAGCGCTTATCAAAGATATAAAATCACAAAGCGCTGTGCAAGAAAAATCAACGCTAAAATATACAAAGAATAAAACAAGCATAAGAGTGTAAGATCTGAGGTTACAGGAAGGCGAGTATGTTGTTAGGTGAGATTCACAGAGAGTGGCAAGTCAGACCACGATGAAGAGGTAAATGAAAGATTTTTCCAGTTGTATGTTCGTATTCAAAGGATGGGTTTACGGTGATGGCTCAAAGCAAACTCAGGCTGGAGAACGAAGGTAAGTCTCAGACTTGAAGAACAAAGGGAACTGATATCTCATCTGTGAGGAGCACAAGGAAAACAGGACTACTTCACAATATCTTACACTGAACATGGAACTCTAGTCATTCACTGATGACTACAGAGTAGATGCCGTCTTGGCATCATCCTCTGGCAGCCTTGGTTCTTAAATGTCCTTGGACCTTGATTAAAAAATTTCGTTCCACCTCATGTACCGCATGTGATGCAAATGACAAAGAACCTTACATACAGAAGGTGGCTCTGTAAAGGAATGAGCCACAGCTACCAACATACATGTATTTGATGGCACTCAACCAAATGTAATGTTTGTTACTGGTTTCTCAATTGGTTACTGTATTTTGTTTTTATGACTTTTATTTTTTATGTTTTTATGATGTAAAGCACTTTGAACTGCCTTGTTGCTGAAATGTGCTATACAAATAAACTTGAATGATTGATTGTTCTGCCGATTGTGCTGAGGCTGCTAAATATATATCCATTGGAAATTTGATTCAACATTGGACGCACTAGAGTGTCTTGGATCCTCTGATTAGATGTGGATCATTTGCTTCGTTTTTCAATGGTTTGCTGGTAAACACGAACATGCTGCTACTCTTGATAAGTGATGCACTGACCTCCTCTGCATGCAGCACCTCCAGTTTTCTCTCTCTGCTGTTGTCTCCCTCTGTCTTGGCATCTTTTGCCAGCACCCTCCCTGCTCCTCTATCTTTCTGCCCACTACCCCATTTCATTTCTCTCTCTCTCTCATCCTCAGCCCATCTATGTCTCTCGCCCTCCTTGCAGATTGTGGTAGACTACAGCAGGACCCCGGTGAGAGGTCACACGCAGCCTTCTTGTAACATATGGGCATGCTTCCTTCCAAGAAAACTCCAGTCAGATGAGACCACACACAAGTGCAAATACACACCAAAAAAAAAAAAAAAAGGGGGGAATTAAATTCCAGCAAAGGAAAATGACATTTTCTGCAAAAATCGAGCGTAGACACAGAGTGCTAAATGTCTTTACTGAAATTTGCTGAAGAAGCTTAAACTGAGTGGTTATAACTAAAAGAGCAGAACAGGAGCTAAAAGCTAAATGTACCAAAACACCAGATAACAGCCAACAAAAGCAAAAGACTAGGAAAAGGCTAGCTGGAAGCCCAAAAAAAAAAAGAACAAAATGCTAGCTAAAAGTAGCATTATTCTATCTAACAATAACAAAACGCTGTCATATAATTAGCTTTTTCCATACTAAAAGCTAAATTGAAGTGCTAAGTATACTGCATGCAAAAATAGCAAAATGCTAGCTAAGATAAATGCAGTAAAATTCTAGCTAGCACTGAAAATAATAAAACATCTGTTTAAATCTTAATAGCAGAACTCTAGCTAAACACAGAGAAGGTTAAGCTAAAAGCTAGAAATAGTCTATCTAAAAGTAACAAAATTAACTAAAAGCTAAAAGGAGAAAATGCTAGCTAAAAGTGGCAAAAACCTAGCTAGAAGATTAAAAAAAAAAATAGTGAATGCTGAAAGACACCATCACAGACATCTACACCTCTAGATGAAGCAAAAGGGCCACCTGCATCATGAAGGACCCCACTCACCCAGCACACACACTTTCTGCTCCACTCCCCTCAGGAAGGAGGTTAAGGAGCATTAAGTGTAGGACCACTAGACTGAGGAACAGCTTCTACCCTGAGGCTGTTAGACTCATGAATCTCTAACCAGAATAATCACTGTGAAAAATCACATCATGTTGCTGCTGATCTGTTTCATGCTGCTGTGTTCATTCGTACTCATCTGCTCACACAGACTCATGTTCGTGCTGCTGTTTGGCGTATTATTTTTAATACTACTAGTGCTTAGTGTATTTCTAGTTAACATTTTTCTTAGTTCATATCTTAGATCTTATTACAGTTTTTCTTTTATTTTTTATACTTTTGTTCGATGTAACTGGGACCCTGTGTACAAAATTTCATTCCACCACATGTACCACATGTACCACATGTGGTGCGAATGACAAAGAACTTTGAATCCTTGAATCCTGATTCAGGATTCACACAAACATACACACACAGAGTTGAGCAGTAGAAGTGTGTGAGATGAAAGAAAATCAGAGGCCATGTAATCTCACTTCACTTCTCATCTTCTCAGTGACCCCATGGATCACTTGGAGTAATCTTGGTGTTAAGAAACACTTTCACGCACACTCCACTCATTATGCCAGTAATCCATTGAAGATGGCTAAAGCAGCGCACACGAACACACGCTACATCACGTGCACAAGTGAACACAGCGTGATCTTGTAATCTGACACAAACTCCATGATTTTTTTTCCTCTGAGATACAAACTCACACGTAGAGCCTGGTAATCTTAAATACGCAGAAGTTATTGAGTAATCTTGCAGAATTCAATGTTTTGAACACACACACTTGAGCATATGCAGGAGTACATGGATGCGTCACACATGTACACACAAACACACACAGAGCTGGTAATCTTCCAGCTAGCTGAAGTGTAATCAAGAAGGAGACAACCATATGTCTGAGCGTGCCGAGTCTCACTCAGTCTTCTTTGGCTTGTTTTACATCTTCTTTACATCTTTCTGTTAGTTTTATTTTTCTGTTTTGTTTGATCTACTGTAAACGGCACATCTTGACTCTCATTTTGAATACTTTGGGGTTCGTATTAAATCTAAACTAATGTCAAACTGGGAAGGGAAAAAGGGATTAAGGAATGTTTTTTCAAAGGAATGCATATTCAAGTTCAAGTTTCTTTATAGTCATTTGCATCACATGTGGTACATGAGGTGGAACAAAATTGTGTACTCAAGTCCCAGTTACACCCAAAAATAGTAAAAATATAAAGTATAAAAATAAGCAGTATACAGTATAAGGATCTAAGATATACAGTACACAAAGATATACGCTAAATGAATGCTAAATGATACACTAGAATATCTAAGATATACTCTAAACACCATTATTGTAAAATACAGTATATTAAACAGCAGCCCGAACATGAGTCTGTAATGAGGAGATGAGTATGAATGAATACAGTATGAATATCGCCTGCTGCTGCTGATAATATTTTATGAGAAAGGACAGCGTTGATGCCGTTTTGGTCAACCTTAAAGATAATGCTACGTTCAGATAGGGCTGGGCAATGTATCGAATATACTCGATGTATCGCACGTTTTTCTATTTACGATGGCTAAAATGGCTCTCTCTCAACCATCGAGTATGATTAGACTTGAAAATCCGTGTAGTTCTTTTTCTCCCGTTGGCGCCAACTTCACGCAGCCCCTCATTCTCCCTCAATGAATACAAACCCAGCCCCTCACCTGCGCATTACCCCCGCTTCCTGCTTCTCCAGATGGGCGGGAGTTTAGCACAACAAGTAAACACAGGAGGATATATTGAAGAACAGCCGAGCTGCTGTGCAAAAAGAAAGACGATGGCTGTTATTTTGGAGATGGTTTGATTTAAATTGTAAGATGAGCAGTAGAAAAATGTTTTCTGTAGACAATGCCAAAAGCGTATGTGAAGCTGCAGCTCCGACTGTGTTTTCAGCCTTCTTCCCTGAAACAAACCACGGGTCAAAACTCATTTAACTGTGCTGTGCCTTGTGAGAGGAACAGTAAGAGGTAGTGCGACATTAATAAAGCAGTGGTTTATCATATCGCTAAAGACACAGTCCCAGTCTCAACTGTGGAACAAGACGGCTAAAGTTAGCCATCTTGTTAGTCGCTAAGGACCGTGTCTTTAGCGATATAATAAACCACTGCTTTATTAATGTCGTGCTACCTTTCACTGTAAGACTTGAAAATTGGTGTAGTTCTTCTGTTTCTGCCCGTCTGCGCCGCCAACTGCATGCGACCCCTACTTCTCCCTCACTGAATACAAACAGTCCCTCACATGCTGTTTCACACACGCTTATTAACGTTGTGAAGGCGGCGCATCTGAGGATTATTATTTAATATATGTAAAGAAATGTCTAAAAAACAAACTTATATGTAAATTGTTTATTTTTTTTAGACACTTATACCGTTACAGCTGTTGTTAATAAATGGGCCTGTGTGACACTTGGGACAAAGCTTTGATTCTGAAATATATTTTTGTTATTACTTTATGGAAAGAAAATATAGAGATATACATCGCATATGGCGATTTATCGGAAAAATGTCAATATTAATTTTGGTCCATATCGCCCAGCCCTACGCTCAGAGTAAATACTGGGGATGGCTAACGTGTTCAAACACATCAAATTTAGCTCGTTGTTTGTAAGAACTCATTATATTAGAGCCATTTTTGTGTTGGCTAATGTTGGTAAACTGGGTTGGCCATCTTGAATTGTGTTGACTTCAAAAGATGATCAGTTTTGGATATAAAGCCAATAAAAACTGTCAATTTATTTAATATCTGTCCAGTGGTTCATGAAATATTTTGCTAATGGACATCACCTTTGGATGGTTGGTGATAAAAATGATTGCTCGGCTGGTTTGATTTATGACTGATGTCATCCTTTAGGTAATTTCTTAACCACTGTGTTATACTTGTTCATGTGTATGTTGTTTCTTGTCTTTGTGGGTTGTGTTTGTGCAAGTCTGTGTGAGTCCAGGTCTCCTGTGTCGAGACAGCTGGCGTGGCTGTGACCCTGGCTCGAAGGAAGCGCACCGTCTCCCGTTTCGCAACTCCTGAAGCCATTTGGGTCCTCTCAGGCTTACAGGCTATTTCAGGATTGCACATTTTGTTAGTAAAACGCTCTGCAAATCTAAATCATTTTCTAAAGAGTCCATGATTGTACAGATTTAGTCCAATTTCATAAAAACCAAGAGCACAGATGATTTGTGTCCTCCTTCGGTCTATCCTTCAATTCCTCGTCCATCTCAGTTTCCTATCATTTTTTTCCCCACTTGTCCTTTATAGACTTTTCTTAATCTGGTGCTCGTCCACTCCTCTGTCTGATGAAATGACCATATCTAATCCTTCAGTCCCCTTGGGAGTGTTGTAACTGTATTAGGACAGCAAATCCATGTCCTTACAACCGCTACAGATGTCTTTCTTTATTATCCCCTCTTTCTCTTTCCTCACATCTTCCCCTTCAATCTTCTAAATCTGCTCTTCATAATCTTCTGTCTTTTTCCCCCCTCCCCTTGAGCTTCCAAAGTGGTGCACGAATAATCTCACATTATGTTTTTGCTGATTTGTTTTAGGCTCTGTCTTTGGTCTTTACCCCCCATAAATCTTTGCAGTTATTGTCTAAAGATTTTCAGTGTCCATAACTAAACAAAAGGCAGTCAGACTTTATTGAAAGCTGCATGTTTTTTGTAATAAATGCATGCGAACAAAAACCTTGTAAGTAAACTATAAGCACTGGAGCGCAGAAAGCCTAAATTGATATTGACGTTCCTGATTTGTGATGACTTATATGAACTCTGAAGTCCACAACAAAAACATTCACAAATGCACAGTGCAGACGTTATAACTGCTCCTTTTCCTCAAGCTAACATTTTACGCAGATTAATTCTTTCAGTTGGACCCCAGCAGCTGATGCACCACACATTCCCATCTTTTATTCTTTCCGTCTCCGTCACAGCAGCTTTGTGCAGATGTGCCTTTTCTTCTTCATTGCACATTAGCGACTCATCATGCTGGGCACTTGGTTTGTTTTGGAGACCTTCCAGGAGTCTCAGTTGCCACCCTACTGATCAGACAAGCAGAAGAAAAGCTCTGCGATTTTCTGCTCCGTCAGTCACAAACCGCTGCTTCGCTCCTGTAAACAGGTGCCAAAGACACAAATCTCTGATAACCTGGCTGATAGCTTTTATAAAGGATAAATGTCTCGATTTAACATACTTATATTACTAACACAAACTGAATCAGTGTGTTTAAAAAAGCTTCATAGAGTTCCCCAACAAAGACAATCTCAAAGTGTTCAACACAAAATATGTGCACGTCTGATCATCTTGAGTTTATTAAGACCATTGTGTTGCAGTATTTTGAAAATGGGTGCAGTTAAATTGGTAAATAGTAAATAAAACAAGAGGAATTGCATTTCGTGTGAAAATACAGTGTGAATGCTTATTGTAGAAGAACTTGCTGAAACAGCTGAAATTAGCTAAAAAAACATGCTGAAATGGAAGAACAAGCCAAAATTAGCATAAGAACGCAAAAAGAACACATTTGCCCAAATAGGCTTAAAGAAGCAGACATGAGAACAAAAAAGTAGAAATTATCTGGAAAAAAAGCAGAAATTTGCACACACACACAACCCCCCCCCCCCCTAAAAATCAGAAAGAAACTTAAATTATCAGAAATTGGGACAGCACTTTTTTTGCTGAATTAGGCTGAAAAAAGTTTAAAGGAGTGCAAAAAATGTGGAATTAGCTGAAAAAGCTGAAAAAACAAACTACCATAAATAAGTTGAAAGGAGCAAAACAAGCAGAAATTAGCATAAAGAAGTTAAATAAGCTTAGTCTAGCAGAAATTACTACAAAAAACTTGAATTTATCAAAAAACAGCTGAAATTAGCTAATAAATGCTAACATGTTAGCTGAAAAAGTAGAACAAGTTTAACTTAGCAGAATAAAGCAGAAAGAACATGTTTGCCCAATTAGGCTGAAAGAAAAAGCAATGAACACAAAGAAGTGGAAATTATCTGAAAAAAGAGGAAATTAGCGAAAAAAACAGCTGAAAAGTAGCTAAAAAAGCAGAAAGAAACAAACTATCAGAAGGAAGTGGACAGAGCACAATATTGCTGAATTAGCTGAATAAAGTTGAAATGAGTGCAAAAATGTGGAATTAGCAAAAAAAAAAAGAAGCTAATACAAGCATAAAACAGCTAACTGGTAGCTGTAATAGCAGACAAAGCTGAAACTTGCATGAATAAGCTGAAAGGAACATAAACTAAAATTAGCAGAAAGAAGTTCGAAAAACCACAAAAATTTAGTTAGCGGAAAGAATCTGAAAGGAGCACAAACCAGCTGAAAATACAGCTCAAATCACCTGAAAGTAGCTGGAAAAAGTTAAAATTTGCACAAGGAAGCTGAAAGAATCTGAAGCAGAACAAAACGTGAAAGAGCAGTAAAAGGTTGAAAACACATATAAAGATATGAAGAATGTAAAATGAGCTCAATTCATTTTCTATAAGAAAAAAATGGCAGAAAAGGCTAAATATTTCAAAAAGTTAAAGTTGCACCAATACCAAAAGTCACAGCACCATTCTCCCGAAAGACCTGAATGTTTTGAAATTTGAGTTGTTGAAATAGCACAAAAATTGTGGAATGAGAAAGATGCCAAAAAACAAACTGAAGAAAAAGGGATCCCAATAGTGTGAATGCTTCATAAACCTTCACACAATAAACAGTAGTGAGACCAGCTATCTGCTGTATGGTTTGGAGACAGTAGTATCAGTCATTGCTTTCAAATTTTGGTTCAACAGTGTAAAAAGAACTAATAAATTTGACCTAGACAAAAACGATAGTACCCTTAAGTTATTTTTTGTTGCACATTATTTTGATGTGCTCAAATATTTCTGTAACTCTCTGAGACCTCTTCACCTGTCCACAAGTATTTTGACCCTCTGTGAACAAACTGCTTCATCTCTCAGGTCTGAAGGGTTCCTTCTGGAGATGTTTCAGCTCCTCCCACAGATGTTCAACAGGACTTAGATCAGGGCTCAGAAGTTCACTTCAGAATAGTCCAATGTTTGGTTCTGAAACATTCTTGGTGTTTTTAGCTGTGTGTTTTGGGTCCATGACTTGTTGGAGAACCTGTGACTGAGACCAGTCTGACACTAGGCAGAATATTAGGCTTCAAAATGTCTTGAGAGTCATGAAATTTAATTGAACCCTCTCAGAGTATGGAGGAAGAGTGGAGAGGTCCGGAATTCACGTTGTTGAAGTCCAGAGTGAAGTTTCCACAGTCAGTAATGGTTTGGGACCATGTCCTCTTCTGGTGTTGGTCCACTGCGTTTTCTGAAGTCCACAGTCAGCACAATCAGTCAGGCAAAAGCTTCTAGTTGACGTATCCTCCAGGAGCAATTTGAGATAAGTTGGCCTGTCAAAGTTCAGCGGGAAGGCCAAATTCAGATAAACAACAATTGTTTGGGCTGCCAGACTCTGTTTTCTGTCTGCCTTCAAGTTCTGCTGGTACACTCAATGACGAATTCAAACAGACAGATTTGTGGACATTCCACCTGGTCTGTGCTCGATTAGCATTGTCCAAGATTGAGTCCTTCATGCCGGTGAGTTCAAGAAGCCACAAGTGGCCTACGATTCTCAGAAATTTCATCCTACTTGCGGTTGAGCTCGTTAAGCAAATGAGTTTGAGAGCTCAAGGCGCAAATAAATCCTTCACACAAGGCTGACAATTTTACCATGGCAGAAACTTCTGCCGATGTCTTCCTAATTTGTCGATTTCCAAGGTATCTGCCGATTCCAAAAAGCAGAAACCCTATTATCATAAATCCAATAATGTACACATCTTATACGACCTCAACGGACAGCACAGGTAGGTACATCATTTTCCACTCCCCCTAGGAATCAATGACATATGCAGCTGTGTGGGTCTGTTAAGGGCATGAGGGCTCTCCAGCAAACTGTCGTCTGGTAGAAAAAATATATATAATTTGCGTTGAGGAACCAGCTGACCAAATCCATAATAATTTTCGATTCAGAAGATGTGTAAAGAGAGACTCTGAAGTTGACAGGACAAGAGAAGAAAAAAGCAGGAAGGAAGGAGAGAGGGTAAGAACGAACATTGTCGTCGAGAGCAAAAAAAGAGAATGTTAGATAGTTAGAGATAGTTCACTAACTAACTAACTAGAGATAGTTCACTAACTATCTCTCAGATCGGAGGCAATATGTTCAACATAACGGTACTTCTTCCAGTTATCTAACTCTTAAAAAAGGTGTGCCACAAGGTTCAGTCTTAGGTACCACCCTCTTCACAATCTACATAGGTAATGCAGGTCAGATCATCCCTGATACTTCCTTACATTTCTATGCTAATGACACGGTTATTTATTGTTGAGCTAAAACATTTGCTAAGGATTTCCAGCTTTTGCAATCTGCTTTTGACATCATCTAGTCAGATTTGTTTTGTCTCAAACTTGTACTAAACACAGACAAAACCAAAGGGATGTTGTTTTCAAGTCTGTTCCAGCAGTCCTTCCCTCAATTTTATCTTCAGATGGTGTTCCTATTGAGTTTGTCAATTCCTACAAATAGTTGGGTATCTTGTTCGATTCACATCTCTCTTAAGCACCATGTTAAAAACTTGGTAAAGAAACTGAAAGTAAAACCGGGTTCCTTTTTCAGAAATAGATCATGTTTAACTCTGAATGCTAGGAAACACCTTGTAACTGCTACTTTCCTTCTCTTCATCGACTATGGTGACATAATTTACATGAACACCACAAGCACCTTGCAGATGTTGGACGCTGTCTATCACGGTGCGCTAAGATTCCTAACTGGCTGTAACTACCATACCCACCATTGCACCCTGTATTCACTGGTTAACTGGACATCATTAACTTCACGCAGACTCCCCCACTGGTACATTTTCATCTAAAAAATAACTTCTTGGTCTGTTTACTTCATACATCTCCTCCTACGTCACTACATGAGTGCAGCTACAGCGTGTGCTCTCAGGACATTATTACATGCAGTGTTCCCTCAGTGTGGACCGAACTATGCAAAAGGGCCTTCTCCTACTCTGCTCCTGTTCCTGGAATATCTTGCAAAGAGATCTGAAGCTCTCGACCTTGACCTCTCTAAGTGGCTTCAAACAACTGCTAAGTTCATGGCAACAACTCTTTGTGCTTTATAAAACTAACCCTTGTCTTTGTGCTGAAGTTTTGGCTCCTGTGCTCCACCTGTGCCTTGGATCTCCTGGTTTCCCTATTCAAACCTCCTCATGCTCTCCTCAAGCTGCCCCTTGCCTTCCACCACTTGCCTCCCTTGTACAGACCCTCCTAGAACCATTTAGAGCATTCACCTCCACGACCAACTACCAACAACTACAGTAAGAACTACAACTGGACATTATCTTCTCCTTCCGATTCATTACATCTCTTATAACTCTGCTTCTTGCTCTCCAGGATTCCACCCTCTCCCTGCTGAGTCATCTCTTCATTCATTCACAAATTGTAAATACTTAATTTTTCCTGTTCTTGAAGTCTTGTTCTTTTCGGTCAGTTACTATCTGGGTATTGCTAAAAAAAAACCTTACAGGCTGTGTAATATTCTAATTTTCTGAGACCCTGAGTTTTGTTTTTTCATTATCTGTAAGCCATGATATTCAAAATTACAAAATAAAAAAACTTAATATTTCCATCTGTGTGTAATAAATCTGTGATGATCTCACCTGTTTCACACCTGAGTCTTGTCCTAGTTATCCGCAGGTGTCTTCCTCTTGCCTCTTTACCGGCTAGTATTTAGTCCTTGTGGCTTCCACCTGAGGAGATGCTTGTTTCCTGAAGCTACAGTGGCGAGAACCTGAATCCTCTGCGTTCTTCCTTGGGCATTGGAGACGTAATCCTGCCCCCTTCCACACTCTTCCATGGGTGTCAGGGGAGTACACCTGCTCTCCTTAGAGCCCTATTTTAGGGATGTCGTGAGACATCCGTGGAGGTGGGTATGTGACAATTTCACCTGTTTCACACCTGAGTCTCATCCTAGTTATCTGCAGGTGCTTTCCTCTTGCCTCAGCGACTAGTATTTAGTCCTTGTGCCTTCCACCCGTGGAGGTGCTCGTTTCCTGAAGCTGCAGTGGGGAGTTCTTGCACCTGACATTATTCGAGCATTGTCCTTCCATGGTGTCATGATCTGTGGTCCTGCTCCGCCTGCCCTCCTCCGGGCGACAGCTCTGCAAAAACTTACTTAACCGTTGTTGCTGTTCCGCCAGCATTCTTCATGCTTCCTTATATCTAAATTACAATACACAAACACAAGTCTACTTTCCATTTTTTAAATTTCCCAAATGAATTTTCCTGAGCGTTTAGAGCAGAGTGACAAAGTAAAACAATGTAAAATGACTTTAGTTTCACCTTTAAGACCAGTAGTTCAAATAAAACCTCTACACAGACAGGGGTTTCCACATGAAATGGAATAAAAGGAATCCGTTTTTTAATCTATCTGTAAAATACACACTACAATTAGGACAGACATCACATAGAGAGACCAACTACACAAAGATACAAGGTGACTGTGAAGCTCGAGGGTTATTCATTCTGACCTGCTGAGCTTTAGCAGCAACCAGAATGATTCTCCTCCTTTGAGAAGCGTTAGAAAAAGCCTCGCAGACATCAAAGAGAGGTGAGCTACATGACTCGTCTCCTCGACATTGAGCAAACCCGACCCACAATGAGCGGGAGAATAAAAATACTTTAAAAAACACAAATATTTTGGGGAACTACAAGCACTTGAAAATTAATCAAGTGTTCTTTGAATGAATTCTATATTTCTTCATAATAAGAATGATAATTAAAAAAAAAAAAAAAATCTGTGTAGCTCTTCCAAACACCTGGGGCCAGATGCAGATGTTAAGAGACATTAAATTACATTCATGCAACAAAGCAACAAGTTGGAAATATTTCCATCTTGATGCTTTGTTTTATTGAAATTTTTAATTTGAATGGCAACTTTTTTTTGTTTGATTGAACCATAAAGACAGATAAGAGCTGGTCCCAGACAGTGCAAAAAACAAACTGAAATACCGTATTTTCTGCCGTAAACGTCGCTCCGCCATATTAGTCACATCAGTCCATATTTGTCTAATGAAGTGGAAAAATCTATAAATATGTTGCTTCGCCGTATACGTCACATCTATTATGCTTCATTGATGACGCACTGTGGGAGCGTTCACGGGAGGACTTTAACAAGAATTCAACAAGATTAACACCTAAAAACAATTATTTGTTGGCTCGAAATTATAGTAAATGTGTGTTTCAGTCTAACGTTTGCTTAATAAATTCACTTTGACGGTCAAATAAGCTGCATTTCAAAAGCTGATACGCGGAAGTAAACATGCATGTGACGAGTCGCTGTGCAAATTTATCAGGATAGCCACCTAAAAACAATTATTTGTTTGTTCGAAATTATAGCAAAGGTGTGTCTCAGTTGAACTTTTACTTGATAAATGCACTTTGTCAAATTAGCTGCATTTCGCTGGGGTGGTGCTGCTGCTTTGACGGTTCCAAGCAGCGAGTAGAATGAAGGTAGGGAGTCTATGGCAGGCCGATTGAATCATTAATAGTTGGTGAAGATTCTCAGTCATCCAGGATATGATAAATTCAAAAAAGTTCAAAACAAAAACAATAAAGTATAAAGTATAATATATAAATTCCAGTAGTTTTTGTCTTGAACTTTTTTGAATTTGTCATTTTAGCCACATTTACCTATTACATGATACAACAGCATGCCATACTGATATTACTACTCTGCTGCCATCAAGTGGCTGAAAGTGGTACTGCTAAAAAAAGCAGTCAGAATGAATGAAAACGGTCGTATCTCAGCCAAAAAATGGTTTATAAATATGGGGGGAAAATCCATAAATATGTTGCTTTGACCTATAAGTCACAGGGCATGTAAATTATGCAAAAAACTGTGACTTATAGGTAAAAAAAAATATGGTAAATCTTTTGATGTCAGACATAGTAATTCCACTATTTAAGAAGTTGTCTCTCTAAAAGCATTTGTTCCTATTATCTGATAGACATTAAATTTTAAGACATTTTTTTCACACAAGGCATCAGAACAGATAAAACAAAGTTTTTAATTTTCATGAAATTGTGAAGGGTTGTTTTTGACTTGTGGGGTTCCTGGTTCTATAATTAGATAGTGCACTGTATATGTCATGAACCAGAGGCCGGATCGCAAACAACAACAACAACCACTGAGAGGGTTAAAAGATTTATTGTGAAATAAAGTAAAACTCTGGAGTAGGTCCGGTTCTGGGCTGGTTCCGATCTTCTGATTGGTAGTTCGAGATTGGGTAGTGTTGTAGTGGCGGGCTGCCAGTAGAAGTAGAACTGATGTTAAGGTCCACTGGAACGGAGTCCAACAGGCTTGCAACTAAAAGATAAAGGTTAGTAGATGCAGGGGGAAAAAGACTAATTGGGGAAATGAATCTGTGGGAATCAGATTCAGGGGTAAGGATAAGTCCGTGGTACAGAATGAGCTTGACCTTTAATCCGTGATCCAAAAAACAGTCAGAAGGGAAAGGCAGAGTTCATACCGTGAAGTCAGTTGTTCAGCAGAAGTATCCAGTACGTGATCCAAAAAGAGAGTCAAAAAACAAGAGCATGAGTCGGTACCTGATCAGATGAGCAAAAGCAGACGAGGGCTGAGGCAAAAGCGTGGTCGTGGTCAAGGCAAGGGTCATGAACGTGATGAGTCAATCAATGGAATGCTGGAAAGTCTACTGCTGATGAGACAGGATAGAGAATCTGGCCCAGACTGAGAGGAATGAGTGAGCTTAAGTACTGACTGGACCAGGTGGTGGAGCTGTGGGATAATGAGCGGTGACAGGTGACATGAGTTGAGTGATTACTGAGTGTGCAGCATGACAGAGGAGCTGACAGAGAGCAGAGCTATGACAGTATATAAATTTTTCCCTCCTGAGAAGTATCCCTGTATAGAAAAACCATATGAATTTATAATGTTTTCCACATGTGATCCTATGTGGAATCTTTCACAGACAGATCATTTCCCCTCACAGGTATCTTCCATTACAAACCAATAAATAAAATATTTTTATGTGATCACATGAATGTGTTGAAAATGCTTCAGAAACACAGACCAAGCATGTGCAGAATGTGTTTTACATGGTAATTTAACATTCCCACATGTAAAAACATGTCATTTCACTAACAGAACTTTTCCCATGAGAGTACTCACTGATGAAAAATCCACATCGATTCAATGTTTTTTTTTTCTTTTTCCATGTAATCACATAAATTAAAAACTGTTCCAAAATCAACATGTGTTTCATGTGTTAATTTGGGCAGCTGTGGCTGAGGGGTTTGAGCAGTAGTCATCCTCCAATGCACAAGTTAGGGGTTCGATTCCATCAGAAGTCACATGCCAAAGTGTCCCTGGGCAAGACACTAAACCCCTCATTGCCTCCGATGTGTGTCCCATCGGTGTATGAATGTGGTAAAGCACTGATTTTTCTTTGTATAGACATACATGGAGTGCTGTATGAATGGGTAAATGAGGCACAGATTGCAGTGTAAAGTGCTTTGAGCATCTTGATAAGACAGAAAAGCAATCCAACAATTTTCAGTCAGGTCATCTGGACAGTTTCCTTCTTTCTTTTTTTTTTTTTTTTGTGTTGAAATGTTTCACTTCCATCCAGAAGGCTTCATCAGTCAAGGAAACTACACAAAACTGATTATTCCCCCAACAGCTTACTCCAAAGGGAAACAAACCAGTTATGTTGGTGCTAAGATGGTGTCGTCGGCACGAACCCTCCTCCAGAACTGTACCTTTTCCCTCGTCGACATACGGACAGGGTACAAACAGAGCAGAGCCTTCTTAATTTACACATATCCCAGGAGAAATTTGATAAGTTTGCCTGCTTCAAAGTTGAACGGGAAAGTCCGATTCAGATAAGCCACAGTTGTTATTTTATGCAGGCAGACTGTTATTTCTCATCAGCCTTGAGTTCTGCTGGTACTATTAGTATCCAAAATGGCCATAATTGTGGGCTTTCCACTGGTCCGTGCTTATTAGCGTCCTCCCAGATCATCCCCAACATGCTGGCAAGCCCCAGAAGTTGCAAGTGGCCTACGATTCTCATAAATCGCTTCCATCTTACTGTTGAAATTGTAAATCACCTGAGTCTGAGTGCTCGAAGCACAAACCAAACCTTCACATATAGTCGGTAGCTTTGCTATGGCCAAAACTGCTGCCACCGTCTTCTTTAATAGCCGATTACATATGTATCCAATGGTGCCAAAAAGCAGAAATCCTGCTATCATAAGTCCAATAATATAAACATCTTCGGGATCCTCCTGAGACAATACAAAAAGGCACAATGACTTCCATTCCCCACAAGGATCCATGACATATCCTGCCGCGTGAGTCTCAGTGGGGCATGAGGGTTCTCCAGGAAACCTGTCGCTTGGTTGAAAAAATGGTATTAATTGCTTTGAAAGTCCAGCTGACCAGATCCATGACAATAATTTACGATTTGGAAAATGTGTAAATAAAACCTCCGATACACAGGACAAAGAGCAAAAAAGCAGGAGGGAGATGGGAGAGGGAAGAAAAAGGATCCGTCTTGATAGACAGCGAATGAGGGAAACTCACTAAAATTAATTATTTTAAATGTTTTTAGCACATGCTGCACCACGTGCAGTCCACACTGTAGGAGAAACATCCTACTGCAGCTCCTCCTCTTCTGTTGATCTCAGTTCTGCATCGGAGAAGTGGGCGTGGCCAAGAGCGCAGAGTTCATGACATGATGTGCTCTTTTAGAGTGTTTAGAAATAGTGTTTAGAATATTGCAAGAGTGTGGGAAGGGTTTAAAATGTACAAACATATAGACATACATTACATACATCCTAAAATAAATTACTTACTACTTGTACTACTATTCCTACATCACTGTTTTTCCACTTATCGTGGGGCTTCCAGGTACAGATCCCCCACGATAAATGAGGGGGTACCGTAACTTTGTTTAGCAATTCTTAAATCAAATCCTTACTTTTACTAACAACATACATCTATTCTGTTAAAGAGAAAAATAAGAAATATAATGATATATTGTTTTGTGCAACACTAAAATAGGTTTGGGTTACAATGGAAACGTGGCAACATTAGTTAAACTTGCTAAATGTTTCCGCTTGGGAACAAATAAATAAAACTGCAAAGACTCGCCCCTCTTGGCATGGCCTGGGTACCCCACATGCTGATAAGAAGAAGAGAGGCCTGTATCCTGACCTGAAAGAGGTAGGACCCTACTGAGGCTACAGTTTCAATCTGTTCAAGAAAATGAATAGAAGTCTTGGAAACTTAACAAAACTGCTGTACTTGTACTGAACAATATAAAAACAAGCTGATAGAAAAGGTTTATGACAGCATTGGCTCAATGGTATCATGATCTGATTTACAAGTGCTGAACCCATGTGCAGGAAGGCAACAGGCGGCTCCAGGTAAAATAAGTACGTAAACAGTTTTTTTTTCTAAGTAAAACAAGATGCTGACAGGGAAGCTAAACTACTTTAAGGAGAACACGAAGGGAGACAGATCACAACAGTCATTTAAGAACAATCCAAAGACAACTGACAAGACACAAGGGAGATTAATATATGCAGACACTAACGAGGGTGAAATGACAGGCACCTGTGGTGAGTAACATTGAACACAGGTGAGACAAGAGCTGAATTATCTCCTGTCCACACTCCAGTTCAGTAGGTGGCAGTAATGCACCTTCGCAGTTGGTCTGCCAACCGCCATAAAACTATACAAGAAGAAGAACATAAGGAGGAGGAGTACAGGGGTGACTGAAACGTGAGGAAACAGGAAAAGACAGGACAAAACCCTAGAAACCCTACAAGTGGTGGACAACTTTTTTTTTTCCAGAGGGCCAAATCAAAATGTTTAAAAGCAATCAAATAGCCACATAAATATTGGCAAATAAATTTTCTTTAAAACAAATAATCTGCTAGACTTGTTAGCTCTTTTCTTGTTGTAGCCTGTAGACTGTTGTAGGGATATAAGACATTCTCTGTAAACTGGCTCTAGAGACAAGACATTTGTTAACTTAAATATACAAAAAAACAACAACAACAAAATCATATGCTTGCCTTTTGTAGTGTTTTTGGTTCAGTTCAGTTCTGGAAACCGAACTTAAAAAAAAATGTTTTATATTATTAGTCCAAATGTTTGCAATGCATTTATCCAGAATGTTTAAATTCAACTTTTAAGTTTCATTGACAGAATGCAGGTTTTCATCAACTTATTGAAACATTGTTTTATTATCAATTAAGGATATTGGGGGACAGATGGAGATCGTCCAAGGACCACTTCTGGCCCATGTGCCATATGTTGCCCACATCTGCATTAGCTGAAAATGCATGCATTGTCATGGATTTACAATAAAATCATTCTGTATATAATATGGTGGTCATTTTTGACCAAGACAAAGTAAATTAACAAGAAACATAAACAGTTGTAGGGTCAAACTTGGCCTTTTGTTATAAACTATTTATTTTGTATCCGTAAACAATTTTTCACAAGTGTTTATGATCTTTAATTCAACTCTCTGTGCCATTTAGTATTTCAGGCAGATATTTGATGGTGCTGTCTCGATAGTCAAAGTCCATACAGAATAGGACACAGCTGACAAGGTGTCTTTTTTCCACTTTTAATTCAAGCTTATTGTACGTCAGTGTCAAATGACACTGGAAACTCCTGTTCATTTGACAGTGGGTTTGTTAAAAAAGCCAAATTGTTTCTGGCCAATTGTCACAAATCTTTAAACTGTTGAGCAGTATAAAAATTAAAATAAAAAAATCTAATGGTGCTATATTATTATGGAGAAAAAAAAGGTTTTCATGTTGACTTTGTTAGACACACTGACTCGTCGATTTCCTCATAGATCTGTATAATGAGAGTTGACAGATTTACGCTTCCTGATGTTTAACAAAAGGATGCACACCACACTTTGATTACGTGTTTGAGCAAATGTGCACAAATCTGCACTTGCAGGCTATAAGTTAAGCGATGCGATTTCGTCAGAGGAAACATGAGCGTCGTCTTAAAACCTGCAGAAAGGTTGGTGGCACCCTTGGGTAAGATGGGGCGGTGTTTTATAGAATATTTTTCTGCTATGTGGACAGTTCAGATCAAGTTCAGAATACAATGGGGATAGCTGTGCCAGCTTTCCATTCATAGCGCTTAACAGAGTAGGGTCAGAAATGTACACTGTTGAACTCCACGACTGGATATCAAATTAAACGTAAATGATGTGATTTAAATAAAATCTCAAAAAAGATCAATCTTTTGTGCCAAATATTTTTGATATACAGGAAAAGGAAGCTCTGATGGCTCACATACAACACTTCCTGGTCAGTTCAGTCATGATGCAAAACAACTTTTACTTGCTGGGTCAAGGGTCAGGGGCAGGTGTAGAATCAGGCTGCAGCTGCATCCGTGAGGATATGCGTTGGTTTTTAAGACCTCGATATAAAAACGGCTATGCAGGTTAGATCTGGGTTTTACTTATTAAAAAACTTAGCTGTGCAAGATGCTTTAAGCCTCTTGTTCTGCGCGTGTAGCACTTGGTTCTGACTGAATTAATTTACTTTAATGCATGTAACCTACAGACGGAGTGTGGAGGAATACACATTTGTTTTTATGCTTACGCACACGCATAATTAATCATTGATTGAAGCGACTCCACACACTCCCGTACAGCGCCGGCTTGAAGTAGGAGGACAGAGCCTGTGGCAAGGTGACTGAGTGAGCACCCAGTGTGTGTTTGTGTGCGTTTGGCTGGCAAGAACAACTGGTGACATCTGGAACTGACTGGAATTAAAGACAGCCATTAAAGATGGGTGACATGTTTCTTTGTCTTCAAACAGCTGTAGATCTTGTTCTGCTCCACCTATTTTCCCCTCTGCATCTACCAAACCTGTAATGGAGTTTCTCGTTCTGCTCTTATGTAATTTGCCAGCATTAGTAAAAGTAGAAATCCTTTAAGGAATTTGTATTGCCTGCTGTCTTATATGCCATTGTTTAGAGATTTGGTGCAATTTATAATCACTTGGCATTTGGCAATTGACTTTCCTTCCCTCCATTGACTATGGTGACATTACTGACATGAACGCTCCTACAAGCACCCTGTAGATGTTGGACGCTGTCTATCATGATGCGCTAAGATTCATAACTGGCTGTAACTACCGTACCCACCACTGCACCCTGTATTCACTGGTTAACTGGACATCATTAACTTCACACAGACTCTCTCAATGGTATATTTTCATCTTTAAATCACTTCTTGGTCTGTTGCCTTCATACATCTCCTCCTACATGTCTACATGAGTGCAGCTACAGCGTGCGCTCTCAGGACATTATTACATACAGTGTTCCCTCATTGTAGACTGAACTAGGCAAAAGGGCTTTGTTTCCTGGAATATCTTGCAAAAAGATCTGAAGCTCTTGACCTTGATCTCTCTAAGTGGCTTCAAACATCTGTTACGTTCATGGGAAAAACCAATGCAGGCATGTTCCTGTTTTTAGTTTTATACATAGCCTTACAACCTAGCTGTTATTTTCAGTTATTCTCAATGTATGCATCCTTTATGACTGTCTACTGTTGTCTTTGTTGTCCACTGTTGTCATCAATCTTTGTTAAAATCAGGTCTCTCTTGTAAATGAGTCCCCGAGGCTCAATGGGAAAATAAAGGTTGAATGAATAAATTTGTAATGGAGGATTATTTGCTACTACTTCACCAGATTTATATTTATCTATAAAACTGATTTGGTAATCACCATTTTCTGTTTGCTTAATATGGTTAGCTGTGGCAGCCATCTTGAATCAGTTTCACTCCTAATAATTCTAAAAGTGCATCTAAATGATTACAGTAGTCACTCGCTACTTCAAGGTTCAACGTTCGTGGACTCACTCTTTAGCGGTTTTTCAATGACTGTCAACTTTAATATTACTCATATGACTAGGATGGTACGAGATAAAAACAATGAAAAAAATATACTTCGGACAGGTGCTGCTATGTGGTAGTTTTCTTTCAATACGCTTATACTGTAATGCCAGTCAAAAGACCTACACTACCCAGAAACCAACAGTGCTTCTGGCTGCTGCTTTTTCCCCGAAATGGAGGGAAAATTTTGCAACACAGTGTCAGAAGTAACCATTGATCTATTAAGCTCACAGAACTGGCAGGAAAGTCACCAATAATCCTGAAGCTCACTTATTAACACGCACATGAACTTGGATGGGGTGGTGGCCTTCGTCACTGCAGGGTAGGTCTGCTGAACCGGAACTGAGCTGCTGTTTGGCAGAGTTGGTGATTAAAATTGTACAGTACTGTACAGTACATATACGTATGATGTTAAAATGACGTCAATTTAAGAGTTTAGAACATTGTAAGAGTGTGGGAAAGGATTATAAACCTAAAAATATATCTAAATACTATAATAAATATAACATTCCTACTTCACATTTTTCCATACATGGCGGTGGTGTATGGAACGCAACCCCTGCGATAACTGAAGGACTACTGTACTTTCTGAGAGTTGATAAGAAATATTTTCACTTGTTCAAGTGATATTTTGCTAAAAGACCAACAGAGATATGCGCACACACACAAACAGGTATTATCACCTGCCTTTCAAGAAATGTAACAGTGAAGTAAAAAAGACTAAAACATAACTGTATACATGTGATTTTATTTTGTTTACCATTAGTAATCACCCCAGTACTGTAAGCAGACCCAAGTGCACACATTTTATTACAGAAACAGTACAACAGGTCCCAGCTCTTTCAGGATAGTGGTGCATTTCTGGACGTAGATGTGGCTTTTTATTCTGACTGGATTGATGTGCTATCAGCTAGTCCAAACGGGACAAAGTCCAAAGTGGTTTGGAGTCGTTTTAAAACAGCAGCGATCCCAAACGGTTTATAATAGTACAAATGCTTCAAGGCAATGACCCCTAGTGATTTTATAGCTTCTTACTCTACCAGCAAACTCAGAGACTTTTTAGGAAGTGTGCGTCTATCTGTCATATATTTATCCAAGTAAACACATATGTGTGGGAGTTCTGCTCTGTCAGCTTCCTGCAGTCACAAGAGGGCACCTACTAGTCACACCTGTGGACCATCGCTTTGATGAGCTGTAGGAGTAAAGGCTGCAGAGGACATCCAGTCAGTGCTGCAGCATTACCTGCCTATGGTGGCTGTGTTTTTGGCCCTGTACTTAGAAACTGATAAATGATAACTTACCTTGAGTTCCTTCGTGTTTCCAGCATTCTCTCCGACGCCCACCTGTTTCCTCGATTTCTACTGTAAGACCTCGAGCTCTCCTGTGCCACCACAGTTGCCTCGGATTATTGAGCATGGACTTTGTTGTTTTCAATGCACAATTACGTTGGACTTTTAGGGACGAATATTTGAGTTGCCGGATCCGAGCAAACAGTTGCCGGAACGCACCCGGTCAAAATGAGAGTTCCCGGATCTTGTTCCGGCAGGATCTGGCTCAAATTAAGCACTGCTTGTAAATAAACAATGTTAAACATAGAGTTTTGGAGTCTGTTCTCTTCAGTCCTTATCTCTGGGTAATCTGACCATTGTTACAGTATGTTGTTGGATTGTTAAAGGGCAGCTGTGGCTGAGTGGTTAGAGCAGTGGTCCTCCAATACAGTGGTCCTCAGGCCTCTCTTCATGTCTCTCTTGTAAATGAGTCCCCGAGGCTCAATGGGATTAACCTGTATAAATAAAGGTTGGAAAAAAAAATTGAAAAAAAAAAAAAAAAGCAAGAGTTGGGGGTTCGAATCCACCAGCAGTCACATGCCGAAGTGTCCCTGGGCAAGACAATAAACCCCTCATCGCCTCTAGTGTGTGTCCAATTGGTGTATGAATGTGATAAACACAGATTAGTCTCTTTAGGATGATTTGTTCAATTAGCTTTGGATAGATTTAGTAGAGTGCTGTATGAATGATAAATGAGGACACAGACTGTAGTGTAAAGCGCTTTGAGTGTCTTGATAAGATAGAAAGGTGCTATATAAGTAGTCCATTTACCATTTAAAGTTTAGCACTTTCTGCCTCCCACAGTGGTTGATTCTAATCAAAAGGTGCTAACAAACAAAGTTCAAAATACTATTACAAAACATTAGTGTCAAAGCTAAGAGAGCTTAATGCATTAATGACTGCTAAAAAAAAACAAGAACAGTACAAACAAAGTACTGTAGGAGTGATTTGGTTTTGACAAAGAATTAGGTCCAAAGATTTTTTTTTATTTTTTATTTTTTTGCCACGTTGCAGTTATACTTAAAGATTTGAAGTGACTGTCTGTCTACCTTTGTGTTTAAATCATGCAGTTCAGGACACTAAAAGATAAAGAAAGACCGGAGGGTGGGAGCTATAAGGTGTCATCAGCAGAAGAAAATGAATCTGAAGACCGGGGGGAAAAAATAGCAAATGTGGCGCTAGAATATAACTTCTTTTAAACAATTTTTTTTTACCCGCATTACTCATTGCTGATCTACGAATGATGGGTTAATTTTGGACGTTTTTTTTTTTTTTTTGGGGGGGGGGGGGGGGTAGGGGTCGGTTATAACCTTGCTTTAGTGTGCCTAATTTATTGAGAAAACAAGACAACATCTAAACTCAAAATACCAACAAAAAAAAAAATAAATAAATATGTTTTGTTATTGAACCAAAAAAAAAAAAAGGGGAAAAGAGGAAATCAAAGTAGTTTTTTTCCCCCAAATAAAAGCTACAGATCACATCAGGGCAGCTGTTTTAGTGATGCCTCACAGCAGCAGTGGACGAAGCAAAGCTCCGGGCAAAGAGAAGTGAAGGGCGCCACTAACTAAAGGCAAAGCCCAACAGGTAGCACTCATTACACACCCAGTGACACACTGGCTTCAGCTTCCATTTAGTCTAACTATAGCTTCATTGCTCATTTTACTGTCTACCATCCGAAAGCAGGTGATAGTGTAACTGTGTGTGTGTGTGTGTGTGTGTGTGTGTGTGTGTGTGTGTGTGTTTGCAATGTATCACATGAACCAGATAATCATCTACAGCTGATAAACCTTGGAAAGTGTGAGGATTTGTGTATTCTTGGGTCTTATATCCTGCTCTCCTCGGTGTTCTCCCTCGTGTAATTAGCTCCTGCCTCCACCACCTGCTGTCCCTTCCCCAGGTGTTTGTCGTCTATCATTAGCATCCCTATATAAGTCTGCATCTCTGTGTTCTTCATTGTCTGGGCATCATCCTGTATGCGTCTTGTTTCTGCCTCCCTCCGTGTCTCCTCTGAGTTCATGCAAGTTTGCTGCATTTGTTTTTTTCTTTATTAAATGAATATATGTTTATTTTAAATCCCAAGTTCACTGAGTCCTGCCTGCAAATGGGCTCTAAACACAAGAAACGTAACAACGTATTTAAATTTAAGATGGTGGCCACAGCAAAGTGACCTTAGCAAATACCAAAAATGGCCATAACGCTGTCAGATTTACAAACGTTCAGGTACAAGAACAGGCCGTTTACCATGAAGCACTAAAATTCACCTCTCACTCTGTACGCTCTGGTTAACTGGCCATCACTGTCCACACACAAACTTTTACAATGGTACAACTACATTTACAAACCAATATTTGGCTTCCTAATATTAATCATCCTATGTCACCTAACCATTGTCAGTATGTACTGTATTGACTTATCTGTAACTAAACTCTTATATGCTCTTGTCTCAATATCACTTGAATAAATAAAAGGTAAAAACCCAAACTTTTTTCAAAACTTTGCATTTTCAGTTGGGGTCAACTTTGTCGATCAGCAAAATACCTCATAAACCACTGGACCGATAGAAAAGTATATCTCAAAGTAAACGCCAAGTGTATAACTACAATTGTTCAAATTCTGAAGTCAGCTTGATTTAAGATGGCCGCCACTGCCAAGCGACATTCGCTTGCACAAATAGTTTTAACGCAGGCAAAAATTAAACTTAAATTTGGTGTAGTAGTAGCTGAGATTCATTCCCAACACATTCTGAGAGCTATAACATGTGATTATTGTTTAAAGCTTTAGCAATAACAGTACGAGTCAACCTTGTTGGTCTGTTAGCATCTTATCTTGTGAATATATGTACATCTGCAACGGAGTAACGTTTGGAGGCAACCCACTTTAAGATGGCAACCACAGCTAATTCACTTTAGAAAAGTAAGTAAATAGGTATAACAGACAGTTTTACCGATGTTGAGCTATTTGGTGTGGATTGAGTTATCCATAAGACGTCCTTTAAAAGATAACCCATTTTGTTCGATCTCAAGATCTTACAATGCTAATGACTAAAACTGTCATTCTCTACATAATTTGATCATAGTTCTGCGGTTTAGCATCACTGTTTTGCCTGAACACAAACGGATAAAAGCGTCCTAGCAGTCCATTATTAAAGCGTTTCAAAATGCAACAACTGATGGAGAAGTTGAGCAATACTCCTTAAGACTGTATTTAATGTCCTGCATGTCCAATCAGTCCATCAGATGTTGTTGAGCTTTAGTTAAATGGGAGGGCGAAATTCCACCAAATTTCAGAAAACAAACATTTAGTAAGCCGGACACGGCAAATAAAACCTTAAATACAAGAGGATAAACGCCATTTCTGGAAAAACAGTTCAAGGAAATCCTTTGATAGTACAATATCCTTGAAAGATGTTAGTATTGGTTTTCATGAAACAAAAATGAAGACATATTGGTGGAACACGATGGAATATGTTCTTTAATTATGCAGCATAGTAATAAAGCCATTTGTGTTGTTGGAGCTGGTTTTCACCGCTCCTGATAACAGCACAGCTTGCCTTCATCAGTTCACCGTGTCAACATCTCTCACATGAACCGAGACACTTTTTAAAATGTCACCATCCGCCTCGTGTGCGTGCGCTTGTGTACTGAAGAGCGATTGCTTGAGATAAAGGAGAGTTACCCTCAAGTGCGTGAAGAGGCACACACACCTCCGCGCATTTACATTTGCATGCTTTAACGTACACACACCGAGTTGAAATATTAATTAAAGTTCATTGCTTCGGTAATTAGCAGGGCAGGATAATACCAATAAGTGACTTATTGCCCCCCCAGGTTCAGCTCTCCCTCGAACTTTAATTGAATGAGCGACATTAAAAACTTCAGAGGCCATTTGGCAAGGTTGACTAAACAGTCACAAACACCAAAGGATACACTTCAAGCACAAAGGGAAGGCTTGTCTTCCTTTAACTTGAGGAAAGCCTGAGTATAATCTAAATAAATTCATTTTTTTGAGGATCTGAATAAAACAACAACCAATATACAAACTGCAATAATTTTCAAGTTTCATTAAAAAGGTGTCATAAACACATCAGCAACTCTCCATTTTTCTCACCAAATAGGATCCAGTGTTTAATCTGAGCCAGAGTCATTCTTTAGCCTCAACTCTTTGTACTTCCACCACTGGAAACTATGATGCTGATACCAAATACATATACCATATTTTTTGCCGTATACGTCACACCTTTTTGCATAAATTTGCAAGTCCTGCAACTTATACACTAAAGCAACTAATATAAAATTTTCCCCATATTTATAAACCAATTTTTGGCTGAGATCTGACGATTTCATTCATTCTGACATGGAAAATATTGAGCACTACCGTTTGAAGCCACTAGAGGGCCCTAGAGCAATATGACAAGTCAAGTGTCTTATTAATAGGTAAAAGTGGCTATTAATGAGACACTTGGCTTGCCATACAAAACCACCTTCGGCTCGCTCCAGAACTCCTGGAGCAAACATCAAATTAGCTGCATTTCACTGCACCACCCTGGCGAAATGCAGCTGATTTGACCATTAAAGTGCAATTATTAAGGAAAAGCTCAACTGAGACACACCTTTGCTATAATATCAAGCGAACAAAGAATTGTTTTTAAGTGTTAATCTTGTTAAATTCTTGTTAAAGTCCTCCCGTGCACGATCCCACGACCGCCATTTGGCAGCCAGTCGATTTTTGGCACAACACTGGCCCACATTTCATGGTTGTCAGCGGTGACGCATAATAGATGCGACTTATATGGCGGTGCAACTTATTTGTTATTTTCCCACTTTATTAGACATTTTTGGACTGATGCGACTTATACGACGGTGCAACATGTACAGCAGCAAGTATGCTATGTACTGTATATATATATATAAACCTGGTGGCACAGTGGCCCAGTAAGTAGAGCTGAAACTGGGACAGGCTCATGAAGTCCAGCCAGAGAAATGTTGTAATATGTTTAAGGATCCACAGTTAGTTTCACTTTTATGCTGTGTCTTCTGTAAAAGCAAATACAAGAATAAAGCACTCAAACCAAACACCATGTCCTCTACAATATTCTGTCGTACAAAACCAACAAAATTAAAGAGAAAGGTTCAATCTGCACCGGGAATGAACACAACTTGTGTAGAATTCAAATACAACTCAAGAAGCAAGACGTAGACAATCCACAAAAGCAACTCTCATACTCGATCACCGCAAATATCCTTATCTTGTAGACAAAAAATTATTTTCCAAACCTTTTACTTCTACAACAATTTTTGCCTAAATTTAAGAGCTGAATTCAAAATATTTTAAGATGTTTATTTAACCTAGAAAAGCTCACTAGGACAGTATATATTTACTGAATTTAAAAAGCTGGAGGATATGTTTTGTGAAGACAAATGATGCACCTCAAAATTATCAAGAGTTTAGGTACTGAAGTTCCCTTATTACTATTGCACTCAGTTCTTGTCCTGTATCTTACTGTGAAGTTTTGAAACATACAACTCAATAGTGTGAAGTGGCTATTGGTTGGAGCACAACATTCAACGTAAAATATAAAAAAAATACAAAAAGAACTGGAAAAAAAAAGGCAAGCTGGCAAAAGACACGAAAAAGCTCAGCCCTCAATGGAAGTCCATGGCTCTGGCATACTTCACAGTAGAAACATCAGAGTGTAAAAGATCACAGAAAGTTAGATTTTACACTGGAGTTATGATATATTTCATGGTTTTTACACAATCCCAGTTTAAACTTACTGATTCTTGAGATTTTTCTACGAAACATTTAATTTATCTGGCCAGGCCCTTTATAAAACAATGTAGAAACATAAAACATCCCCATATGTTACCATCCTTTGACCTTGAGGTCTGCAATTTTTTCTGTATCAGGAATTTTAAAAAAATCTGTCTCAATGTGTTAGCACAGCACCTGTTCTGTTTACGTTTTACTTACTTTTCGGCAACTGCTTACTTTTCCGTCTGCATTTCTGTCTTCCTCTTAACTTGGCGGTCAAGGAGCAATGGACACAGAGTGAGCGACTGACAGATGCTTCAATATTTCTTTTAATCCTGACTCTCTTTACACTTTGTTTACAGTTCATACATCAAAATGTGGTTTTTAATATTGAAAAATAGCAAAGTTAAGTCAAACGTTTGGGCAGTTTCTGCATTATCTTAGTTTAAATTAATTTGACAAAGACAGCATAGAAAACAATGTTGCATGTTAAAACAATTCAGTGGTTGCCCAACAAAGTTATGTCAGGTCCTCTGGATTGTTTCTTTGTGTTGAAACATTCCATAGGCCTGCCGTGATAAACAATAAATCAATTAATCGCATGATAAATGAAAATTATCAACCTCTTTCATTTATTGGCTTCATTGTTTCTTTGTCTCTCAACTCCGATGTTCTTCACTGACTCCTCCCTTTCTTTTTTCTCTTTAAAATCCATTTTAACCATCCAAAATCGCGTTTTTGGATCATTAAAAGCAGCTAAGCTAGCAGGCCGACCTCAGGAAAAAAACCCCCATCTTGTTCAAGCTCCAAAATTCATGGTTGAAACCCGTGACTTCATGTAAACAGTTGTTTTTCTCTGCAAAAAGAAGCTGAGAACTTGTTTACAGATTTTTTTAAATTAAAAGCTTTGTGTGAAAAATGCTATTCTAACGAGCTCAAATCACAATGAGTGTTCGCCATTTTGAGAACCGAAGAGAGACAGCCCATGTCACGTCAAGGGACCTCCCTCCAATTTTTTCTTAAAGAGACATGCTGCTTGCTCCCTCACTATCCATCCTTTAGTTCAACCTGTCTTATACTGCCATCCGGTGCTCGAAAAAAGTTACTACATGCAAAACAAATAAACATTTCTTCTTAAATTTGACAATAATGACTAATTATTGTCAAATTTCAAACAGTATTATCATTTACCGCAATAATTTCTGAGACAATTAATCGCCCAGCAAAATTTGTTATTGTGACGGGCCTAACATTTCATCTATCATCCGAGAGATTTCATCAGTCCGAGGAGCAACAACAAACTCAGTCTTTTAAGTAGAACACTCAATGGGCCAACCAGTTGCCCAAGTTCCATGGTTGCTTTTTACAAAGGCTGTCTTGCCAAAGTCCAATTTTAAAACCTACTCATTTAAGTTTTAAAACCTATGGTCAACATTAAAATTAAACATTCCTCACACACACACACACACACACACACACACACACACACAC
>NC_056520.1:18188661-18218984 GCF_014905685.2 Nematolebias whitei
AAAGGCACACACATTTAAACTCCACACTTTGAACACACTAGTACATGAACACACACACATACGGGTAAGATGAACATTTAAACTCTTTTTTGGTCACTATTGACTTGAATCAGCATTAGCCTCATCAGATAGCCAGTGCAATGTGTGTGTATGCGTGTGTGTGTGTCTGAGTGTGAGTGTTATTGGCTGTCCTCCGCCTAACTGGTTAGACGGACACAGCCTCCAGGAATGTCAAACCTCCAGCCTGCATTTTGATGTGGGCACCCGCAGTCACTTGAACACAGTCGCCAACTGTGGGTTACCGTGCGCCCGACTTTGTGTGTCTAAATTGTCTGATTGACAGCCCTTGGGCGTCATGGTAACCACAGATGCAGGTATGTAGTAAAGAGGAGGAGAGTTTTGACAGCAAATTAATAATTGGTGTATCTGTTCATAAAGCAATTTCAAATATATTATGGGTTGTGTTAAATTTTTACCTAAAATACACATTTATACCACATCTGCAAGTAGACAAACTGTAGAATCAGTGTGTGTTTGTGTGCACGAGTGTGTGCTCTTCAAGTGACAGTGACAGTGGCTTGGCAAACGATCTGCACTGCCACTCAGTCACCCCGCTGCTTTACCTCTCTTTCATTTGCGCTTTCCTTTTCCTTTCATCCTGTTGCTTCCTCTGACACAACCTGTTTTTTTAAAGTTTTGAATGTTTCGTTCTGTCATCTTTTTATACACGAGCCTGTGTGTGTGCTACTGTATCTCAAGCTGCTATCATCATTTTTCAAAACTGTCAAAGTCAAATAAATGCTGGTAGCTCTTAAAAAAAGTGAAGAGAAAAGAAAGAAGTATTCTGGACATTTAAAGTGAGCGATTGTTTAGTCATTTAATGCAGAGGTTCTCAAACTTTTCTTGGGCCATCCCTTTAGAGGAATACATTTTTCAGCATTAACCTGATTAAGTAAAGTGCTATGTGTTGTTATCATTGTATGTTCCCATACAATTATGAAATTAGTTCTCTGCATTTAACCCATCACATGTGAGATGCACCCAGGTGGAGCAGTGGGCAGCTATGTAAATGCCAGAGGAGCAATTAGGGATTTAACACCACGGCATGTGGGCATGGTGGGGAGTTGAACATGTGACTTTCTGGTCCCAAGTCGGCTGTCCTGTACTGTACTAAACTATACTTGTGCACAACGAAAGTTCTGTTTTTTTCCTTTGACTGAACTGGATGTACCACCAGCTGCAGCAGCCCTGTGCATTTGCCATTGACTCCTGATATCCGTCAAGCCGAAGGGACTAAGAGGTTCTGAGCCAAGGAGCAAACAATTCTTCACCCTGCATGCTTATGAACTGCGTTTTTATCTAAATCTTTACTTGCACAATATGCAAGTGGGTTTTTCCTATTTACATTAAAACTAAAGCAAATTTGTGGGATGTGATCAGAGATAAAACTCAACAGCAATGTCCAGCAAGGATGATATAAACTGCCTGGCCAAAAAAAACAGTTGCCACAAAAAAAATGTCACACTAATATTTCATTGGACCACCTTGATCTTTGATTATGGCATGCATTCACTGTGGCATTGTTTCGATAAGCTTCTGCAATGTCACAAGATTTATTTCTATCCAGTGTTGCATTAATTTTTCACCAAGATCTTGCATTGATGATGGCAGATTCTGACCACTGCGCAAAGCCAAGATTCTCAATGGGATTAGGGTCTGGACTATGTGGTGGCCAATCCATGTGTGAAAATGATGTCTCATGCTCCCAGAACCACTCTTGCACAATTCGAGCCCAAAGAATCCCGACATTGTCATCTTGGAATATGCCCATGCCATCAGGGAAGGAAAAAAAATCCATTGATGGAATAACCTGGTCATTCAGTATATTCAGGTAGTCAGCTGACCTCATTCTTTGAACACATACTGTTGCTGAACCTAGACCTGACTGACTGCAGCAACCCCAGATCACAGGACTGCCCCCACAGGCTTGTAGAGTAGGCCAAAGTTTATTCCGGCCACATTTCTTCCTCAAAGACGATGGGTCCCCACTATCCTTCCAGTTTTTAATAATGCGTTGGACAGTTCTTAATCCAATTTTATTAGTTTCTGCAATCTCCTTAGATGTTTTTTCTGCTTGATGCATGCCAATAATTTGACCCTTCTCAAACAGACTGACATCTTTTCCATGACCACGCGATGTGTCTTCCCACATGGTTGTTTAAAAAATGAGAAGCAACTCATTGCACCAGTTGGGGTTAAATGACTTGTTGCCAGCTGAAAGATAATCGCCCATGCAGTAATTATACAATAGGAGGCTCATACCCATTTGCTTAGTTAAATCCAGGTGGCAACTTTTTTTTGGGCCAGGCAGTGTACCTTTCTGGGGTAAGTGGAAGTGGTATTTTTTTTTACAAAAACTCTCAAATGTAAAAAGCAATCTTCTATGTTAACTATTTTAAAACTAAATGTGCAATTGATGTGCATCATATCATCTTCATCATTCTCCTGGTAATAAATCAATTTGTTATTTATTCCCATGACCTGGTGTTTGCACAGACCAAATAATATGATTCGCCTGGTATTTCTAGTCTTGGGTTTTACCATTCACCACATTAAACTATTTAATGCTTGATTTAGAAGAGCTGCTCCTTTTTATTTTCTTTGCCCTGGTAATATACCTCTCCATTTTCCAAACTTACACTCTATTAAAAGAGAAAAATAACAGCAGATAGATTTGTATTTATGTTGTTTGTGCGTCCCTAAAATAGATTTGGAGGCAACAAGGCGTTGCATTATTAACCAGAAAGATTTACTTTGGGATGTCTGAAGGGATGAATGAGTAGAAGCAACAACTTAGATCTAAGAGGAACAGTGTGGCTTTTGTCTGGGTCCTGAAATAGTGGATCAGATCTTCCCCCTTCAAGTGTTGCCAAGTTTTGTGGATCTGGAGAAGTCTTACAATGTATTCAATGCGGGGTGCTGTGGGAGTAACGAGTCATTTCTAAGAGCTGCCTGGTGCATGGAGAACCAAATCAGGAGTTGTGTCCACATTACCAGCACAAAGTCACACTCATTCCTGTGCAGGTTGAACTTAACCAGGGCTGTCTGCTGTTCTCTTTTTGTGGCATTCATGGATAGGCTCTTAAGGCATAGCCATGGAGATGAGGGTACCTAGTTTGAGAATTTCAGGGTCCCATTCCTGCCTCTTTCAGATGATGTGGGTCTGGTGACACCTTCAGACTATGACTTTCAGCATGAAGCAGCTAGAAAGATAATCATCTCCCTTAAGTATGAAGACATAATTCTAAATTGGAAATATCTGGAAAGCTTCTTCTGTGTTGCAGAAGTCTGCTCTTAAGCAAAGGAATTCAAGGATCTTGGAGACTTGTACACAAGCAATGCATTGGCAGATTGTGGGATCATCCACATGAATGAGGGTATTTCTCCAAAGATCATGGAAAGAACACTCTAATTTCCTTTAGGCTCTGGATGTTGTGGGGTTGTCTTAGTTGACACGCCTTTGCAACATCATGTGGACATTCGGGGCATTGCCACTAGATTGGCATTGACATTGGTGGTTCCCCTCTTCAAAAAGGGGGACCAGAGGTGTGACTAGATTGGCAGACTGGGGTGGTGGTTCCCCTCTTCAAAAAGGGGGACCAGAGGTGTGCTACAATTGTAGGGACATCACCCTCCTTAGCCTCCCTGGCAAGGTCTATTCAGGGGTACTGGAGAAGAGAGTATGATCATTGGTCGAACCTCAGATCCAGGATGAACAATGCGGGATCCGTCCTGGCTGTGGAACACTGGATCAGCGCTTTACTTTCACAAAGGTCCTTGAGGGAGCATGGAAGTTTATCCATCCAGTCTACATGTGTTTTGTGGACTTGCAGAAGGCTTTTGACTGTGTTCCTCGAGGTACACTGTAGGGGTGCTCCGTGAGTATTGGGTTCTGCCTCAAGTAGAGGAGTTCACATATCTCAGGGTTTTGTTCATGAGTGAGGGAAGAATGGAGTGTGAGATTGACAGACAGTTTGGTGAAGCGTCTGCAGTATTCTCAATTCAACAAAACAAGGAGTGTGGGATTCAACTTCTAAAGCTGTGGTGTTCTGTAAGCTTGCATAATGGAGACACATGACACAATCTCCATTATGCAAGCTTACAGAACACCACAGCTTTATAACTTGAATCCCACACTCCTTGTTTCATTCAAAGAAGCGAAACGTCTTCAGTTACAAATAAAGTCCAGTTGTTTTGTTTTTAACTTTTTGGATTTACCATGTCTTGGATGACTGAGAATCTTCACCAGCATCTGCAGTATTGTGGACTCTGTAACGGTCCGTTGTGGTGAAAAGGGACATGAGCTGTAAAGCAAAGCTCTCTGTTTACCAGTCATTCTACATTCCTACCCTCACCTATGGTTAGGACTTCCTGGGCACCTCCCTAGGGAAGTTCTTCAGGTGTGTCTGACTGGGAAGAGACCCTGGGGAAGACCTAGGACATACTGGAGAGACTCCATCTCTTGGGTGGCCTAGGAATGCCTTGAGGTTATCTCAGAAGTGCTGGAAGTGGTGGCTGTGGAAATATATGTCTAGGCCTCTCTACTCAAGCTGCGGTCCCCGTGAACCAACTTCAGAATAAGCATAACATAATGGAAGGATGGATGGTTTTCATTGCTTTATAAGATATGCAAAAATGATCTTACTTTGAAAATCCACGATACAGCAAATCTGCGAAAAACAAACCGCGAAGTAGCGAGGGACTACTGCGTATATATGAAGGACTATATATATTTACACAGTATATATAGTGCAGAAACATTGTTCAGTTGTTTTGCAACAAAATCTCTCAAATTACATATTTTTTCTTTGCTAATGGTCACGTGCTGTGTGTACACAATACTTGTTCATTTTATGACTGTCTTTTTTCTTCTACGAATCTCTCTGAATTATTAAAATGTGACTGAAAAAATGTGAAATATCAGTGCAGTCAATATAAAAAAATATTTAAAAAAATGTATATATTTTACATCGCTCTCATTCATTCCCTCTCATTGCTATTTTTGGGTGTAACTGGTACCTTGAGTACACAATTTCATTCTTGTCTATTGTTGTCGCTGTTGTCCATTGTTGTCATCATTCTTTGTTGAGATCAGGTCTCTCTTATGAGTTCTTGAGGCTCAATGGGATTAACCTGTCTAAATAAAGGTTGAATGAATTCTACTTCATGCATCACATGTGATGAGACTCAAAGATTGAATAGCTTTAAAAGCTAAATTTTAGAACAAGGCCTACCTTTAAGGGATGCCCCTGACCCACCACCTTTCAGGTCAGAGCTTTAGACTTTCTTAACAAAGGTCAGAGTTTTAGCCAATTTGGTCTCATGCAATATAACAAGATATCACGCACAGAGTATGTGTTGTGAATGACGCTTAGGTGCTATTACTACTGGGTTAGCTGTGGTGCATTGGGTAGCCAACTTGAGACCAGAAGGTTGCAGGTTTGATTTTACTGCATGCCCATATGCTGTGGTGTCCTTGAATAAGACCAATTCCTTACCTGCTCACTGGGTGCTTATATAGCTGCCTGCTGCTCTGTTTGAGTGCATCTTATTTGTGATGGGTCAAATGCAGATCACAAATTTTGTCATTGTATGGCAATGAGCACTTTTGCACCACATCAAACTTTACTTATATTAATTATTGTGTTAGTTAATGCTAATTGGCCATGGTGGCCATTTTTAATTGCATTGACTCCCAACAGTTTACTGTGATGCAGTAATACAACTTTATTTATAAAGCACTTTAAAAACAACACTTTTGGCCAAAGTGCTGTACAGCAAACACATACAAGTTTATTAGTTATAGATAGATGTACGAAAGATTACTTTCTGAACGTTTCATCAAAGTATGTCTAGTGGTTCTTAAGGTATTTTGGAAATGGACACACAAAGATTGAGTTTGCCTTTTGATGTGGTAGTGGTGGACTTGGTGAAGGGGTAATGAGAAAATACAAAATATAGTATTTATTTTACAAAATAACTCTTTAAACCTTTGAATCAGTCCTAAACTCTCCTCATATAGAGAGAAAAGCATTCATAATTCATATTAGAATTAAAAGATTCTTCATAATTAGAAACAGTTTCAGAAATGTATAAAAGACAAGGTAATGACCTAGACAGCTACAATTAGAGAATCATTGAAAATAAAAATAAAAAGTGCTGGAGGAATTGCAAGCTCATTCACAGGCTGTCATTCTCACTTTAGACTAAAACATTTTTATTTCCTTTCTTAAGTTCAAGACAGAACTCTTACCTCTTTATCCACCAATGAAAAACAAAGAAATGAAAACTTTCAACAATCTTCTGATGAAGTCCCAGAGGATGTCTCTTAATATTCAAAGCACTTTAATTTAGAATAAACAAAGCGACATGAAAAACTGAAGAATGAATGAAAGCAAATTCAATGTACACGTATTTAGACACAAAACATCCGTCTTTTCTCAATGCCTCCGACAGTATCCTTGGAAAGCTTTAATTTCCCCATAAATAGCTGCCTCCCATCTCTGAGAAAAAGTAAGCTGTTGTGTCTCCACAAGGACCCCATCATCCCCCCACCCCCCACCCCACACCCTGCTGAGAGGATGAATTCATCTCTTTAGTCTGAGTTCAAGCATCTAATCTTTTGCACATCAAGGTCAGCATTTGTGCACACTTAAGAGTCTTGATTCAAATGAATAAGGAAAAAGAAAATTAAGAAGAAGTGGTGCACGACGTGTTGACGGTGTGTGTGTGTGTGTGTGTGTGTGTGTGTGTGTGTGGTGATGGGTGGGGGAGGGAGGATGCAAATATGCTGCGCCCAACTGGAGTCGGGGAAGCTCAGCTGCTCAGGTCCTGGGTCCGATGGGACTGAGCAAGGGATAAAAGAGAAAGATGAAAGATAAAAAAGTGAATGAGAGAAAAGATCAGTGTGCAGAGAGGAACATTGTTCTCTTGATCACAGAGGGTTTTTACGGTTTGCGTGGACATTTCCTTCGAAAAATGTGTACATCTGTCTTTACTTACGGATGCACAATATTGAATTTTTGGCTGATATCCGATATGCCGATATGTTAAAACTTGTTTGGCTGATAACCAATACCAGTAATGATTTTTTTTTTTTTTTCCTAGACCTACTTACACTACATAGCTTTTCCCGCTGTAGAATTAAAATACTACAATATTCTGCATGGTCTTTGTCAATTCAATTCACATTTAAAAATACTTTATTAATCCCAAAGGAAAATTAAATGTTGTAACTCATCATCCTGGTTTCATTAAAGAGTTGTTATAGATGCTGATGGCAGGAAGGATCTCTTGTAGCGGTCTATCTTAGAGCAGATCTGAGGAAACTGGCTGCAGATGTTGATCTGTCTACTTGGACTTGGTGGATTTCTCAGTCTTCTTAGGCAGCAGGACCTCCTGAATTTTGGGTAGAACTTCTCCCTGAGCAATGGCCACTCTCCCTGCAGCTTGATGAGTTTCTCGTCATTGTGGACAGCCAGCTTCAGGTATCAGGGGATGATCCTGGTCTTCTTGTAGTCACGAGCCGCATTTCCCACCAGCTCCAGGATCTCAGCGGTCAGGTACTCAAGCACCTCCGCCAGGTAGATGGGGATGCGTCCATGGCACCTCCTTTTTTGACTAATTTGTGATTTTGGACTGTAGTTGAGGTATTATTTGAGCTTTTGAGATGTTAATCAGCTGCTCCCAATTGTAAAAACCACCTTGTTGTCATGGTTACGCATCACAACAAATGTCCAAAAGCAAAAAGGTTTCAGTAAAAATTCTTCAAGCTGCACAGAATCTGATATCAGAGGAAATAATCATCCAAAAAAAGCGATTTACATCCAGGAAAAAAAAAGGAATTAAAGTTTTCAAAAGCAACATCCTAGAATGAATGCAATAGAGCTGCACCAACATGCAGCCACTTTTAGCAGTGCAATTCTAGAACCAATTTAGCCTGCTACCAAATGCAGATGCCACTTCAACTTGGATTATGTTTTAATGTCAAATTTATTCATGACATTTACTCTCCAACACAATGACAACACTCAAACTGTGCAAATTTGTAAATTTTCACAAATCTAAACTCAACGGTGCTTGTGTCGTCATAGCGTTGTGCTGGTGCATCTTTGTCCCTGGGTTGTCATACAAAAATTGTGTATTTTATATCGGTGAGTTATTTTGATGGAATGGCCGATGTCCGATATTGAACTTTATTGCTAATATCGACCGATACCGATACCATGCCAATAATATCGTGCATCCCTACTTTACATGATATAGAACAAAATTTTTGAACACCTTTAAGGACATGTTTTTAAACTAACAGCAAAAACGTAATTAAAAAAGTCATAACGTTTATTTTTGTTACATTATCATAAGTAGGAATGGGCATTATAGGAAAAAAATGCTCTTCTAATTCTTCACTAAGTACTAACTTGCTCTTAGAGTATGAGACACCACTGGAGAGGCATCAGCTCAACCTGACTCTACATTGAAAACAGGTAAAGAAAATGGATAGCTAGATGGATATTATCCTGATGCATGCTCAATAATCCAGGTAGAAAAATCTAAAAAAGTTAAATCTGGTCCTCTGGACATTCAAAAAAAAAAAAAAAAAAAAAAAAAAAGCAAATCAACAAAAAAAAAAAAAAATGTAGAAACGTTTCGTCTCTCATCCAAGAGACTTCCTCAGTCTGAGAAGCTGTATTCAGCTCAGTCTCTTAAATAGCACCTTCTCAGAGTGGATCAACCAGTTTTGCTGCAGACAACCAAAACCAGCTGATCACATGCTCAAGAAGGACCATCAGCCTAACAATGGATCATTAGCACCTGATGGCTGTTTACTATTCACAGAGGGCTGAGTGATACTAGCAATCACAGCATTGTAAGAGGGGGACAGTTGAACCCGGAGGCCTCCACCCCTGTTTAATGATGGACGATTTCTTTTCACAAAGATGGCCTCCTTTACTCCTCTCTCAAACCATCGTTCCTCTCTGTCCAGGATGTGAACATCTTCATCCCTGAAAGAGTGACCGCTGGCCTGGAGATGAGTGTAGACCGCAGAGTCCTGGCCTGATGATGTTGATCTTCTGTGCTGGGCCATCCTTTTGGCCAGTGGCTGTTTTGTTTCCCCGATGTAAGACTGATCACAGCCCTCCTGACACTGAACAGCATACACAACATTACTCTGTTTGTGCCGGGGGACTGGATCTTTGGGATGAACCAGTCTTTGCCGTAATGTATTTTGGGGTTTAAAAGCCACTGGGACGTTATGTTTAGAAAATAAACGTCTCAGTTTCTCTGATACTCCCTCAACATATGGAATGACCACTGGTCTGGGTCTGGGTTCCTCCTTTTCACCTGATGGCTGACTGGAGTCCTGTTTGGGTTTCTTCTCTGCTTTCAGGAAGGCCCAGTTAGGATATCCACATTGCTCTAGAGCCTGTCTTGTGTGGGATTTCTCCTTCTGCCTGGCTCCTGAGCTAGTGGGGACGCTGTCTGCTCTGTGATACAGAGTCCTGATGACTCCTAACTTGTGCTCCAAAGGGTGATGGGAGTCAAACTGCAAATACTGGTCTGTGTGGGTGGGTTTGCGGTACACCTCGGTTTGCAAAAGTCCTCTATCAGAGACTGAGACCTCACAGTCCAAGAAAGCCAACCTGCCATTTTTTTACATCTTCTTGTGTGAACTTGATGTATTTATCCACAGAGTTGATGTGGTCAGTAAAATGTTGGACTTCCTGAGATTTGATTTTAACCCAGGTGTCGTCAACATACCTGAACCAATGACTTGGTTGTGTCCCTGAAAAGGATGTCAAGGCTCTCTTTTCTACCTCCTCCATGTACAGGTTGGCAACAATAGGAGAAACTGGAGACCCCATAGCACACCCATGTTTCTGCCTATAATATTGCTCCCCATATGTGAAGTAGGTTGACTGCAGGCACAGTTTCAAGAGTTGACACAGTTGTTCTGTAGAAAGTGTGGTCCTGCTGCTCAGAGTGGTGTCTGATTTTAATTTTAAACTGACCACCTCTACTGCATCATCAACAGGAATGCACGTAAAGAGTGATGTGACATCAAAAGAGACCATTGTTTCATCAGTCTCCATGATGACATCCCTCACCTTGTCCACAAAGTCCATGGTGTTCTGTATGTGGTGTTCTGAGCTGCCAACTAAAGGGATGAGTACATGGATATTAGACATCAGTTCATCGTGTTTTACCCCACCACAGTTACGCCACTGTTCAAACATAAGCCTAACTTGCAGCAATTCATGTTTGTCACAAAACATACTTGTCTTCAGTCTCACATGTGGGGCTAATTAATATAGCTCAAATGTCAGGATTAGACATGTAATGGTGTGTCTAAATCTGTAGAGACACAGCATTTTTCCTTAAACAGATTTTAGCCTCAGTTCACAGTAATGCTAAGTATGCACCAGTCCAGGGGTGCCACCAAAGTGAGGCCAGAGGGGACAATTTGCTGGTCCCTCTACTGACCCCCTTAGCCAGACAGTGTTGTTGAGCTTTTGCTTGATCTGAATTTCCATTTCCGCTTGATATTTGGGAAGTGTAACACCTAGAAGTAGTTAAAAATCTAAACGAAAAGAAAAAAAAAACGTACCCCCCCTCCCCCACACACACACAAAGCTAGTCTATCTTAATAGGAATGACCAGCCTAAAATGAATAAAATAAAAGAATCTGATGCAGAAAGCCATTGTCCCTATATGAGGCTGTGGGGTCTCAGGACTTTTAAATGAATATTAATAAATAAATAAAAAAAACATGCATGAAAAGAGAGGAAACGTTTTAGTGAGGTTAGCAGGGACCTTGCTATGCTGTTCTCAATTAGTAATTTTAGTGGTAAAATAAATAAAAAAGCAGAACTCAATCAAACTATGATTTTGTTACTCCACTGTATTATTCATATAGCCTACATACGGTAAAAAAAAAAAAAAAAAAAAAAAAAAATTTACGGCCTTTCCTTATTCACAAGCTTGAGTCACCAGATTTAATACAGTTCAACAGGATTATAAAAAATGTTCAATTTAAACAGAAAAGGTTTCTGATAACTTGATGTCAGTTAACTGATCTCCATTTTCTCTCCATGTTTAATCACAAGGAAAACTGAATTGAGAATTGGAGGGTAATGAAAACATAATTTCATCTTCCTCGCCTCTTTTTTTATCATCTGCTCCCTCACATCTAAGGTATTATTCCCTGCATTGGCAGCAAGCTTTACACCTAAATAAACTTCCAGTCCTGCTGTCCCAGCCCACTTCCCCTTCCAGTGTTTTCATGTCCACCTTTTATCAGCAGAACTCAAATCCACTTCTCCGTCTCCATCTATCCAAGCTTTTTTCAGTCAGAGCAGCCTGAAACTTTTTTGACATAGAAGCTACTTGTCAGAATGAAAATACTTTAAATTTTGTTGAGTACTACAGTTTGAACTTGTTACTCTAAATCACAGGTGGACTTTTTTTTTATTTTTTTGCCACTGGAGGACTATTTTGGCTTTCTTAAATGGTTTGAAGGACTTAAACTGAGCGGGAAAATAGGTGCAGTCACCTGTGCTAACATTTGTGTAGCTTGAAGTCTAAGTATGAACATTCAGCAATATGTAATGCCGCTCCCTACATACTTGATACTGTTTTGGTTTGTGCCACCTGGTACTTGCATTAAATATAATTGATATGTGCCTGGCATCTACAAAGACTGGGCTGTATTATGTAGCAACACACTAACCTATACTTGTAGAGTGAGGATTCCTGTTCCTGCTCCTGCCACTAATCACTTTCCTCCTGCTCCTGAGCTACAGGTGTGTTCATCACCCACAGCTGCTACTGATGGGCTGATGAGCCGAGACTGTATTTAAGCAGAGGCCTTGCCACAGACATATCCTGGAGCGTTGCATCTCTGTTGGTGATTTCAGCCTACTGAGTTACTTTTCCACATTATCTTAGCCCCTAAATAAAACAAACTTGAGAATTTTTTCTCTTTCTCCAGGTGTGCAGTGGAGAGCATCCTGTGCTCCAGCATCAGTGTGTGGCATGGAGGCTGCACAGCTGCAGAAAGAAAAGCTTTGCAGAGAGTGGTGAACGATCAGTTGTTAGTCTGATAGTCCTCCTCCTTACAGGAACTCATATGTTTGAGAATATTTCACCAGTTTTGTCCTGCCTTCACTGGCTTCCTGTGCTTGTCAGAATTGATTTTAAAATTCTCCTATTGACCTTTTAAGTGCATCATTTGCCTTGCACCCTCAGATCAGGGATTTTTAATTGATGACAAATTGTCTTTTAAAGCACATCCAGTTTAATGTAAATAAACTGAAGCTTTTAGTCGGATTTTATTTTCTGAATAAATCCTGCTTTTCTTTTCGGGTAAAACAGAAATTGGTGGAGTCAACTTTTCTTCCGATTATTGACTATGGTGATGTATTATACATGAACGCCTCTGCTCAATGTCTTCACATGCTGGATAGCGTGTATCATGGGGCTTTGCGGTGTATTATGAATTATGGCGCCCTAACTCATCACCGTCTCTTGTATGATAAGGTAAATTGGCCATCTCTGCATGTATGTCGGCTTGGCCATTGGTATGTTTTGATTTACAAGGCTATTCTTAAGTTGACAGCACCTTATCTTTCATCTTTGTTAACTTCAAACAACACGACCTACAGCCTCCGGTCTCAAGACTTTTTAAATTTTAGTTCCTCGTGTCAGAACAGAAAAGCGCAAGAAAGCCTTTAGCTTTTCTGCTCCAACCTCATGGAATAATTTACAATCAAAGCTTAAACTTGGAACACTAGTATCTCTGAATGTATTTAATACCATGATATATCACTTTTTACTCAAGTTGCAGAAGTTTAATTGTTTTAACTGAGTCGTTTGTTATTTAAGTCTATGTTTATTCTGACTATGTGTTGTAACTGTGTTTTTTACAGAGTGTGTTTTTTTTTCCCTCTCTCTGTATGCTGTCAGTCTTGGCCAGGTTTCTCTTGTAAAAGAGATCTTTTGATCTCAATGGGACAAACCTGGTTAAATAAAAGTTATGATGATGATGATACCTCTCTGACCTACTTCAACAATATATTTCTTCTCAGTTGCTGAACTCAACTGACCAGCTGCTTTTGGTTGGACCAAAAACCAGGCTGAAGCTTAGAAGAGATCAGGCTTTTTCAACCACGGGCCCTAAACTTTAGAGCAGGGGTGCCCAACCTTTTTTGAACCAAGAGCTACTTTTGAAGTCGGCAATTTGCCGAGAGCTACTCGTCCAGCCTCATTATCAACAAACATAATTTTTCATCAATCCCTACTCCTCACTTCTTTAAAGTAAATAAAACAGAACGTGATGTGTCTATAGGAGACAACTTTTTATGCAAGCTGTATAAAATAAATGTGTCTCTACCTTAGTGGGACTTCTGACACTGAGAGGAGGAGGCCAGGGTCTCATAAGATGGGCAGTATGAGGTGGTTGCGAGGCGCAGGCAGGTCTCCAGATGATCATCATTCATTGTGGATCTGTTTTTGGACTTGATGATTTTCATGTGTGAAAAAGCAGACTCACACAGGTAGGTAGATCCAAAAAGTGCTGTTAAGTTCAAAGCACATCTTCGGATGTTAGGATACTTTTCTTCTGACAGCAGACTCCAGAACTCTCCATCCACACCAGGTGATGCTCTGGATTTGATCCCAATGTCATTTTGCAGACTCAACACCTCATTTTCAACACCAGAGCTGTCCAGCTGAAACACGGACACCAATTTGGACACAATGTCATCCACATCAACATTTCCAAAAGGATAACACATGTAGCTGATAACAGGCTCGATGGAGGAAAAGTCAGTAAATCGTCTCTCAAATTCTGCTGAGATGCTCTGAACCTGCTTAGAATAGTGTGCACTGTCCAGTTGTGGGACTTCTTTCCCTTGGCGCTGTAGCTCAGCCTCCATGTGTGGGAAGTTTCGCAGGTCCCTGCGTTGCAGCCGACTTGTGAGCAGTTGCAGCCTGCTTTTGAAGGTGCTCACAGAACTGATCATGTGGATTATGTTTTTGTCCTTTCCCTGAAGCTCCAAATTCAGTTCATTGAGCAGGCTGGTGAGATCTGTGAGGAAGGCTAAATCCAAAAGCCACTGGGTGTCCTCTAGTTTTGAATGTTCACCATGATCTGACAGCTTCAGAAAATCCCTGATCTCAGGCAACAGCTCACTGAATCTGTCCAGAAATTTACCTCTGCTTAGACACCTGACGTCCATGTGCAGCAGCAGGTCTGTGTGGTCTGCTCCTGCCTCCTCCAAGTGAGCCCGGAACAACCTCCTCTGCAGACTCCTGGCCCTTATAGAGCACACAGTTTTCATGGCAACATCCATCACTTCCTTCATGTTTAAAATCTTCCCACACAGGGCCTGTTGGTGGATGATGCAGTGATAGTGCAAAATGTCTGGGAAAGCATCATTCTGCTTGCAGAGTGCAACAAATCCACTGGTGTGACCAGTCATTGCTGGAGCGCCATCAGTTGTTATAGAAATTATTTTAAAGAGGGGCAAGTTGCTTTTATTAACAAACTCCATAAACGCATTAAAAATATCTTCTCCTCTTGTATGTCCCTTCAAAGGCAAGATGGTGAGCAGCTCCTCTTTTGCACTCATGTCTGCAAAGGCCATTCTGATAAAAACACACAGCTGGGCTACATCCACCATGTCTGTCGACTCATCAAACTGAAGAGAGAAACACTCGCATTCTTCCACGTCCTTTTTTAGCTGCTCCTCCACATCCACAGCCATTCCCTCACATCGCCGTGTCACTGTTTGTCTGGACAACTGCACGTCTTTAATAGCAGCTACGATCTCACTTTTATTTTTAAAATCATGAAAAAGCGCATCTGCAGCCTCAATAAACGCTTCTTTCATAACTTGTCCATCGCTGAAAGACTTCTTATGTTGAGCCAGGATGCGGCTAACACGGTAGGAAGCTATCGTAGCAGCTTTACCTTTTGTACTGGGGCGAGTGAAGACTGACTGCTGGGCTGCAAGCTTGTTTTTTAGCTCCCGCACTTTCTGAGTCCGTAAAGAACTTTTAAGAGGGAAATCTGTCTCAAACCGTTTGTGCATCGTCTTGAAATGCCGCTCCAAGTTACACTTTTTGGGTAAGGCAACGCTCGAATTACAGATGAGGCAAATAGACTTCGAATTAGAATAAACAAAAAATTACTCCTCCTCCCACTCTGTGTGAAAATAATAAGTTTTCGTTTGCTTGTTCGCTAGTTTTCCATCCATGTTTTCTGCGCACCGACATTAACTACTGAGCCTAAAGTCTCGTGAGAGCACTGTGTCACCGCACCCAAAACTCGCGAGACTATGTCTGTGAGAATACAAGTCAAGGCTTCGCTTCGCGGGCGACCAGCGACTGGTTGGGCACACCTGCTTTAGAGCAATCTTCATTTTTCATTTGATACTAATTCTATATTAACATGTGATTCTTGACCTGCCGTTGTGTATCTGTTCCTACAAAACCCAGCTGGTCGAAGCGGATGGCCTCTTGTCCTGAGCCTGGTTCTGCTCAATTCAATTCAGTTCCATTTATTTATATAGCACCAAGTCACAACAGAAGTCATCTCAGGGCACTGAACAGAAACATTCATATATAAAAATAATAATTTAACACTATTTATCTGAGGAGCAGACTGCTTTGAGTTTTACTCCGTCACAGAACTCTCATCTTGAGCAAGCATGAAGGCAACAGTGGAAAGGGAAAACTCCCTCATGAGGAAGAAACCTTTAGCAGAACCAGGCTCAGGACAGGTAGCCATCTGTTTTGACCAGCTGGGTTTGGTAGGAACAGATACACAATGGCAGGTCAAGAATCACATTTGGTTTTGCTAAAGGTTTCTTCCTCATGAGGGACTTTTTCCTTTCCACTGTCGCCTTCATGCTTTCTCAAGATGAAAGTTCTGTGATGGAGTTCAATTCAAAGCAGTCTGGTCCTCAGATAAATAGTGTTAACATGATTTTTATGAATGTTTTTGTTAACATATTATTTTTATATATGAATGTTTCTGTTCAGTGCCCTGAGATGACTTCTGTTGTGACTTGGCACTATATAAATAAACTGATTTGAATTGACAATCTGCCCCTCAACATTAGACAGGCCATTTCACTCCCTTGAATCGCCACCTTATCGTGATAGATGAGATTATGCGCCTGAATGTTCCTAGGAGCTATGCTGTCAGGGGCATTTATTTTTGCCCCTGGTAGGGTCTCCCAAGGCAGATTGGTTCTAGGTGAGAGGCCAGACAAAGAGCTATCCCAAAAACTTTTGATGGACAATATATACCAATATACCGGGTCTCTACCCATTGGGCCTGGTCAGGCTCAGCCCGAATGATCAACATGGGTTGCCTTCCTGTGGGCCTATCACCTGCAGGAGGTGCCACAAAAGTCGGGTGCATGATGCCATGGGCAGTAGCCAAAGGCAGGGGCCTTGCGCTCTGACCCTGGCTTACCGGCTCTTGGGATATGGAATGTGACCTCTCTGGCCGGGAAGGAGTCTGAGGTTATGCGTGAGGTTGAGAGGTACCAACTAGATATAGTTGAGCTCACCTCAATGCATAGCATGGGCTCTGGAACCAATCTCCTTGAGAGGGGCTGGACTTTATTCTACTCTGGAGTGGTCCAAGGTGAGAAGTGTCAAGCTGGTGTGGGACTACTCTTAGTCCCCCTGACTTGGTACCTGTGTGTGGGGGTCTTCCCCGGTAGATGAGAGGGTAGCTTCCCTGCACCTTGAGGTGGGGGGATGGGCTCCGACTGTTGTTTGTGCCTATGTGCCAAATGGCAGTTCAGAGTATCTGGCCTTTTTGGAGTCCTTGGCAGGGGTGCTGGAAGATGTACCAGCTGGGCACTCCTTTATTCTGATGGGAAACTTCAATGCCCACATGGGTAACAACAGTGTGACCTGGAAGGTTGTGATTGGGAGGAACGGCCTCTTTAATCTGAAATTGAGCTGTGTTCTGTTGTTGGACTTTTGTGCTAATCATAGTTTGTCCATCACAAACACCATGTTCTAACATAATGGCATCCATAAGTGAACTTGGCACTAGGAGTGGTGGCGCAGAGGTTAGAGAGGTGGGCCTGTGATCTGAAGATCGCCGGTTCACGCCCCGGCCCCGACAACATCAAAAATTGTGGGTGGGGTGGGTGAAACACCCACACTTGCCCCCACCCTCATTCGCCCCACTCTGGGCCCATGAGCAAGGCCCTTAACCCCCACCATGTGTCCCTAAAAAACAGGTCTCTCTTGAAAATGAGTTCTCGTGGCTCAATGAGACTAACCTGGATAAATAAAGGCTAAATGAAAAAAAAAAAAAAAAAAAAAATTATTGACTTTGTAGTTGTCATCTGATATGCGGCCATTTGTTTTGGACACTCGGGTGAAGAAAGGAGATGAGCTGTTAACTGATCACCACCTGGTAGTGAGTTAGATAAGATGGCGGGGGAAGATGCCAGACAGACCAGGCAGACCCAAACTTGTAGTGAGGTTTTGTTGGGAATGCCTGGCAGAAGAACCCATCAGAAAGCTCTTCAACTCACACCTCTGTGAGAGCTTTAATCACATCCCAGCTGAGGCAGAGGACACTGAGTCCGAGTGGGCTATGTTTCACAACTCAGTTGTTGAAGTGGCTGCCTTAAGCTGTGGCTGAAAGTTTGTCTGCATTTCTTATGGTGACCATCCTCAAACTCGGTGGTGGACACCCCAGGATAGGGGGACCTTCTCAATCCCACCGGCACGTCTTTCATGGAGAAAGTGGAGTCTGGGAACTTCTGGGTGGGTCTGTTTATAACTGTGGCTGAGGTTGCCATGGTAGTTAAAAAGCTATGCTGTGGCAGGATTCCAGGGGTGTATGGGATTCGCCCTGATTTCTTCAAGGCTCTGGATATTGTGGGGCTGTTTTGGTTGACACTTCTTTGTAACATTGCGTGGACATCGGGGGCATTGTCACTGTATTAGCAGACTGTGGTGGTGCTGTTTCCCCTCTTCACAACGGGGGACCGGAGGGTGTGCTCCAATTACAGGGGCATCACTCTCCTTAGCCTCCCTGGTAAGGTCAAATCAGGGGTACTGGAGAAGCAAGTCTGATCGTTGATTGAACCTCAGATTCAGGAGGAACAATGCAGACCGTGAAACACTGGACCAGCTCTTTACCCTCACTAGCATCCTTGAAGGGTCACGGGTGTTTGCCTATCCAAACTACATGTGTTTTGTAGACTTGGAGAAGGCATTCAACCTTGTTTCTTGGGGGACACTGTGTGTGTGTAGGGGGGGCTCTGTGAGTATGGGATTGGGGGCCCATTGTTACAGGCTTTTTAGTCCAAATACAAGTGGTGTGAGAGTTTGGTTCGCATTGCCGTTAGTAATTTGGACCCCTTCAGGGTGGGAGTTGGACACTGCCAGGGCTGCCCGTTGTCACAGATTCTGTTCATAACTTTTATGGATAGAATTTCTCGGTGCAGCCAGGGGGCGGAGGGATTCCGGTTTAGTGGCCTCAGGATTCCATCTTTGCTTTTGGTCCTGTTGGCCTCATTGTGCAGTGATTTTCAGCTCTCGCTGGAGCGGTTCACAGTTGAGTGTGAAGTGGCTGGGAAGAGAATCAGTACATCCACATCTGAGGCCATAGTTCTCACCTGGAAAAGGGTGGAATGTTCTCTTCAGGTGGAGGGTGAGGTTCTGCCTCAAGTGGAGGAATTCAAGTATCTTGGGGTTTTATTTACAAGTGAGGGAAGAATGGAGCGTGAGATTGACAGACGGATTGGTGTGGCATATGCAGTATTGCAGACTGTGTACTGGTCTGTTGTGGTGAAGAGGGAGCTAAGCTGTAAGGCAAAGCTCTCTGTTTCACGTTCAATTACAGTCATACCCTCACCTATGGTCACGAGCTCTGGGTAGTGACCGAAAGCATGAGATCGCAGATACAGGAAGTTGAAATGAGTGAGGACAAAGTCTTTTGTATAAAATACAAAACATTTCAACAAGAACAATCAGTCCAGAGGACCTGACTTAACTTTGTTAGAGTTTTCCAGACATTTCCCATTGGAAGGAGATCCTTAAGCAGAAACAGAACTCACTAAAAGGAATTATATATCATCTGGCCTAACAACACCTTTACACCCGCCAGAAAGTGCTAGTGTGTCACTAGGGAGAATAATTTATGGGTTTACCTCTTGGACCTGTTGCCTCTGTGATTCGACCACGGATTAGCAGTGGAAATTGAATGAATGGACAGAAGAAAGTACTATGAAAAGGTTTTTGAAAATGATTTTGGTCAGCACAATATACAGAAATATAGATAGTAGTCACCTACATGATGGCAATTAGCATGTTACTTTACAGAAAACACAGTTTGGAATGGTATGTTATGACTTTATTAGCTTGGAAATTTTATTTGACTATTGGTATCATCTTGTATTGTACAAGTTCAATGATCTTAAAGCAGGGACATGGCATATCCATCTTAAAATGAACATAATAATCTTTTCAGATGTTCACAATCATAAATGTGTGGGTATGTCATAGTGTGTACTTGCACAACTCCAGATGGCCTCAAAGAGACAAAGGGCAATGCCAACAATACCCCCCCCCCCACACACACACACACACACATGAGCACACATGCATACAAAGTGCCGATAAACTCCTGAGACCACTCTAACCAGGTGTCATACAGAGATCAAAATCAAAGCTGAGAGAAGCCCGCAAAATCTGAAACATGAAGGCTGAAAGTGGTGAGCAGTAATTACCTCCCTCAAAATAAAAGGGATATCATTGTGACAGCATGAAAGTACAGATGCCTTCATGTTCACACACTCCATACACACTCACACTCAAACACACAAAATGTAAATTACAATCCTTTATTAATTTCATACCACAACTAATCAGAGATGAACCAAACGATTGTATTATATATTTTTAGAGCATGACTTGTTTTTTTTTTATATATGGCTCTATGTCAAGTATTGTCTAAACAGGCTCTGCTTACCAACAAGGAGCTTATGGAAAAGAAAAAAAAAAAAACATTTCCAACATTTTCACCAAAATATATCCAGTTTTTGTATATAAGCCATGTTTCTTTGAAGTCCATTTTAGGCAGATGATTTTCCATTTTATCCATAAAGTCTAAAGACAATACACATTCACAAAGTATTTCTCAATATATAATGTATATATATTCGATAATAAGTCTTAAGTAACGTGACTGCACAGCTAGGACTCAGCTTGGTGGTCAGAAGAACCCATTTTGATGAGACTGCCCCTGTACGACATCACCATCAACTCAAATAAACATTTGAAATAAGATGATCTTGTGTTTATGTGAATCCCAACTTTTGGAAAGATCATGGATACAGTAGCCATGGATGGAACTGGCAAGAGTTTGAACCAATGGTCTGGCAGATGAGTCGGCCATATTGTTGTTGCTTACGTTTGCAATAACCAGTCCAAGCAGCCAATGTTTTAGTTTTCTTTCCCTACACATTTGGTTCAGTTCCAGATAAAGTGTAGCCTTTTCAGCTACAATAATACTTTGAAATCCATGAGACAAAATGTGTGTGCATTTGAGAAAAATCAATGATTGATCAATTAAACAAAATGTTACCCTGTAATTGCTCTTTTCCAAAGATACAAGCTCTTCTTTCCTAAGCGATGTATCAGACACAACACTATCTCGGCTGTACAAAAAGTTCACAGTAAAAACTAAGCAAGTTATTTTAGGTGATGATAGATTTTACATTATAACTTTTAGAGATTTTATTTACTGTTAATTCTCAGCTTCACTGCTCACTAGACTGAATCTTCATTTGATCTCATCCAGAAAAACATGTACAACAAAGACTCAAGGAGATGCTAGATGCACGTCACTGAGCTGCAACATTTAGAGACTGGTTAGAGATTACTGTAATAATTGCAAGAAAATTTTTGTGACCAAGGAGCTACACAAGCGTTTTTAAAATCACAACCTACCGGTACTTTTGTGTGCACGCATTGCAAAACAGTATTCTTGTCTGCGCACATTATTTTGTCATCCACCTCCTCTATTGTACTAGCATTGGCTCATTTTGTGTCCACCTTGGCAACCACCTCCACGTTTATAACTTAATGTACTGGAATGCACTTTTAAAATAAAGATAGACAAAGTTGGACTTGTTTCTTCATAGCTATTTATCATCATCATGCTTTTTAAACTTAAACATTCATTGTGTTGTAGCCTCAGATGGTTTCTGTCATAGGTGCTACTGCACAGGTGTCACAGTACAGCTGTAGCCTTCAGGAATTTACACAAACTAAACTGAAAAGAGTTCATGACATGAGGAAAGGTGTCCCATATTTTTCAACATGTTTTACAGAATAAAGTTAGGCAACAACAGCAGCAAAGATTTTATCAACTATACTGTACTTTCACTTACAGAGCAACTGAATGCTGTGGGAAAATAAAAGTACTAGACGGAGTATGAAAAAAAATATCTTTACTGACTCGGAGCAGAATTAAGTGACAGAATGAGATGAACAAGAAAAGGACACGTGACTTATAAAAGTAATAATGACTGAACCCCATTAAGGTGCTTCAGTTTTATAGTTTCTTGAACAACAACAAAAAAATAAGTCATGGTTCAGATTATTAGCTCTCATAAAACGTCCAACTTGTCCACTTTCGGAGAAAAGATTTTCAAGAAATGTTTTGCGTTCCTCGACTTGTGTGGTGAAATATCCTCTCATTTGTAGGAGCATGGTGACCTTTCTGAGCTGGAAAAGCAGTACAAATAGCAAATGACAGAGCTAATTGTTTCACCCCAGAGTCCATTCTGTCTCTCTCATTCCTCTTTCTGCCGACCGGTCCCTTCCATCATTTCTTCTAATTTATCTCAATTATTGTCTCCTTTTGCTCCCTCTCATGGGGATGCGTTTGTGTGTGAGCACACGTGTGTGTTGGTGACCTTCCTGAACTGTACGGCCATTTATGGAGATTAGATAAAGTTGCCTGAGTCATTGGCATGCATTAGGCAGAGCACAACAATAACACATTCAAACACACATACACACAGAGTCGCACAAGAAGACCTTCTTAAATCAAGGATATAGGACCAAATTAAAGGTAAAAGCGCTCTTGGTTTTCTTCTTTTGTGAGACATCATCTGTTTTTCAGAAAGCCATGTTTAGCGTCCTTTTCCCGCTCTCTAATGGATTTTTGATTTTTCCAGAGCATGCAACACAATTAGCTCGTCTTTCTTTTTATTAATGACACATTTACTCTTTTCTTTCCCCTCGCTGTTGTTTATTCTTGCGCTAAATTGAGGACCGAAGAGGTCTTAAAGTGCAGTGTGTGTGTATGTGTGTGGGGGGGGGGGGGGGGGCGCAATTAGCATAGGCTGTATTTTGTTCTTTTAGCTTTTTTTTATCTATAATTTTATTAGTGTTAGCTTAAAAATGAAAAATTAGTTATGTGAACAATAGCACACAATTGAGGGGAATTTTTTTTTTTTGAATATGCTATTTACAAATGAGAGACATTTATTATTTTTAATAAGTATGATAGACGTAGTGTTTGCAGAGTGTCTTATTTACACTTTGTTCTGTTGTGAAAGTCAGTCGATTTGTGACTTCATGCTGCAGGAAACAAGACCACAAATCTGGTAAAACAGGAAAAACTAAGGAACAGCTAGGTGATTTAAAATGTATTTCAACAATATAAAACCAGAAATATGAAATTAGGTTTCTAAAATTAAAACAAGCAGAAAACTAAGTAAAATCTAAAATGAGCAAAACACTAGTTAAAAGCTAAAAGTTGTAAAAGCCAGATAAATGCTAAACGTAGCAAAGGGCTCTGTAAAACCTAAAAATAGCAGAAAAGTAAAGTAGTGAAGGGCTAATTAAGAGTTCAAAACAGCAACACTTGCAAAAGGCAAGCTAAAATCTAAATTTAACAAATGGCTATTTAAATGTTAAAAGTGGCAAAACTCTAGCTACAGGACAAAACTAGCAAAACAGTAGATAGAAGCTAAAAGTTGCAACACTAGCAAAAAAGATAAAAGTTGCAAAAATGGTCACTTAAAGCTAAAAGTAGTAGAACAGTCGCTATAAGAAGCAAAGCTCTGTCTAGAAGTTAAAAGTATCAAAAGGCTAGCTACAACCTAAATTAAGCAAAACAGTAGCTTACAACTGCTAAACTAAAAATAGCATCAAAAGACAAAAACATTGATCAAAATCTAATTTCAAACAGAATCATGTTTCTAAATGTCATGGTGCATGCTCAATATTACAGGTAGATAAACCTAACAAGGTTGAGTCAGGTCCTCTGAATGGATTCTTCTTTGTTGAAACGTTACGTCTTATTTTTTTGTCTTTATAAAAGACGAATTGTATCAACAAAAAAGAATCCATTCAGAGGACCTGACTCAACCTTTTTAGACATGTTTCTAAGTCAATTAAAACACACTTAATGCATGTTTATGGAGAAATATTTGTAAATATTTGTAAATAACATTAAATGCACCTGAATGACCACCTCAGCTGGGGCAACACCACCACCAGCCTGATCAAGAAAGTTAATCAGAGACTCTACTTCCTCAGGGGGCTGAGACGAGCTGGACTGGGAAGCTCAGTCCTCACCTCCTTCTACAGGTGTGCAGTGGAGAGCATCCTGTGCTCCAGCATCAACATGTGGCATGGAGGCTGCACAGCTGCAGAAAGAAGAGCTTTGCAGAGAGTGGTGAAGGCTGCACAGAAGACTGTTGGAGTCAGTCTCCCCAACATCACAGACATCTACACCTCCAGATGCAGGAAGAGAGCCACCTGCATCATGAAGGACCCCACTCACCCAGCACACTCACTTTTTGCTCCGCTCCCCTCAGAAAGGAGGTTGAGGAGCATTAAATGTAGAACCACTAGACTGAGGAACAGCTTCTACCCTGAGGCTGTTAGACTCATGAATCTCTAACCAGAATAATCACTGGAAAAAAATAATTTTAATGCCACCTGATTGTTGATATGTGCTGCTGCCTATCCATGCTGCTGATCTCATGCTGCCGATTTTATTTCATGCTGATGTGTTCATTCGTACTCACCTGCTCACACAGACTCATGGTCGTGCTGCTGTTTGGTGTATTGTTTTTGTACTATTAGTGCTTAGTGTATTCTTAACATCTAAGATATGAACTAAGAAATATGCTATTACTGTTTTTCTTTACAATTTATACTTTTATTGGATGTAACTGGGACCATGTGCACACAATTTTGTTCCACCACATGTGCCACATATGATGCAAATGACAAAGAAACGTTGACCTTGACCTAAATCTTTTGAAAGGTTACAAAAACCAAGTCATATCACCCATCTCTTGAATGAGCTAAATGTTTTGTTTTAGGAAAGGCTAAAATATCACAACATATGCAAAAGTTAGATCGCAAAAGCCATACAGAAAAAATAAAAAAAGAGGAATGCTCTTGGGTAAGCGTTTCCACAAAAATAAAAATAAGAAAGAATTCTGAGAGAATTTCTATTTTCTTTTACCATGGCCCCAATCCTCTTTCATAAATTTAGCTTCTATGGCATGCATGAAATTTTCTCTAATGGACATTAGTTGACAATTCTTGGGAATAAAAAGGCTAAGTTAGACCATTACAGCGATCAACAAAGTCCATGCTCAATAATCCAGGTATAAAATCCAACATTTTTCAGTCAGGTCATCTGGACCGTTTCTTTTTTTGTGTTGGAACGTTTCACCTTCGATCCAGAAGGCTTCATCAGTCAAGGAAACACACAACAAAACTGATTCTTCCCCCAACATCTTACTCCAAAGTGGAATAAACCAGTTCTGCTTGTGATTAGATGGTCTCTTTGGTACGCCCCTCCTCCATTGCCGGCTCTCTTCCTTGTTGACAGTCTTGTCAAACTGGTTGAAAACAACAAAGTCCATGCTCAATAATCTAGGTATAAAATCCAACATTTTTCAGTCAGGTCATCTGGACAGTTTCTTTTTTTGTGCTGATTACAGAGATGGTGCCAAAATATAGAATATTCCTATGAAATGATCCATACCAGAGCAAAAACAGAAAAAGTTAAGAAAAATCCTGCAAAAGAATATGTTGGGTTCATGCAAACTACCCTTTGAAAGAATAAAGAAATAAACCATTTGTGAAAACCATTTGTGGACCATTTGTGAAATAACATAAGAACATCTCCACTCACAATAAAACCCAAAACATGGCAAAACTTTGTTTTTCTAAGGTTTCACATTTATATCAAATATATTTTCTGATCTTACTGCATATTTTCTATGGCTAAAATTTGAAGACTACCCAATGCATCTTTGTCCCTTCTTTGTGTACTTATGAACCAAAATCTATGAGGACTTCCACCAAGACACAGACACTCAAACAGGGACTCCCTCCAAGTCCATGTCCCACTTTCTCACCAGGCATAACATGGCCATACTGCCGCCGCGTGACCGACGGACTTCTGGCACAAAACGGCGGAACGCGGGCCACAAAATCCCTCTTAAGGAGCAGATGCTTGCTTCCTCTTGACATATGTCCCCAAGATGGAGCAGGGTGGAAGGGAAATGGAGGGGAAGACAGGAGACCTTAGATGGAAGGTGTTGTATGGAGGGGTAGTAGGGGTGCTAATTTAGTATGAGGAAATATGGATAAATGTAAAATCTTTTTATTTTATTTAATTTAAAACAACATTAAATTTAATTTACTTCATTTCTTCAAGACAGAGCAGGTGATTGTAGGGAAGTTCCTTATTTTGTTAAGCCAGAGCTAAAGGTACAAGTCCAAGTCCTAGTGTCAGAGTTTAAAAGAGGCAGAAGAAAAGAGCTGGAGAGGAAAGTCAACTCCTTTTCACACTAAAGGTGAACAGATGGCGTTGAGCTGTGAGAGAAGACAAACATAAGAAACACGGTAAAACAAGAAAGAAAAATAGGGGGCTTGAGAAATGAGCTTACATTGAGCATAAAATCTACTTTACTATCTCTTGAAGAAATGCAAACCACCTGTCAATCAGTTGTAGATGTTCAACTAATGATTGCTTTCTGTGAGTTTCATTGAAGTCCTATGGTCCATAAGATAAGTTGTTAACAGACAAAAAGGGTTGACCAAAACCAAAAAAAGTCCATGCTCAATAATCCAGGTATACAATCAACCATTTTCAGTCAGGTCATCTGGACAATTTCTTTATTTGCTGAAAGGTTTCACCTTCCATCCGGAAGGCTTCATCAGTCAAGGAAACACACAACAAAAAACTGATTCTTCCCCCAAACAGCTTACTCCAAAGTGGGAAAAAAACCCAGTTATGTTGGTGCTAAGATGGTGTTTTTTTGCACGCTCCCTCCTCTTGTGCTGGCCCTCTTCCTTGTCGACAGTCATGTCAAACTGGTTCAAAACACATGACACGACTGTCAACGAGGAAGAGGGCTGGCACAAGAGGAGGGGGCATGCCAAAGACACCATCTTAGCATCAACATAACTGGTTTGTTCCACTTTGGAGTAAGCTGTTTGGGGGAAGAATCAGTTGTGTTGTGTGTTTCCTTGACTGATGAAGCCTTCTGGATAGAAGGTGAAACGTTTCAGAAAAAAAAAAAAAAAGAAACTGTCCAGATGACCTGACTGAAAATGGTTGGGTTGACCAAAACAATTACTGCTACAGTCTTAAGCAACTATCTCACACAAGTAATTTGAGAAAGTGTTGTGAATGACACTTAACTACTGCATCATATGTTAGCTCATTATCTGTAAAAGTCACTGAATTAGATATTTTTGAGTTTTTAGGACCTGTAGCTGTGGGAGTTCCTGTTTCCACATCTGTTCTTGGGTCACTAGAGGGTGCCATATTGCCATACCTGCAAACAATGCTTCCAGATGAGGGTCCAGGCATACAGTATATAAGGCACCTGATGATTTGTGTTCAACGCTGGAGCATTACCCTTCCTATGGTTCGTGCTTCTAGCCTTTTGTGAATCTCTGACTTTGTGAAAAATTAGCTTTTGCCTTGTGATCTTTCCAATGTACATCCTGAGTCCTTCCTGATTACCGGACCTCCTGGTGAATCTCTGGAAACCTACATGTGCGCTCTAAAAAAAGTTAAGTCAGGTCCTCTGGACGTTCAAAAAACAAAAACAAACAAAAAAAAAAATGTAGAAACGTTCCGTCTTTCATCTGAAAGACTTCTTCAGTCTGAGGAGCTGTAGTTAGCTCAGTCTTATAAATAGCACCTTCTCATAGTGGCTCAAACAGTTTGCTGCCGACAGCCAAAACTAGCTGTTCATGATTAAGGAGGACCATCAGCCTAACAATGGATCGTTAGCACCCTGATGGTTGCTTGTTATTTACAGGGGGCTGAGTGATACTAGCAATAATTGTTGTAATTGTAATTAATTACAATAATTGTAAGAGGGGGACAGTTGAACCCGGAGGCCTCCACCCCTGTTTAATGATGGACGATTGCTTTTCACAAAGATGGCCTCCTTTACTCCTCTCTCAAACCATCGTTCTTCTCTGTCCAGGATGTGAACATCTTCATCCCTGAAAGAGTGACCGCTGGCCTGGAGATGAGTGTAGACCACAGAGTCCTGGCCTGATGGTGTTGATCTTCTATGCTGGGCCATCCTTTTGGCCAGTGGCTGTTTAGTTTCCCCGATGTAAGACTGATCACAGCCCTCCTGACACTGAACAACATACACAATATTACTCTGTTTATGCCAGAGGACTGGATCTTTGGGACGAACCAGTCTTTGCCATAATGTATTTTGGGGTTTAAAAGCTGTGATGTGATCAGTGAAATGTTGGACTTCCTGAGAGTCAATTTTAATCCAGGTGTCGTCAACATACCTGAACCAATGACTTGGTGGTGTCCCTGAAAAGGACTACAAGTGTGCTCTTCAGCTATTCACCTCGCCCTCCTACCACATGCCCTTCTGAGTCTACTGGACCTTCTCGTGATTGTACAGGATACTGGAACCAAACTACCTACCAACCATCTACTAGGTTCCTGTTACTCCCTGAACTATTATCTCCTGTAAATAAAAGCATTGAATTATACTACTGTGTCTAAGTTGTTCATTATCAGTCCTTTTGCTCAGGGTATTCCGTTCTTCTGACAATAGCAACCATTCTGAGTTGCAAAATATAATTTCTAAAAGTACATCCAATATGTATTTACCGATAGGTTTTTTTTTTTTGTCATAGTTTTTTAAATATTTTGCTGATAGACTCAGTTCACTTCAAATAGTTGATGGGAAAATTGTAAACAAAGATCTTGTGTGACCTGTCAGCACTCAAAGTGTGTGCTGAGGATCAGTATCAGCTACTATTACACTAAATGTTAAGGTCAACATCAGTCAAATTTGACATAGCCATTTTTGTGTTTCCTCAAGTCAGCTGGCTTTGGCAGCCATCTTGAATTGTGTTGACTCAAAAAATAATCAATTGCAGATATACATTCAATAATTACTTGCTATGATTTTTATTAAAACGTGTTCAGTGGGTCAAGATATTTTGCTAACAGAGACAATTTAACACATACACACTGACAAAAACATTATCCCATCAAAGCAGTGCAAAATGACATGCTTTTTGATAACTTGTGATCACTATCTCTGAGAGAAAACTAATAAAAGATACCAGTGGTCTCTTTAAAATAATATACACAGAGGTGAAGTTTTAATTTGCAAGGAATAAACATGAAATGAGGGTTATGATCCATATTCAGGAGCAGAATGTTTCACAAGCATTTCTTTTTGTGTTCACCTGGCCTTGATGTTTCAAATGTGACTTTAAAAAAGGGAAGCAGTTAGTGGTTATACTAAAAATGATACAGACACACAAGGGTCAAGACAAAAATCTGTTCTTTGTGATTTGTTGACCTTAAATGAGCACTTGAGAATAGACCACATGAATATATTTCCCTGTCGAAAAGCAGACCTCAAATAGCAAACTGCTTTGAAAAAAATGAAGCAATGTGTGTTTTATGTGCAAAACTGTTTTTATCTTTTCTATCTTTTAAGGTTTAGCAAAAAAAAAAAAGTTGTAAGGAATTAAAAAATGTACCATTCATGTGGTTGAAACATTGATAAGACATTTACAGAAGCAGATACAGAAAAGATGCTCTGAGTCAGAACTGGTTAAATTTGTGAACAGATTAATTCACGTATGCACAATGTGATTGAATTGACAGAGCAGTCACGAACAGATACAGTTTGGGGATCAAATCTAGATCTGTTGATAAAAAATTTTGGGCACATTCCAAGTGGCACGGATGGTTTAAACACATTTTCTGCCAAATATAAATTTTATAACTTGCTATAAATGATTTCCATCATCTGCAAAGTGACATCGTACCTGGGTGATAAAAATCAAAAGTGGTCATAGTGAGACTTTAAATGTTTAGTATTTACTGTAAATGATAAACATTACACTTTGCAAAAACTCTGACGTGATGCTAACTCCCTAACCTCTCCAGAGTTCATTTACACCATATGTTAGCAATCTTGCACACAGGAAACCTGTGGTAAAAGTCATAGAGCTTGCCTTCAAAAATACACCACTGCAAAAAGAAAACACACACACCACCAGTGGGGAACTCTCAGGGCCTTAGGGCCTCTTAGGGCCATACAAAGACGAAATTGGTCAAGCTCAACAGGGTCTTCTTTCCCCGCTGATTCTGCCAAGCCCGTTCCCTTGGCTGTGGTTTCGCTAGATAGGAGGTAGGGACAGTGGGAATCTCGTTCATCCATTCATGCGCGTCACTAATTAGATGACGAGGCATTTGGCTACCTAGGCAGGACATCCTACTTTCCGGCTTGAATCGTGGCCATCACGAGTCATCCGAGTGAGCACAAGATGATTGTAATCATCACGAGATCCCCAGAGCCCGTACAATTTCATGGCACCGCAGCCATGGGGGATGTACGCAACCCACGCCCTTCTGGCTCACGCAGAAAATCCCGCAATACATCCAGGGAGTAAAGCAGAGTCCTCCGGCTCACCAGTCGAGCGAACGCCCTCCTCCTATTCTCCGGCATACCCAACTCCGACAATACCATGTTGTTGCTTGAAGGCCACTTTCCCCGAGCTCCCACAGGGAAACCCCGGACCTTCGCACAACGCCCTTCCATCCTTCTTGCAATCTCCGCTGCAACTGGTTGATAATGTGCAACTTTCTCCGATGCGGCTCGAGTCAGAGAAACGCCATCCAACTCATAACGAATGGTTACATCGATGACGAGTACAAT
>NC_056520.1:18218994-18222897 GCF_014905685.2 Nematolebias whitei
TAGATGACGAGGCATTTGGCTACCTAGGCAGGACATCCTACTTTCCGACTTGAATCGTGGCCGTCACGAGTCATCCGAGTGAGCACAAGATGATTGTAATCATCACGAGATCCCCAGAGCCCGTACAATTTCATGGCATTGCAGCCATGGGGGATGTACGCAACCCACGCCCTTCTGGCTCACGCAGAAAATCCCGCAATACATCCAGGGAATAAAGCAGAGTCCTCCGGCTCACCAGTCGAGCGAACGCCCTCCTCCTATTCTCCGGCATACCCAACTCCGACAATACCATGTTGTTGCTTGAAGGCCACTTTCCCCGAGCTCCCACAGGGAAACCCCGGACCTTCGCACAACGCCCTTCCATCCTTCTTGCAATCTAGTTACTCCCGCCGTTTACCCGCGCTTCATTGAATTTCTTCACTTTGACATTCAGAGCAGGGATTGGGTGTCTTGCTCAGAGACACCACAAGATATGCAATGACCGGGAATCAAACCCAGGACCTTTGGGTCCCAGGTCGGCTGCCCTGCCCCTACACTATCTCGTCCCCGTATATAAAATGTTATGTTTAAATTTGTATTTAAAATTTAATTAATATAAGGTAATTTTCATTGTGTTTCTTCTTTTCCTCTTTTTGTAAACTACTTGGCTTTTTGTAAACTACTTTGGAGTCGAACAAGAAACTTTAATTCATGAAAATAATGTTACCCAATCAGACGGTTTAAAATTTTTGTCTCCTAGCACAAACACATTTGAAGGTTTCTCATTGGTTAGGACTTCACTATCAGGAGAGAAGGCTGAACTCAGTCAGAGTCTTCAAAGATGAATTTGTTTAACAACTAACTGAAAATTAACAAATTCAAATTATTTTTAGAGTGAGTGAGACAAAAACACTGGACTCTGAAACTGTGAAAGGCCTTGTAAGGCCTCAGTGAACAAGGCCAGGCTGATTCTGGCAGATCCTGATCATCCACTCCATGGTGAGTTCATGTTGCTTCCATCTGGACGCGGGTATCTGCTGCCCAGATGGGGACGAACAGACTAAAAAAACTCATTCATCCCTGTAGCGATCAGGTTTCTCAATGAACAGTGATGATTTCTGTAATTATTTTAATGTCATAATGTCTTGTCTAGTATGGATGTTTTGTGCCTACTGACTGTGAAACAAATTGCCCCTTGGGGATAATAAAACATTTTTGAACTTGAACTTGCAAAGCGTATTTTTATGAATGTATTGATTTGCGACACACTCAATTATAACTTATAAATTAAAATAAATCCACATTGAAATTGTAGTTTCTCTAAAAAATTGGAGGTTAAATATTACATTTAGATTTACATTGATAATTACTTTCACCAAGGAAGTTATGTTTTTGGTAGCGTTGGTTTGTCTGTCTCTCTGTGAATAAGATAACCAAAAGTTTACAAAGGTTCGTGAAATGTTGAGGTTGTCACAAATAATAAATTATTACATTTTGGTGGCGATTTAGATTACAATCTGGATCCACGAGTCTTACAGGAATCTTGTCTCTCTGTGCACAAGATGCTACTGTGTGAGTGACCCTGGGGTCTTGGCGGAGTTGTGTTTTCTCTGAGTGCTTCTAGTTTTCAGTATTACAGTTGTATTTTAATTTTATTACGAGATGAAATTGTACAGAAACAGCAAGTAAATTTCAGTGTAAATTATTGAAATATGTACTTGAACACCAGACTGTGGGGACCACGTGTTCTTCTGGGTAATCTTAGGTAAGAAACGAGTGAACTTTTTTAGGTTATGAGTTCAGCTTGGTTGTCTCTGTTGGTTTTTCTGTTTAGTATTGAGTTTTCATATATGTTCAGGTTGTTGTTAGTGACTGTAAAAGAAACGACACCATGAGTCAGATGTTGTATTTGATAGATAAAAGACAAGAAACATTTCCTGTCAGCGTGTCACTGAAATGAAAAACTGAAAGTAAAGTGATACAATTGAACCAAATCTCCATAGTGGCTTCATTGTTAGCATTTATTAGAATCTTTCAGGATTACATCCTAACTGAAGGCCAAACTTTTAGGAGTCATGTTTCACTACTAACACACACACACACATTACTTTCCAGTGTTGTGAGAATTAAATGTATTTACAGCAAAAGAGAAGTGCACTGCTATAAAATTCATATAGAAATAAATCTTTGCTTAACAAATATATCTAGCCTTAAGGAAGTGTTTGACTTGTGTAAATGTTCTTGTTGTCACACTTCTGCTTCACTTTCACCATCAATCAAACTATATCTTCCTCTAGTCAAATCTGTATTTACTTTGAGGTTAAATAACTCTGAACACATGCATTGAACACACACACACACAAACACCTTCCTACAACCCATACTCTTGCAAGGTGAAATCTTTTCATTAAAGAAAACAAACAAGAAGACACGCAAACTCAGTATAAACAGAAAGTCTTTCATCAATACATACAAGATTTTAATTAACAGCTATTGATAAGCTCTGCTTGTCTTAAGGACATGTTTGTTTGTGTATATAGACATATTTGTGTGGGGGTGTGTTTATGCATCTTAAGGACCTGCTAATTATACAGTCATCTTATTGATTTATGAACCATGAAGAGGAGACACACACACTTGTAGTGTGAGCTATAAACACAATATGTTGACGGATTAGACGGGAGTTTTTAATTGTTTTAATTAAGACTAATTTTTATTTGTTATATATGTGGCATTTAAGAAGTTCACAAGGATATAAAAGCAAAGTACAGTACAAGAACTTTATTTTACTAAAAGAATCTCTTAAAACGCTGCAGAAGATAATTAATGTGCATTTTCTGTGGATGTGTGTCGAAGTTTAGACTTCAGTCTAATTAAAGTAAATGTGACTGCGTATGAAACAACAAAATAACTGTTTTCATGCAAGTAATCCTGAAAAACACGCAGCAGCTTGTGAAACAAAAAATATACATCTAACTCCATGGCAATCAGCACTAGTGTCCCCCAGGGGTGTGTACTTGCCCCACTATTCTTCTTGTTAATTATTGACAGCATCTCCTTACATTATGCTGTTAAGCTTCTGAAGTTTGCACTCAGTCAAAAGGAGGGAGACCAGAAAAGGTGGTGGGTTGAGGGGAGTGTGAGCTGTGCGAATAAATGTATGCATGTGTGCTTTTGTAAGTAAGTCTGTAAATACTGTCCCAGACAGGTCCACAGATGTCCTTGGGGAAGGGAACGGTTAGTGGGGACAGAGCATCTTGTTCACATAACATCCAGGAGAATTTGAGATAGTCAGCTTTCCAAGGCTGACACAGGGGAGCCAGATTCATATAACAACAGTTGTTTTGGGTCAGGCCAACTCCATTGATTTTTGTCTGCCTTACAGTTCCACTGGTACATCTCAATGGTGACTTCAAACAGCCAAATTTGTGGTCAGCACTGCTGAGCCAAGCTTGTAGCTTCTCCAAGGTTGATTTCTTCCCGCCAGCGAGATTCAGGAGCTGTAAGTATCCTGCGATTCTCAGCAGAAATCAAGCCCAGCTTAAAGCTCAGCTCACACAGCATTTGAGTCAGAGTGTTCACAACACGGCACATTCCCTCACACAGACCAGGCAGATTTACAATGGCCAGAACAGCTGCCAACATTTAATTTTTTGATATGCCAGTTAACCAACTCCAAAAGTTAGAAATCCTGTTATCATAAATCCAATTATGAACAAATCTTCAACATCCTCGACTGACAATATGGACAGATACACAATCTTCCACTGCGCCCAGGAATCATTTGTGTATCCAGCTGCAAGTGTCCCATCAGGGCAGGAGGGCTCTCCTTTGCCCTGTCTTCTCACCAAGAAAATTTGATCAATTGTATTAAGAGACCAGCTGACCAGATCCATAATTTACAATTTGGAAGATATGCAAAGA
>NC_056520.1:18222907-18224019 GCF_014905685.2 Nematolebias whitei
GGAAAAAGTGTCCGCCTTCACCGAGAGCAAGAAGGAGAAAAAAAAAAAATTATCACAGCTTATTCAGTGGTCGAATGATAAGATGCAAATCTTTTTATCAATTATTTATGACAAGCACATAAAGCGTGAGCTCAACAGAGCAATGAGGAATGAATGAGTTTACTGGGAAGTGTTGGAGAAAATAGCTGCCCACAGATAGTCACATTTACAAACAGTGACTTGGCAATTGTTTTTTACATGAAGTGCAACTACAGGACAATGTATGTATGTAATCTGTATGATTAGTGTGTATTGCTAAATAGCTACTTAGCGACATATGCTAGCAACACGCTAGTTACAAACATGCTAGATCAGAGCTCCCACCCGCCCACGATCCTGCCCATGATCCCGCCCAATGAGTGAGAGACACCATCTATTGAGACATCTACACTTGAGTAGAACTAAACAAAAATGAAGCGATTAGAGTGAACAACGGAGAAGCCGCTTTGGAATCGCTGCTTGCTCCTTTTAAGCTTCACATTTAAATGAACACATTAAGTAAATGGTACTAATGATATTAAAGCAGAACAACACCCTTCCAGTTATGATTAATTTGCACATTTTTGTATCAGAATGCAGAAAAACACTGTCTACCTTGTTGCAAATTCAAAATATGACCATCACAAACTGACAGAGAGAAAGACAAAACTATTCTCACAGTAAGTTTGTTTTCTCAGTCATCCAGGTATATAACAAGAAGCCACCCTGACTCTTGTGGATGACTGAGAAAACAAACTTTGTGTTTTTGAAACCATTAGTGAAAAGGCCAGACTTCAGGGGTATCTGAGGCAGGCTTGAAACACAAGAGTCAGGGTGGCTTCTGGGTAATACCAGATGGCTAGGCCTCAGACTGACGAAGCCTCTTGGATGAGGGGCGAAACGTTTCTTTTTAACAAAAAAACGAAGTCCAGATGACATGATTCAACCTTTCTTGTTGTTATATACCTGGATGACTGAGAAAACAAACTTTGGGTTTTTGAAACCATTAGTGAAAAGGCCAGACTTCAGGGGTATCTGAGGCAGGCTTGAAACACAAGAGTCAGGGTGGCTTCTGGGTAATACCAGATGGCTAG
>NC_056520.1:18229019-18243430 GCF_014905685.2 Nematolebias whitei
TCAGGGGTATCTGAGGCAGGCTTGAAACACAAGAGTCAGGGTGGCTTCTGGGTAATACCAGATGGCTAGACCTCAGACTGACGAAGCCTCTTGGATGAGGGGCGAAACGTTTCTTTTTAACAAAAAAACGAAGTCCAGATGACATGATTCAACCTTTTTTGTTATTCTGACAGTGTGCTCCTGGTTTTCATGATGGAAATATGGAGGCACTTCTTACAGTGTACAGAGGTTCTTCCTGCAATAATTTCCAGTGAAACAACTAACATTTAGTTTGTTAACCTCTGAATATGAAGCAATATTTGTTAAAATTTTCTATATATCATAAGGTTTTTTAATGTAAACTATGAACAAAACTGGACGTTTGACTTTTTTGCATCTGTAAAAAATAAGTGTATAACAACCATAACTGGACATGAGGATAAAATATGCTTTTCCTGACATCCTCACCCTCTTTTTGTGGAAACTGCAGTGCGATAGACAAAGTCCCCCATTCCTTCTTCCAAAATGTAATTAGTAAACGCTTTTAGAAAATAGTAAAAATATGATCATAATTGTGTGTTGCAAAAAGCGCTATGCATAGGTGGGTTTTTCCTTTAAATGTGTGGATAAAATGTGGACAAAGTGCACAGAGGGGCGCTGTTTAATTGGCAGTAAAGTTTACTTTGCAAAATTTTAAATTATGACTGTAAAAAAAGGAAATGCATACATTTGTTAAAAATCTATTGGTGAATCTCGGTCTTTGTACAAATTGTGAATTGCCTTTCATTTATTCCTACCATAATTAGATTATAGATACATTTATACTTCAATATTTTATATTATGTTATATTTTAAGGTAAAATTGTAAACATTTTTCAACACTACCCATTTCACTTCTGTACATTTGCCGCTCTCGTTGTTCATACATTACTTTTTACAGGAGTATCGTGTTCACCTACTGTATGGTCGGTAAATGTTTTCACCAAATTTTACATCATTCTTTTTAATGTTGTTAATTTGTGATACTGTGAACATTAAGAAATCCTTGTGTGAATAAACATACTAAGCAATAAAATTTCCTGAACCTGACTGAAAATAATAATAATAAAAACATTTATGTCCAGTTTGCAATAAGCATCAAATTATCTTGCAATTTACTTTAATAGCCGAGAACACTTCGCAAAGGTAAGTTCTTTAAGTAAAAGACACTAATCTGCTCTGTTTTGTAAAGACATTGATGGGGTGGTTTAGTCATGTGGGTAGGGTGGTCGTCTTCTGATCAAGGGGTTAAGGGTTCAAACCCCAGCATGGCAGCATACCTGAGTGCCCTTAATGGCAAGGGGATGTGTACAATTCATAAGTAGATAATAGTGTGTGTACGAGTGGGTGTGTGCTATAAGATAACTGCGTCTGGCAAGAGTCTTTCTAGGACAGTACTTTAATCAGCTCTTTGGAAGGAGAGCACGCATGAATACACGAATGCTCCTGCCAAAAGACAACACCCAACACTACCTTCCTCAACCCACCTGAGACTAAAATAACTGTCTCCACACATACGTGCATTCTTGCACCTGAGTACACTAATGTGCCAGCACAAAGCCACAGTGCCGTCTGTTCTCGCATCACACACACCCTTATACTCCAGCACACACACACAATACACTACCACTCTGTTCTTTGATTTCCTTTTAATTCTGTGTGACATTATTCGCCATAAATGTAAGATAATTTAAAGGAATGGTTCAGAGTTGTTCATGTTGGGTTAAGCTCTGAGTAGTATGTGTTTTACTTGCAGTAGATGGAAATCTGCAGTTTCAATTAGTGTAGTCTGGGATAAATTATCATAAAGTTAAAACAACTGTACTGGGCTGAACAATGGCAAATTATCCCCAAGTGTTATTTAAGATAGTATCTTACAGAAATGAAACTGCTGGCAACTGGTTAATGAAGGGTCTTTAAAATGGCTCTAAACATTTGAGGGTGTTGAGTTGCAAAGGCTAGCCAGCTTGTTGCTTAAATTTTGAAAATGTTCAAAAAAATTGATGCAACAAATTGTCTTTCAAAATAATTTGCGGCGTCTTTGTGAGTGTCTCAAACCGATATTGGTTTTCTTTCTGTAAATTTTAGCGTGGTAGAGCTTTATTTTAACACCTGCCCAGGAACTAATTTCCTTAAATGAATTGTTAAAACTGAATAGTTTTTGATACTATTTCTATCTTAACATGTGATTCTGGACCTGCCATTGTGTATCTGTTCCTCCTTCCTGTTCATCTCAAACTCAGCTGGTCGAAGCAGATTGTCACTTGTCCTGAGCCTGGTTCTGATAGGTTTCTTCCTCATGAGGGAGATTTTCCTTTCAATGGTTGCCTTCATGATTGATCAAGATGAGAGTTCTGCAATGGAGTTAAATTCAAAGCAGTCTGCTCCTCAGATAAATAATGTTAAATTATTATTTTCATATATGAATGTTTTTGTTCAGTACCCAGAGATGACTTCTGTTGCGACTAGGTGCTATATAAATAAATTGAATTGAACTTTGACAGAAAACATGCAGGGGTACAGGACAGAGTGTACAAGCCCTATCAAAATGATGATAAATATTTCTTAAATAAAATGGTACAAATCTGCTTATTGTCATTTTTAAAGTGTACTCATGTAGAATAAATCCTAATGGAAGGAACTACAGCCACAATGCCTAAGCAGGCTGAGGTGGGTACGACCTGGCCAGCAAAATAATGTGTATAAACTGAAAGACGGGTCTGAAGGACGTACACACAAACATAGATTGTGATATTTTTATTTTTTATTTATGGTCTTTTTTTTGTAAGTTAGTCTCCAAAACATGGCCATATCGCTTGTTGGTTGCTTGGTCGCAAACTCAAAATTTGGTCAAAATGCAATGAAAAACTTGTTTATTTTCATGCAGATTCCATGCGATTTTGAGTCCCCAACTATTCTCAAACACAGTTCTGTGAGATACTTCCTTTACATTAAATGGACTGTAAATGGTAAATGGACTGTACTTCTATAATGCCTTTCAATATGATCAAGATATGCAAAGCGCTCTACACTACAATCTGTGCCCTCATTTACCCATTCATACAGCACTCTACTAGATCTTTACAAAGATTACTCAGTGGTTCAGGTCACATTCATACACCGATGGGACACACATCGAAGGCAATGAGGGGTTCATTGTCTTGCCCAGGGACATTTCAGCATGTGACTGCTGGTGGAATCAAACCCCCAACTCTCATATTGGAGGACAACTGCTCTAACCACCAAATAGCAATGTTTTGGTCATTTCAATTTCAGTGTTTCAGAGAAACCATGCTTGTTTTTCTCAGAATGCCTACCAAAGTAAGAAAAACACGTTTATTTATTAAGACAATTTTTGTATGTGTAACATTTAGATAAGAACACTTAAGTGTTTTTGGTGACACAGTAATAGAGACCCAGATTGCAAGACTGTCTGAACCATGTGAAAATGTATCATTACTGTTCAGATAACCCTTTTCACTATCAATCTTTGCATCATTCATTAAAGTATGAAGTTATGCCTACAAATATGTCAAACTTGTGTTTGTTTGTTTGTTTGTTTGTTTGTTTAAGACAATCATGGTCCATGTGAGATGTTCTAATGCAATGACAGAGCAAGCTTGAGAAAACATAGAAAGAGGAAGTCTAATTTTTTTCATAGGTAGATTTCAACTGTGAGAGACAGAATATGGGGGTGGGGGGGAGTGGGAATGTATGATTTTTACAAGGCGAGAAGGACTTGTACCAATTGGCGAGACAGAGGGATCAGGCTGGAAAGGATGTGCAGCAGGTTAGAGTGCTTGTTAAAGACAGGAATGGTAATGTTCTTACAAGTGAGGAGTTTGTGATTAATGAATGCTACCTTTGTCTGTCATTGTCCCCACATTTAGAGTTGCCACCCTCTGTCCTACATTCTTGACTTTCCTCTTCTCCCTCTGTCTCCTGAAACCTTTCCCTCCTCGTGGTCTTCGAGGAGGAGTAGTCTTCATCTAACTCAAAGTTTATTTTTCATTTCAATTAAAATGACTATCACAATCATTGAATTCAAATGGTTACAGCAATGTTTAAGCTGTCTGCTTCTGTTTCATTACACGTTTAGTTTGTCTTATGTTCTCCTAATGCCTCACTTTCAGCAGACAGAGCATCACCCCACCCATCCCTATAGTGTTTGTGATGTCTAGATGGAGGCAAAATAGCATGGAAAAGGAGAAAAATGTGAAGAACTTGAATATGAGTTCAGAAGTACTGAGAAACAATAATTTACAAAAAGCCAAAAGGCTCTATTCTGAAGAAAGAGCTATGGATTTATCATCTGACAATGGTTCAGACTTTGTAAAGACTTCATTGAATGAAATGAAATGCAATGAACGATGTGCGAAACACGCCCTAAAACATTTCCCCAAAAAAGATAACAGCATCATGAATTTGTTGCACCACCTGACAGTTTTTTTTTTTTTTTTTTAACAACTAGGCCACGAAAATAAGACCAAAGCTGCATGGTTCGCTATTAATAAATAAAAATAAATAAATAAAATGTAAAAAAAAGTATGCATACATTTTATGTCTTTTGTTCAGATTTTTCTTTAGGCATAATTTGTTCTTTAAAATAAATAAGCAAAATGTTTGTCTGAATCATCACACCGTATTTTATACAATCCAGAGCTGAATTTTACAATTTCTCATTACAATTTTTAAAGCATCAAAATGTAGTGAACCAGATGACCTCAAATATACCAGATGGACAGAGACTGTTATTTTCATTGATCTGAATAAGTCTGAACCATCTGATGAACTTTCTTTCTTGAATTAATCAAGCAGAAAAGACAATCCTCTATAATCATTACTGTCTTACAAATGTTTTGATAATCAAATTGTGTTAGTTCACTCAATGCTTTACAGGTTGAAAAGAACTACTAATTTTTATATAAACAGTAAGTAATGATTTTTGTTCCTCATTCAGAGAAGAAATCACCTGAATATGCCTTTCTTGATTTTCTGTCTGAAATGAGCAAGCTGTCGTAAGTATGTTAAAGGTTGGTTTTCGGTCAACTAAAATGTTTACCGAGAAAAATGTCATGTTTTACTATTTGAAAAGATTACAAAGTGTGAGACTCCACGAAGTCTGCTGTTGCTGCAATAATCTTTTCTGTATGTTGTAAACAATCCTTGACTTATGATAACATCTTACGTCACAAATCCACTCCTCTTTCTGGTCCTTCCACGAATCAGAAAGCTCTAAATTGAACAGGAAGTCGACCCAAATAAAATGTGGCACTTGCCAGTTCAAGTTAGATTGAGAGTTCTGAGAGATGTTGGATTGAGAGCTGACAACAGGTCCGATAGTCCAACAGAATGAGCAGATTGAGAGTGCAGCCGGTTCTGAAAGTTTCAGAGCAATGAAGAATCCAGAGGTTTTGGGATTATAATTCTGTTTTGAACTAACCACGCACGACTCTTCGAGGATTTTAGCTGTTTTCAACGGAGACGCTGATATCAGTTGAAAAGGATTCTTACTGAGCTGATCTATCATCAACCAGGTAACGGCCTCTTCTTCGACTAAAGTGTACCGTGGACAGGCTGGAGATCTGACGGAGCGTGCAACTTCTGGTCAAACAGATTAAATTCCCTCACACATTTCCTCTGTAAGATAAATCTCAATTTAATCTTAAACTCTTCTCTCTCATAAATCAGTACAGATATTTTTAGAAATGTCTGAAGCAAAGTCCTCAAATCACCGCCGAGTGATTTGAAGTTCATTTTCTGTGAAACTGTCTGTTATTATTTTCATATTTTGCCAAATTAATGTAAATGTTTGATGTTAAACTTTGATTCTGAAAATAAATGATTCCACTCATTTGATGGGTCAAAGATAAACAACGTCTCTCGTTACATTTCTGTTAAATTCAATGCACGACATTTACAGTCAGAAAAATGAAGAACTCGTGAATATTGTATGCATATATAATTCATATATTTGTCATACAACAAGTGACACGTACCTCACGTGACTCACTACAAAAATAAAATATCGTCTTACGATAAAAGCCTTAAAATATTGGCATAATATTTAGTTCTATAATTCATCCTTATTTACTAAAATGAAATGTAAAAATGACATCCTGGTATGTTCAAATAAAATTAAAAAAAATGTGTAAATTTAAGTATTTTCTGCAAAGACAAAAACATTTAAGAGTTATTGAATCTGCAAAGTGAAGTTTGTTTTGACTGCTGTAATAATTTGAGCAGAAAAATATTAGAGAAATTTTTTTCATTTGGATTTAAGTTTTTACCATTTACAAACCAAAGAGGTAAATGTGACTATGTCAACTGATCAGTTATTCAGGTTTAAATGGTGAAATAATAATAAATAAATTTTAAAAAAGCTGTGGGAATGTGAAAATCATCACGTTTATTACACTTTAGACCCCACGGTTTTCAGAACAGCTGAAGAATCGTTAACCAGGTGCTCCATTCAAACTCACATTGAGCACCTCCTAAAATCAAGCCCTGCTGACCCAGAACAAACGCCACAGATTTAAGATAGCAGGAGTGAAGGAGGAGGAGGAGATGACATGGAGAAGGGAGGACACACCTGTTATTAGCTTTTCTCCAGACGGTCCATCAGATGGAGGCTGAGATGGTCGGATCGCAGGAGGAACGGTGGGAAGTGTGAGGGGAAAGACAGGAGATCCTTGGAGAGAAACAAAGATTGTCGCACATTAATAATGAATATCAGCTCCTCGGGGACTTTGTTCAGTCATTAATAATGAATCAGACTCAGCTGGAGGAGGCAAATGATCGCTTCGGCAGAACTTGAGGAAAAAAGAACATAAAGAAACTGGTAGTGCAGCCACAAAGTAGCTAAATTTTTGGCATTAAAGCACTTTCTGATTTACATTTATGCAACAATGTCATTTCAAAAAATCTAACCAGCAATTATAAACATCATAAAGGACTGCAACTTATTTGCATCTGATGCTGAAAATGGTATTCACTCTGAGCCCCTCAGTGAGTCCAATTGAAAATGAGCCATTTTCATAGACTACACTAAAACAAATCAGGTACTGTAAAAAAATTACAGAAACATTGCCTGAAAGAGGGCAGGGGTGGAGTTAGAAAAGTTCCCACAGAGTTTGAGCTACAAAAACAAATGTTTCCTCAAAAGTTTATGAACAAAAAAACAAATAAAAATCCACACAGTTCTTGGAAAAAATTAGAGAAATCACACACACAAATGCATATATTAAGTAGGAAATGTCTGTTTATTCCTCTTCTTTTGAACAGATGTACATTTGAAGTCAACTCGATTCAAGTTGGCCGTCAGTCAACTGACCGTGCAAAACACAGGAATGACCACAGCTTTATCAATTTTACAGATGTTGAGCTAAATTAGGTGCAGTGGAAGATAGAGCTGTTATTTCTAACCTGGGCCTAACTGCCCAGCCCGACCCGAATTTGGGCCGGGCTGGAACATAATAATGTGCTGGACGGGTGGGCTGGGTTGGTGTCGGGCGTTTGATTGCGTCAGCGGACGCATGCGGCTGACGATCCAAATATATGGCAACATGGCTTGCCATACTATTCAATTATATGGCAACATGGCTTGCCATACTATCCAATTATATGGCAACATGGCTTGCCATACTATAATCAGCCACACATGGCCATTTGACCGCGAGCTGATCGACCTTGAAAGAGGTAAAATAAAGTTCAGTTAGGCTTCGGATGGGACTCCTGGTACTGCCAGGAAGCGATCCATCGCCCAAATGGATGTTCAGCTGCTGTACTCAGCAGACGCGCGCAGCCAAAGACCCAAACAGGTGAGATCCCAAAGCAGACATGTCAGAGCAGGGTCCGTGTCTGAATAATGCAGAATGCAGGCAGAAGCAGGGATTTAATGCGCTTTGACGGACATGAAAGAACAAGCAAACACCTCCTCAGCTCCGATCTTCTGCCCCCTTTCCTCAGCCGCGCACATCCGCCGACCGTTAATAACTATATAAGCAGTCAAAGTTTAATTAAAAATGTTGGGTGTGGGTGTGGGTGTGTGTGTGGGGGGGGGGTCGGATTCAGACCTGTAATTACTGTTAATTCGTCGGATCAGTTGGGGTTCAGAAACGATGGCTACGGGCTGGGACCGGGTCGGGTCGGATTTTTTGGGACCAAACGTAACTCTAGTACTAGATGAGTCATTCATAACGGATACTATGAGTGTGACTTCTTGTAATATTCTTAGAAAATTATGCTTTTTGTTTCAAGGTTTGACCAAAACAAGTCTCACATTTCTCAACATTAGATGAAAGTACGTCATGAAAGGCAGTGAGCAGCTGCAATCCTTTAAATTCAATTCAATTCAATTAATTTCATTTCAATTTAGTTTATGTATATAGCGCCAAGTCACAACAGAAGTCATCTCAGGGCACTGAACAGAAACATTCATATATTTATATATAAAAATAAGTTAATAACATTATTTATCTGAGGACTGCTTTGAGTTTAACTCCATCCCAGACTCTCATCTTGAGCAAACATGAAAGCGACAGTGGAAAGGAAAAACTCCCTCATGAGGAAGAAACATTTAGCAGAACCAGACTCAAGACAAGCGGTTATCTGCTTCGACCGGCTGGGTTTGAATGGAACAGGAAAGAGGAACAGATACACATTGGCAGGTCAAGAATCACATGTTAAGATAGAAATAATATTTATTTATTAACCTTTACTTAACCAGGCAAATCTCATTAAGATCACAGATCTCTTTTGCAAGGGAGGTCTGGGTCTGAAGGCAGCCTAACATGCATGGTTTTGGTCTGTGGGGGAAAACCCACGCAAGCACGAGAAGTACATGCAAACTCCACACAGCAAAGTGCTCTGTTAGGAAAATCTGGAACAATAAGATCAGCGATGTAAGATGGAGGTAGGTTGTTGAGGGCTTTGTAGGTTAGAGGTAAGATTTTGATTTTTATTCTGAATTTGACTATTTTTTTTAAAGAATGCCAGGCCTTCGGTCTAATCTTTATTTTATATACACACACACACCCCCCCACCCCCACCCCCACCACCACACACACACACACACACACACACGCGCGCGCGCGCGCACACACACACACGCGCGCGCGCACACACAGACACACACACACACACAGAGGCAATCTAAGTGAACATCCTGATAGTGAATCGCTGCCATTTAGCAACAAAGACCTCAGCTTGTTGCCTCTTCTCTTTCTCTTTATTTTTCTGGGCAGTATGGGTGTAGAATTGTTGTTGACATACCTAGACACACAACAACAAGCACGGATCAACACACAAACATGTGTTTAACATCTACATCACAGACGTGCATGAGTATAAAACACACACACACACGTAGTTATGGGTGTATAATTACAGTGAGAGAAGTAGCACTGAGGAATAATTACAGAGGCTGCTCGCTGCTGCTGCTGTTGTTTCCAACAAATAAACCGGTACGCAAACAAGATGGAGGGATGAGCGGCAGGTCAAGTGATCTCTGTGATGACTCTGTAAAACAGCATCGCCTCTCGTAGATGTGCGTTTTCTCTTTCGAAGTTTGCTCACGTTGCCATCGGCTGCATCCACCTGCTGTTTCCAGGCCTCATCAGAGAAAACGGGATGCATTTTGGATCAAGGCTACAGGAACTTAAGCCTTAACTGAGACACATGAGCATCAGACAGGCAGCCCAGTCACCAACGTAAAGCTTAATTTTACTGTTTCTGAAGAAGAAAGTCAAGATTCATAGAAGGCACTTATGCATCGGTCATGAAGAGAGCCAGTGGTGGGCCATGCATTTTACCCTTTGGCCTTCAGTGGTGTCCTGCCTGAATTTATCCACTTCTGATCACTGTCGTCATGACACCACGGCTACAGAAACCATCAATAATCAGTTCCTCTGTCCTACAGCTCATCATGGCGTTTTCATTTCAACTAGTCCTTTTCTATCGCCATGTAAGCTAATGCTGAAAGTCCAGTCTGTTTTGTTGTTTTTCTGGCAAAAGTTTTAATTTGCTTTATTGCTGAGAATGTCTGCTCGACCTTTAGCTTCTGCAGGATGCTACAGATGCAGTTTCCTAGCTCTGCCAGTCCACTTTCTGTCAAATCAAACAAGGTGAAAATGATGACATTTAATATCTGTTAGAAGGCCCCATTTTCACCAACTTAACATCTGATTGGTTAAAGCAAGTTTCGTTGCCATTTATTTTGACCTACAGATTGGAGCTGGCATTTCTAACCCGAACCCGGCCCCGTCTGATCCGGATTCGGACCGGGCCATAATAATGTGCTTAATGTGTGGGCTGAGTTGGTGTCGGGCTTTTTATTGCGTCAGGGATGCGTGCGGTCGACAATCCAATTATATGCAAATATGGCCTGCCCAACTATCACCAGACGCACGCGGCTTTTGACTGCACGCTGACTGGCCGGTTGAAAAAGGTTAAAAAGTTCAGTAAAGTTTCAGAAAGACGTTCATTCAGCTGCTGCACTCAGCAGACACGTGCGGCCGACGACCTAAACAGGTGAGATCACAAAATATCCAACATGTCAGAGCATGGTCCAACACGGGCAGAAGCAGGGGAAGCATTTAATGCACTTTGATAGCTCCTCAGCTCTGATCTTCTGTCTCCTTAATTCAGCTGCAAATCCGCTGACTGTTAATAATTGTCAGTGGTATAGCAGCCAAAGCTTAATTTAAAATGTCTGGGGTTTTTTTGGGTTTAGAGCTGGACTTACTGTTAATTCGTCGGATCGGGAGAGGTTTGGAGAAGATGGCTACAGGCTAGGGCCGGGTCGGAATTTTTGGATCCGAGTGCAACTCTACTACAGATGCCAACACTGTTGATTCTGAAGGCCTCGAGGCAGATTTTGTCTATCCTAGCAACAGATGATGGTAAAAATACGATTGGATAAAATCTCTATGGTACAGGAAGATGCAAAACCAGGAAAAAAAGCTATGAAATGAAGAGATCAGACTTCAAAAAGCGTTCAATACAAAAACAGAAGAACAGCGAAGAGATCAGACATTTCAGAATAATATTAATAAATAGAAAAAATATACTAAAATGTAAGTTAGTGATTCTGATTTTATTTAGGCCAGCAGCGAATACTTTGCTAGCCCTGACAGTCCACCACTGATGAGAACAATTTCAGACATCAATATAGCAAAGTTGTTTTATACCGGCACTGCTGTCTTCTCCCTAAACATTAGGCGTTGTTACAAAAAATATCACAGCTATGCAAACTAGGCGTTCGAAGAAGGAACCTTGAGGGAAAACAAGGTGATCACTATTTATCCTTGAAATTTTCTTTGTTTTCCCTGACTTGCCCTCGACAAAGACGGACGCCCCCTCCATCTACCATTTGGACAGCTGTACAGAACGTAATTTTGCTGTACTTAACTGTGCAATGATAATAAAGTTGACTCTGATTCTGAAAAAGTACTTGTCCACGTTAGTAAAACAGGATAAAGGCCTTGCATTGAACCTTTTCTTGATTCTGCAGTCTCTAATGAACTTAACGCAAACTCCACTAATACCCATAAATTTTACTCAGAGTTGCCATTTAGACCAATCCCTACAACTTTGCTTCAAATTTGACCAGTCATCTTATCCCCTGCTTCAACCTGTGAGATCAAAATGTGTCCAACACCAGAATACCACTAAATATAACCTCTTAAAGTAAAAAGTAAAGTGCTATGTGTTGTCATCATTGTATGTTCCCATACAATGATGAAATTGGTTCTCGGCATTTAATCCATCGTACCTGAGATACACCCCGGTGCAGCAGTGGGCAGCTATGTAAACGCCCGGGGCACAGTTAGGGATTAGGTATCTTGCTAAGAGTCACCACAACACAACAGAAATGGCCTGGAAATTTCAGGTCCTGAGTTGGCTGCCCTACCTCTACCCTATCAAGCTCTGCAAATCATATTTTTAAAGTATTTTAGGAAAGTTCTTTCAACTGTTCTTGCACTAAATGCAACGTTTTTGTGAAACATGGATGACTGACACAATTTTATCGTAAAACATGTCTGGAGAACAGCTGTAAACTGAGGAAAGACATGGGTAATCCTGACAGAAGCCAATGCATCCAGATCTGCTGCAAGTACTAAAAAAAACAAGTTGTGTTAAAAATGCACGTTTATGGAAAACGTTGCAGAATAATAATTATAAAATTAGAGAGGTGTGCTCGTCTGAGTGGAACTGTGCAAAAATACAAAAATAAATAAATACTGCACTGCTGCAAAGAATGCACGCTCATATTTTATGACTGTGTAACGTGGCCAGTTTTACTGGATTTCAGCTGTTCCAAATGTGTTTTTCATGTACCTTTGTTAGATTTGTGAAGAGTGGCGCACTGAAGTCAACAATCACCTTTGACTGACCACCCTGCAATGAAAGATCCCTAAATGGAGGACTTCTTAGGATTTCAACAGTTTTTGTATTTTTTCTTTATGTTCCTAAAAAAATTGTACAATACAAAAACGAGTTTGTAGTTGGCACTTCAAAATGATTACAGTAGAAAATCTGGGTTACTTAAAGCTATTTTTGAAAATGTATGTTTGTCTTGTCATATTTTAGAAAGGAATAAAACTTTAAAACAATGCAAGTTTGATCACAATTTTTTGGAATAATAGTCATTTTAGGCCAGAGCATTCCCAAATAACCATCTGTTTTCTAGTTGACTCGTTGTTGTGTTTGTTTACTGGTTTTATGAATTTCATGGTGTGCTTTCATGTCATAGATTTTAATTCAAGTTTTTACAAAAGTCATTATATATATTTTTTTATTAACACTTTTTTATTGTGCATAGGTCCAAAATTCAGTTCAGCAGCCTCTGTGCTGTGCATGTGCGCGATTATGATCTAGTGGTTCTCAAACTGTGGTCCCCGGACCCCCGGGAGTCTGCGAGCCATTGCTTGGGTGTCCGCAACAAATAGGTTGTACCCTGCCCCTCGCACAGTGATTGCTGGACATGGGCACCGGTGACCTCCGTGACCCAAAATGGAAAAAGCGGGTAAAAGATAATGGATGGATGGAGGGTTATGAAGGGGTCCCTGAAATTTTTTCTCCCCTGTAAGAGGTCCCTGAACCCAAAAAGTTTGAGAACCGCTGATCTATAGCACCCTCCATGAATCGAGGGCAGACTTTCAGTAAATCACTGCTCAGAGTAAAACCCTGATCCAAAATCAGATCTTCTAGATGTCTTCCAAGGTACAGGCTGCAACTGCTGGAGACTCAAAACTGCAAGAAGTTTCACAGCTTTTATATGACATTCTCACTGAATCCTGACTCTTTACAACCATGCCATCTGCCCAAGGGCGTCAGAAGCATCTGTAATGTGTGTGTGTGTGTGGGGGGGGGGGGGGGGGGGGCGACTTGGGGTGTGGGGGTGGGGGGGGGGGGGGGGGGGGGGGGGGGGGGAGGGGGGGGGCACACTGATGTATGTAGGTGTGTGTGCGCGAGCGTGTGTGCACGTGCTAAAAAAGTGTACACTAATGTACAAAAAAGCAACATTTCAACTAGATTTCCTTTAATTCCACACATTTAAAGCATGGTTCTCACCAAGTTTGTGTAAATTCAGCTGTGGGTTTTAAAGACATTTGAACTTTAATACATTTTAAAACAGAGCGTCAGGTCGGCACTAAATAAAAATCACCACCACTGGACTTTTTTACTTGTGTTCAACACTACTCATCTGATATTTCTCATGAAGCTTGAGGACAATAAGGTGTGGGGTTTTAAAGACATTTCAACTTTAATGCACACACAGCGTCTCTTACACCTGCAGTGTCTTACAGGGCCACAGTTACTGCTAAGCTAAGATGCTACAGACGTAGCGCTCCTCTCAAGCATGCTCCTAACCATGGATATACAGGTCATTCTCAAAAAATTAGCATATTGTGATAAAGATCATTATTTTCCATAATGTAATGATAAAAATGAAACTTTCATATATTTCAGATTCATTGCACACCATCTGAAATGTTTCAGGTCTTTAATTGTTTTAATACTGATGATTATGGCACACAGCTCATGAAAACCCAAAATGCCTGTCCCAAAAAATTAGCATTATTCATCCCACCAAGGAAAGTACATAGGGAGCACTTTGATATATACACATTGATATATAGGGAGCACTTTGATATATACAATTTGATACATATGGACCACTTTGATATATACAATTTCATATATAGGGAGTACTTTGATATATACACTTTGTTATATATGGAGCACTTTGACATATACACTTTGATACATAGGGAGCACATTGATATATACACTGTTATATACGGAGCACTTTGATTTATACACTTTGATGCATATGGAGCACTTTGATATATACAATTCGATACATATGGAGCACTTTGATATATACA
>NC_056520.1:18243440-18243739 GCF_014905685.2 Nematolebias whitei
ATACATATGGAGCACTTTGATATATACACTTTGATACATAGGGAGCACTTTGATATATACACTTTGATGCATATGGAGCACTTTGATATATACACTTTGATACATAGGGAGCACTTTGATGAATACACTTTGATTTATAGGGAGCACTTTGACATATACACTTTGATATATAGGGAGCACTTTGATATATACACTTTGATATATAGGGAGCACTTTGAAATATACACTTTGATATATAGGGAGCACTTTAAAATATACACTTTGATATATAGGGAGCACTTTGATATATACACTTTGAT
>NC_056520.1:18243749-18244284 GCF_014905685.2 Nematolebias whitei
ACACTTTGATATATAGGGAGCACTTTGATATATACACTTTGATATATGGGCAGCACTTTGATACATACACTTTAATATATAGGGAGAACTTTGATATACACACTTTGATATATAGGGAGCACTTTGATATATAGGAAGCACTTAAATATATACACTTTGATATATACACTTTGATACATAGGGAGCAAATTGATATATACACTTTGATATATAGGGTTCACTTTGATATACACTTTGAAGTATAGGGAGCACTTTGACGTATACATTTGGATATATAAGGAGCACTTTGATATAAACACTTTGACCTATAGGGAGCACATTGATATTTACACTTTGATATACAAGGAGCACTTTGTTATATACTTTTTGATATATAGGCAGCACTTTGATATAAACACTTTGATATATAAGGAGCACTTTGATATGTACACTTTGATATATAGGGAGCACTTTGATATATACACTTTGATTTATAGGGAGCACATATGTATATATATATATATATATATATATATATATATATATATATATATAT
>NC_056520.1:18244684-18304520 GCF_014905685.2 Nematolebias whitei
ATATATAGGGAGCATTTTAATATATACACTTTGATATATAGGGAGCACTTTGATATATACACTTTGACATATAGGGAGCACTTTGATATATACACTTTGATATATAGGGAGCACTTTGATATATACACTTTGATATATAGGGAACACTTTGATATATACACTTTGATATATAGGGAGCACTTTGGTATATACACTTTGATAGATAGGGAGCAATTTGATATATACACTTTGATATATAGGGAGCACTTTGATATATACACTTTGAAGTGTTTTTAATACAAAAAATGCCAACCTTCAAATAATCATGTTCAGTTATGCACTCAATACTTGGTCGGGAATCCTTTTGCATGAATGACTGCTTCAATGTGGCGTGGCATGGAGGTAATCAGCCTGTGGCACTGCTGAGGTGTTATGGAGGCCCAGGATGCTTCGATAGCAGCCTTAAGCTCATCCAGAGTGTTGGGTCTTGTGTCTCTCAACTTTCTCTTCACAATATCCCACAGGTTCTCTATGGGGTTCAGGTCAGGAGAGTTGGCAGGCCAATTGAGCACAGTAATACCATGGTCAGTAAACCATTTACCAGTGGTTTTGGCACTGTGATTAGGTGCCGGGTCGTGCTAAAAAATGAAATCTTCATCTCCATAAAACTTTTCAGCAGATGGAAGCATGAAGTGCTCCAAAATCTCCTGATAGCTAGCTGCATTGACCCTGCCCTTGATAAAACACAGTGGACCAACACCAGCAGCTGTCATGGCACCCCAGACCATCACTGACTGTGGGTGCTTCAAACTGGACTTCTGGCATTTTGGCATTTCCTTCTCCCCAGTCTTCCTCCAGACTCTGGCACCTTGATTTCTGAATGACATGCAAAATTTCTTTCATCCGAAAAAAGTACTTTGGACCACTGAGCAACAGCCCAGTGCTACTTCTCTGTAGTCCAGGTCAGGCGCTTCTGCCGCTGTTTCTGGTTCAAAAGTGGCTTGACCTGGGGAATGCGGCACCTGTAGCCCATTTCCTGCACACGCCTGTGCACGGTGGCTCTGGATGTTTCTACTCCAGACTCAGTCCACTGCTTCCGCAGGTCCCCCAAGGTCTGGAATCGGCCCTTCTCCACAATCCTCCTCAAGGTCCGGTCACCTCTTCTCGTTGTGCAGCGTTTTCTGCCACACTTTTCCCTTCCCACAGACTTCCCACTGAGGTGCCTTGATACAGCACTCTGGGAACAGCCTATTCGTTCAGCAATTTCTTTCTGTGCCTTACCCTCTTGCTTGAGGGTGTCAATGATGGCTTTCTGGACAGCAGTCAGGTCGGCAGTCTTACCCATGATTGCGGTTTTGAGTAATGAACAAGGCTGGGAGTTTTTAAAAGCCTCAGGAATCTTTTGCAGGCGTTTCGAGTTATGTCGTTGATTCAGATGGTTAGGTTAATAGCTTGTTTAGACAAACTTTTCATGATATGCTAATTTTTTGGGACAGGCATTTTGGGTTTTCATGAGCTGTATGCCATAATCATCAGTATTAAAACAATTAAAAACCTGAAATATTTCAGTTGGTGTGCAATGAATCTGAAATACATGAAAGTTTCATTTTTATCATTACATTATGGAAAATAATGACCTTTATCACAATATGCTAATTTTTTTAGAAGGACCTGTACATTTATGATCAACCCCCTGGTCAACAACTGCCCGCACTAACTCGCTAAACTGGCGAGCAAGCAACACAGAGGTGTCTCCACTTCCTCCACCTGTGCGCGTTTTCTGCCGAGGTAGGAGACTCGGAGCAGAAACACTGCAGGCTGCTGTGTTTAGAGTTGGAGGTAACCAGGAAAACCTGGAGTGGAGTTTTAGTGGTTTGCATATTCTCATATTAATCAAGTGGAATGGATTCGTTCATGAAGAAAGAGAAACTGCACCACCTGAACTAATGTTTTATAGTGGTGGTGGTGGGGGGGGGGGGGGCAAAGAACATGTTTTGAATGTGGGGGGGACATGTCCGCTTCACATAATGGTTATGACACCTATGCATCTGCCCCCAATTTTTTAAATCAAACCCTATTTTCAGAGAAAAATTTGTTCCAAAATTTAACAAATTAGTTTTCTAACCCAGTTTTTTGTGTAGAAAACAAACAATCTGAGTTAACACTACCTGTGGTGGGTTTTATTAATTTATTTATTTATTTTATAAGATATATGTATTGAGGTTCTCATAGCAAATACATACACATTTGTTAATTATAGCATATATAATCTATTGGACACCAGGCAAGGACCAATGCAGACATGTTCCTGTTTATAATTTTCTACATAAACCTTATAATCTTGCTGTTTTTGTTACCTTTTTAGGCCATCTTATTTGTAAGGGGGAAAAAGAAAAAAAAAAAGAAAGGAAATCTGTGTTCCTTTTTGTAGCTGTCTGTTGTTGTCGCCGTTGTCCATTCTTGTGATCGTTTTTTGTTGAAATCAGGTCTCTCTTGTAAATGAGTCCTCGAGGCTCAATGGGATTTACCTGTCTAAATAAAGGTTGAATGAAAAAATATAGAGAAATCCCAACTTTTCTTCTTTTTTTTTTTCCCCTCACATGAACAAGTTCAACAGAACTGGTAAACACACAGCAGGTTCTACAATAACAAAAACGTATAAAATAAAAAATAAAAAAAAACAGACAGACCAACAGAAAATATAAATAAAAGTAAAAACAAAAAATCAAAATGAGGCAGCATATCATCCCCTATGTAATTGTCAAGTTGAGACCTGTGGGATCTAGTCTGTCCAGGAGTGGTTTCCATATCTTTACAAATCCCTCACTGTTATCCCGTAGGGTGTAGGACAGTTTTTCCAGTGGAAGTAGTCTCAGAAGCTCCTTCTACCAGTCACTCAACGTGGGGGCTTCCTGTGATATCCAAAACTTGAGGATGGCCTTCCTTGTAGCATGTTGGCACATTAATTTCCCACTGTGGTGGGTTTTAAATCAGGTTGTTTTTAATGCAACAGTTTTCAGTGTGTAAGTAAAAAGTTGCACTGAACACATTAGACTGCATACTTTCATGTACTTTCCACTCCCTCCATTTCTTTCCTTCAAACAACAATCCCACTTCCTTCCCGATCGCAAAAAGTGATTTTTTTTTTAAACACACGCAAACACACTCGGTGCCCAGCCAGTCACCTGCGCTGAAGGTAAATGGAGTGTGAGGTTTTACTAGCGCTGTGATTATGGGGTTTGGCTCAGGAGGAAATGAGTGTTTAGTTTGTTTATGTGCTATCAGACAGCAGGTGGCGGAGTCAGCACACCACCTCTCGACCTGCACCAACGGATGGGGGGGGGGTCAAGGTGCAGAGATGTACAGAGGGAGGAGTCGAGGGAGAAGCTTGTCAAAAGTAAGTCAAAACTTCTCTCAGAGAAGCAACAAGAGGAAAATATTGTGTAAAGATAAATGTCTGTGAGGCGTTATCTGTGCCTGTGTGCAGAGCAGGAGATTGAGTGGTTATCCTTCTGGTGTCTGAGAGAACGAGGGGGCAAAAAGAAGGGGAGCTCTGTTGCATGTAGACAAAAAGGGATAGATGAAAACCGGATGATAAACGAGTGCAGAATGAGGTGGCTTTGTTCTACTGAAGGGCTGATGAAGAGCTAACTCTGACTGGGAAATCACAGCTTGGCGCAGCTCTCTGCCTTTCATTCTGCTGCTCTTTGTTCTTGTTCCTAACCTTCATTTGGTTTTATGTTGGCTTGTTGTTATCACCCGCCGCTGAAGGCGATAATGTTTTTGACCACTCAATGGTCACGGCTGGATGTCAACTAAAATATGTCATATTTCCTCGCAATTTTGAATTGCCAACTTAGGCCCTGTTTACACAAAAACGATTTCTGGTGAAAATGGAAGGGTTCTGTTGCATTCGTACCAGTGGCGGCTGGCCAATAGAGGGCGCTAGGGCACGCCCCCTCCTCGTGTGCCGGCCCTCTTCCTCGTTGACAGTCATGTCAAACTGGTTCAAAACCAAAAAGGTCCATGCTCAATAATCCAGGTATACAATCCAACAATTTTCAGTCAGGTCATCTGGACAGTTTCTTTTTTTTTTTTTTTTTTTTTCTGAAACGTTTCACCTTTCATCCGGAAGGCTTCATCAGTCAAGGAAACACAACACAAAACTGATTCTTCTCCTAAACAGCTTATTCCAAGTGTCTTAAGACACCATCTTAGCACAAACATAACTGGTTTGTTTCATTTTGGAGTAAGCTGTTTGGGAGAAGAATCCGTTTTGTGTTGTGTGTTTCCTTGACTGATGAATCCTTCTGGATGGAAGGTGAAATGTTTCAGAAAAAAAAAGAAACTGTCCAGATGACCTGACTGAAAATTGTTGGATTGTATACCTGGATTATTGAGCATGGACCTTTTTGATTAATACTAACGACTTTGCATTTTCTCTGTGCCTCAAGCAATTATTCTCTGATGTCCTCCTGTTCCCTGGATTCTCCTATGTGCCTCCTCAGCTGTCTCCACGCCTTCCTACCGCTTGCCTAACACCTGCCATTGTTCGGATGTACACCTTCTTCCCCTGGAACCATTTGGGCTCTTCCCACTACAGACTCCTACCTCCATTGTAAGAAAGTTCAACAATAACAGTATCACCTCATCAAATCATCTCCACCAGATAGTAGTGGACTCCGAGGAGGATCTGCCCTCAAGCCGGGTAGGTCCACTGTACTGATCAACTGATCGCCCCACCTCCAAACATTGTACTGTCAAACAGCGGACCTGACACATTCACACCAGCCCTGTTTAATCCGCTTTAAATGAACTCTAGTCCATTTGCCTAGAAATTCCGGTTCGTTTGGGGAGGTGTGAATTAGAGGATGACATTTTTTTGGGAGTACCGCGGGTCACGTGATTCCGGCTGGATTCCGGCTGGATTCCGGCGGGACCGGAGTTAACCTCATCATAACACATGTGACCGGGACGTGACCGGACTGAAAGCTAACGGGAGCAGACAGGAGCGGGAACCGACCAATAACCGAAAATGAAACAAACAAACAAAAAAAAAAAAACACGGGCGCAGCTATTTTGTAGTTTTCTTTCAGTAAGCCTTTAACAGAAGTCAAAAGAACTACATTGCCCATAAGTCACCTGTTCCATCCGTAGCTTTTCACCGAGGGGGTGGGAGGAGCAGCAAAGTCTCAGGCAACGAAACCGAATGGCTGAAATAGTTTAACGCAAGGTAAGAAGTAACTGTCTGTTTATTAAACTCACAGAACGGACAGGAAAGTGTCAAAAAACCCTGAACTTCACGAGAGTTGTGTAACTTGGTGCTGTGCTGCTTTTAACATCTTAGCTGCAGCAGCTGCGGGGAGTCGGACTTTGTTTACCGTCAGTAAATAAACTCAAACAGCACATTTTTCTCTACCTTGTCCCTTTAAATTTAAAAAAAGTATGCTCCGCTTTGTTATGTGGGTTTTTAGGTTAAAATCTTCATTATCTGTCGCTGTTTGTAATGTAAAAAAAACCAAACTCATCCTGGTTAACGTGCACGCATTCTCCGATAAAACTATCCCTATTTATTGTGACGTCCTGCTGGATACTGAAATGGAGGAAAATGTGAATAACCATCACTTTATTGTGTAAATAGTTACCGTCGGCTGTAACCATGCCCATACAACAACAAACTTGTTAGTGAAAGCATTCTCTGGTAAAAATATCCCAGTTTTTATATGAAAGACTGGTTACATATATATTATAATAATTGATTTAGTTTTAGATTTAAGATATGATATGTACAATTATGTTGTTGTGTTAAATTTTAGAGTTGATTTTTCTCAGTTCATTTCTTCACACCAGGGGCGATTCTAGAAGCCTGTTTTAGGGGCCTTAGCCCCCCAGTGTTGACAATGGCTCTTGGCTTGAACCACACAGTGTGTATTAGCATTAGAATTATTGTAGGGGGGACATATTGGTGCGAGATCTGTGGGTCCTCCCCCATAACTTTTTGAATAAAGTAGCTGCTATTTCCTTCATTCTGGTGTATTTTAACAGGTTTTAAAACATCTATGTTTACCTACATAAGTAAATCCTTTATTCAATAACTGTTTTAGAAAGCATGTCACAAGAAGTAGCACTAAGCTTTTTAATTTAATTTTTCTACCTAACACAGGAAGCTGTTAGCTCTGGAAGCAAGCTGTTAAACAGCTTTGGACACAAAGACCCTTGTCACACACTTCAAAAGAGCAGGTAAGAAACATAAAATCTTGTAATATCTGCCTGGGGAGGCTGCTTAAATAATTATAAAATATGATAAGTGAAATAAAGAAAATATGAGCTACTGTAATTTATATTTGCAAATGTCACATTTTCTTGACTTAATTTCAATTGTAAATCTCTTGTTTTTGATAAATGTTTTTTTCCAAAAGAAAGGCCAACAGATTGTAATTTGTAGTCACTGTAACCCTTTTTTGACTCGTGCACGTCTTCTTTCACTTTTAGGTTACACAAGGCTCTGGACTGGTCCAGCTGTGGAGAGATGAGGTGGACCACCAGACCTGCAACGATCCAGTCTGTAAATGATGCTCTGAAGTCTGGTAAGATGCGCGACATCATGCTTCGCCCAAACGAGCTCGTTACCTCGACCACATAGACTGAACTTCTTGAGGATGCCGTCCAATGTATAATAACGCCTTTAAACATTTTTATTTGTTGAGTTCTCTGCTTGGTACATTATTTTTCTCTTTCTTTTTTTGTTTGTTTGTTTAAACAATTTAAAACATGACAGTAGTGTCGCTGTTTAAAGGAAACAATTGCTCAATAAATTAGTAAAATGCAACTTATGTTTGGGTTCTTTCATCTAAGGTAGACATGGTGTGACCCATGGACTGGTTTAGATTTTTTGTTTTTACTGTAACTGACTTTAAAAAGAGCCAGAAACAGGGACTCAGCAGCTGATCCTCCGTAGAAAAATTATATGGACTACAGGCCCTGTATTATTTGTTTTATGACATTTAGTGAAAGTTTTTGTTTGGATTAAGGTAATAAATGTCTCTATTTCACCACAGATGAACTGTTGCTGTTGCCTTATCTTTTGAAATAAAACTACAGAACACAAAGTAATTTAAACAGGAATGGGTAAAAGATCAAATCAAATTCAATGTATTTCCTAAAAATTAAATGAAAAACAGGAGCAGGACAGGAGTGGGGGTGATTCTGAACAGGAGCAGGACAGGAGCAGGAGTCATGTTACCAGGAGTGGGACAGGACAGGATTATTTTTTTTTTACTCTGGACCAAGATTGGGACAGGACAGGAGTGAAAATCCACTCATGTGTCATCCTCTAGTGTGAATGTGCAATCAAACTCTGATACGGACCAAAAAAGTGAACTCTGTTCCGCCTAAATACCTAGGTCTCGGTTCAGTTGAAGTAAACTCTAGCGCGGTTTGAATGTAGTGTGAATGCAAGCAGACCAGGCACTGCTCCAAAAGCATGAAGTGGATTACAGCGCAGGGCAAACAAACGCGCATTTCTCTTACCTCATAAGAAGCCGTCAGCCGCCTTGTGTGAAAAACAATATTCTCCATGGTCTTCTGCGTCATCTTCCGCTCATGCTGAGTCCATTGTTAAAAAAGGACAAAACAGAAATACTAAAACCACTCAAATCTGATGCCACTCATTTTTGTTTTTATTTCCAGAAGAAGTAGTGTCTTCTTCAGAGGTTTTTGTGTCATTTCCTTCAGTAGTTCTTGGTGCAGCGCCACTACAATCGATGGGGGAAACAGATTGGCTCGACTGACTCAGTGCAGTGTGCAGTGTGAATGCAAACCGCACCAGCGGAAAATGGAGACAAATGCTCTGAATATTTGTCCCCAACCGAACAGAGTCTACTGGACTATCAGATGTGAAAACACCCTAAGCGGATCGCTCTTCAGGGTTCCAGCTTCCTCCCTGGCTCATTTTATGATTTACCACTTTGTAAATAAACACTGCAAATACATCATGAGACTTGGTATCTGTTCTCCTTGCTCCTTAAATCTGAGTATAGCTGCAATTGTTACGTTTTCAGGGGTCGCCACAGTGAGCAAATGCACATAAAATCTTTCCCTTCTTGACAACCATCCACATGTGTGGAGCAGGGGGCTGCCATCTATGATGCCTGTGGGAGCAGCTGGGTGGCTCAAGGACCCAGAGTGGGGCAAATGAGGGTGGAGGCAGGTGTGGATGCTTCACCTTTTCCACCCAAACTTTAATGTTGCCATCAGGGGAATTTGAAACCAGCAACCGCCTAATCACAGGCTTGCCTTCTCTAACCCCTGTGCCACCATTCCCCGTATTCCACTATGCCTCATTTAAAACAAGAAAATAATTACACTGCTATGTCTGTCATTTTAATACTAATTTTGTCCAAGTTAGTTGCCAAAAAGGGATGTACGGCATTAAAAAAATCCACAAAAAACCAGCAACTCGGAGGTCAATTTATTTTGTCCTGTGCAAGTTTTATATTAAAAAGAAAACCGTTTATTTAAGCTAATTTTTTCTGTACCAAAGGCTATCACTGTAATACCACATGCAAACATGGCAACATGATTACAATGCCTATAGTTTGATCCCTAAAGCGATGGCCACTCTAAAACAAGCTGTAAGCGCACTCCCTGTTGACAGTCTGTGACATTGTGTACAAAATGATTCAGGTCAGTGAGCAGGAGGGAAAAAAGAGGGAAAAAAGAAAGAAAATCTGCTTACGCTAAGTTTGTGTTTGCTTGTTTTTCACTCTTTTGTTTGTTGGCGTTATTTGTGATTTTTTTTTTTATTTGGGATCTCCTCATCCCTTGAGGTTTGGTTTTTATGGGCTCGGCTACAAGGCGTTAATGAAAGCGTTTTTAGGCAAACATGCTGATTTTTGTTTGTTTCCATGGGGATCCAGGAGGCCCGACGATGACAGAGACTTCGGCCAACAGACTGCTGGGGAACGTTGCTGCTGGCTCTGTCTTTTAATCGGCATTGTGACCCGTTGTTTCGCCATTCTCCACATTTATCCGTGTCTTTAAGCCCCTCTTCAGCTCTGTTTCCTTCTTTTCTCTGCCACTTACGGACATTCTCTTATTTGGCTTTTGCCCTTTGTTGTCGTCTGCGTGTGAAGAGCAGCGATAAATAAATACAAACACAGTAGAATGTGTCTGTGTGTTCTTTTGAGAGATGGACGCTAGCTTTCTGATAGCATTGTTAGACTCTCCACCTCTTCTCACTCCACTACACAGGCTTTCTTTCCCCCCCGCACCCCACTCCTCCATCCATCCAGGCCGTGAGCCAGGAAGGCGGCTTCGGGGCCATGCCGGTCCAGGACGGAGGCTTCATTATGGGGTTGTAAGGGGCATTGGTGCTCGAGACTGAGGAACAGGGATCCAGGCCAAGCTCAAGACCCAAGACCCTGATCTGGCTCACCAGTCTGCCCACTACAGGGCCTTCATGACTGGGCACAGCATCAGGCCAGGGGGGTGGGGGTGGGGAGGTCTCAGTAGTGGTAATGGCAGTGGTTAGATTAAGACCTTCTCTGAGAATCAGCACAATGGAGGTCTGCACACACGCACACAGCTTGTATTCATCTATTAGAGATAGAACAGCATGAATAAATACATGAGCACAGTTGAGCTCCATAGGTCTGATAAAAACAAAAAGTGCACGAGTCATAATAACTGGAAGAAAGAACGTTAAACTGGGGGGGGGGGGGGGGGGGGGAGAGAGAAGAAGAATAACTGTGACAGAAGAAAAAAACAAAACGGATGAAAACCTGCCGTTTCCATGAGCTCAGAGAATTAAACAATTAAGTCTGGACGGAGTTTAAAGAATATCTACAAATACAAATAAAAAAGAACCCAAATTCAAGGCCTAGATTTCATTGAAGGAATATGTATCACCTTCCTTCTTGCCAGAGTTTTAGACTATCATTTAATCTTGAGATGACACAGTAAAAACAGTTTGCCCTCAGCTCTAAATTAACTTTAATTTGTTAGCACTTCGGAGTATGTGTTGGGGATAGCTATCATCTTGCTGTGGCAGCCATCTCGAATCAGGTTGGCCCCACATGTTAATCAGTTATAGATGCACATCCAATAATTAGTTTGAGTTTCATTACAAACAGTCCCAACTGTTCATGAGAAATGTTGCTGGTCCAGAAATCAGATTGAGTCATCAGAAGATAAAAGATTTAAGGGACAAACGGTAGGTAGCTCTACAGGGAGAAAGCTCCAGAGGAACATCAAGGTTCATGCTCAAGAATCCAGAAGAACGTTGCAGGTTTGTTTTTGCAGTTATGCTCATCTCAAATGTGTCAAATATCAATTCTGTGTGACGGCAAGTAACAATTTATGTATTTTTTCACAATTTTGCGTGTCAGCATCTAGATGCCAAAATTGGCATTCCAGTAAGGATTAGCAACAAGAATACCACAGACCTTTATTTGTGACCTTGCCCTCAGAGTTGGGGTGATGAAAAGTGTCAACAACACTGACTAGTGATGATGCATAAGTCTATTAAGTTTCATTAGCTTACCATGAGCAGATCAAAAGTCATGGGTGGAACAAGAGGGAGTTTAGATGTTCGGACTGGCAAACTGTACACCTTTTGATGGGGATATGAAAAGAAATAAAAAAAACAACTTTTCCATCTCATAAGGTATGTTCAGAAGACAATTTTGCAAAATTTATACATAGACCAGTCTATCTTTATGCTTCCTCTAGTCCAGGTGTCTGCAACTAGTGGCTCTGGAGCCACATGCAGCTCTTCGGTCCCTCTGCAGCGACTCTTGCAAGTTTTGACTAAAACTAACAAAATATCCTGATACATGCTCAATAATCCAGGTAGAAAAATCCAAAAAAGTTCAGTCTGGTCCTCTGGACATTCAAAAAACAAGAAAACAAAGCAAAAAAAAAATGTAGAAACGTTTCGTCTCTCATCCAAGAGACTTCCTCAGTCTGAGGTGCTGTATTCAGCTCAGTCTCTTAAATAGCACCTTCTCAGAGTGGATCAACCAGTTTTCTGCTGACAACCAAAACCAGCTGATCACATGGTCAAGAAGGACCATCAGCCTAACAATGGATCATTAGCACACTGATGGCGTTTTACTATTCACAGGGGGTTGAGTGATACTAGCAATAACAGCATTGTAAGAGGGGGACAGTTGAACCCGGAGGCCTCCACCCCTGTTTAATGATGGACGATTTATTTTCACAAAGATGGCCTCTTTTACTCCTCTCTCAAACCATCGTTCCTCTCTGTCCAGGATGTGAACATCTTCATCCCTGAAAGAGTGACCGCTGGCCTGGAGATGAGTGTAGACCGCAGAGTCCTGGCCTGATGATGTTGATCTTCTGTGCTGGGCCATCCTTTTGGCCAGTGGCTGTTTAGTTTCCCCGATGTAAGACTGAGCACAACCCTCCTGACACTGAACAGCATACACAACATTACTCTGTTTGTGCCGGGGGACTGGATCTTTGGGATGAACCAGTCTTTGCCATAATGTATTTTGGGGTTTAAAAGCCACTGGGACGTTATGTTTAGAAATAAAACGTCTCAGTTTCTCTGATACTCCCTCAACATACGGAATGACCACTGGTCTGGGTCTGGGTTCCTCCTTTTCACCTGATGGCTGACTGGAGTCCTGTTTGGGTTTCTTATCTGCTTTCAGGAAGGCCCAGTTAGGATATCCACATTGCTCTAGAGCAGTGGTCCCCAAACAACGGCCCGCGGGCCAGATCCGGCCCCCGTCCATATTTGGTCCGGCCCCCTGAACAATACCAGAGAGCATTTAGATTTTTTTTTCATATATGTGTATTTGATAATAAAGTTGGACTTTTGCAATAAAATGTTTCTTAGTTATGAACTATTTTCATTATTAAGTAATATAAGTTATAAGTTAGTAACTATTTAATACACGCATATAACGTGACATTCTGTTCCACCCTTCTGTGGTCTGTGCCCCTATCTGGCAACCCCCAGAAAAAAATTCTAAACCCGCCCCTCGCAAAGAGAGAACGGAATAATGGTGAAAAGATTAGGTAAGAGAAAAATTGATTCAGAATGCAGGGCATTTAACCTGCAGTGGACAAACGATTATTTTTTTGTTCAATGCAAAGAAAAGGCTGTCTGTCTCATCTGTCAAGAGGCGGTGGCAGTATTCAAAGAATATAATCTGCGGCGACACTATGAATCCCGCCACAAAGACAAGTATGCTAGCTTGCAAGGCCAAATGCGAGCAGACAAACTCTCAAAGCTAAAAAGTGGACTGTTAGCTCAGCAGAATACATTTGTACATCAAGCTCAGCTGAACCAGTCATCTGTTCGGGCCAGCTTTCGGGTTGCTCAACTGATAGCAAGCAGCGGTAAACCTTTCACTGATGGAGAGTTTGTCAAGAAATGCATGAACGCTGTCGTGGAGGAGGTGTGTCCTGAGAAGAAAGATGTCTTTAATGCCATGAGTCTATCAGCGAGTACAATCACCAGACGCATTGAAGAAATCGGGGGTAATGTATATGCCCAGCTGCAGCAGAAGACGAAAGAATTTGAATTTTTTTCATTAGCACTGGATGAGAGCACAGACGTGCATGACACCGCGCAACTGCTCATTTTTGTTCGTGGAGTTAGTGCAAACTTTGAGATCTGCGAGGAGCTGGCAGCCCTCCAAAGTCTCAAAGGGACTACGACGAGGGAGGATATTTTCGGCAAAGTGTACCAAACCATGGAAGAGTTGGACCTGGACTGGTCAAAGCTGGCCAGCATCACAACTGACGGGGCTCCTAATATGGTGGACATGTCTTGGGGTCTAATAGGACGCATGAACCGGGAGATGGAAGAACGAGGTCTCACCGCCCCGCTACAAGTCCACTGCCTAATTCACCAGCAAGCACTGTGCTGCAAAGTGTTGACTTAGGATTATGTCATGAAGGTTGTGGTGTCATGCATAAACTTCATCAGAGCAAAGGGACTTAAACACAGGCAGTTCCAAGAATTCCTGTCTGAACTGGAATCTGCACACGGCGATGTGCTGTACTACACAGAGGTCCGATGGTTGAGCCGGGGCAGAGTTTTGAAGCGTTTCTACGAGCTGCTACCTCAATTTAACGCATTTCTTCCTTCACAAAACAAAACGGTGCCAGAGTTGATCGACCCAGAATGGAAATGGCACCTCGCATTTTTAACAGACATGACAGAAATGCTGAACAGCTTTAACTTGCAGCTACAAGGCCAGGGGAAACTCATTTGCGAAATGTATTCCCACATAAAAGCATTTGAGGTTAAACTAGAGCTGCTTTTGGGACACGTGAAAAAGCACAGCTTCATCCATCTCCCTGCTACACAAAACCTCTCTGCAGAGAACCCAGCGGTCCCGTTTCCAGCTGAAAAGTGTGTGGAAGCACTGGAAATGCTGAAGGCGGAGTTCGGTGCGTGATTCCGTGAACTACATGTTTATGCAAAAGAAATCCGTCTTTTCCAGAACCCCTTTGTTGCCGACATTGACGAAGCCCAGCCTTCTTATCAGAGTTGGCCGAGTTACAGAACTGTGATGTTCTGAAAGACGCGTTCAAGCCCAACGGTCTCATTGACTTCTATGCCGCCCTCCCAAACGACACGTACCCTAACATCAGAAAACACGCAAGGAAGATGTCCACACTTTTTGGCAGCACATATATTTGCGAGCAAACCTTTTCACGCATGAAACTGCTGAAAACTCCAATGAGATCAAGATTGACAGATGAACACCTGCATCAGTGTTTGAGACTGGCAGTGACTAGAATGGAACCTGAGATTCAACTTCTCACCAGCCAGATACAGGCCCACAGTTCACATTGATGAACATACAAAGGTAAACTCACTTTTCTGACTTGAATGAGTCATTCTGACTATAAAAAATATAATCATAATAACCCTCTGTCAATGTCCCAAAGAGGGTTATTTGGTTATTATTTATTTCATAAATAATGTTATTTACTTCCTGAATTTTGTTATGTGAAGAATCCAGAAAGGGTTATTTGATTGTGCTTTCTGGAAAACAATACATTTTTACGTTTAGGCACTCCTGCAATCGTCACACTTTTTCTGTTACAAACTGACTCCGGCCCTCCACCAGAGAAGGGAAAAGTTATGTGGCCCTCACAGGAAAAAGTTTGGGGACCCCTGCTCTAGAGCCTGTCTTGTGTAGGATTTCTCCTTCTGCCTGGCTCCTGAGTTAGTGGGGATGCTGTCTGCTCTGTGATACAGAGTCCTGATGACTCCTAACTTGTGCTCCAAAGGGTGATGGGAGTCAAACTGCAAATACTGGTCTGTGTGGGTGGGTTTGCGGTACACCTCGGTTTGCAAAAGTCCTCTATCAGAGACTGAGACCTCACAGTCCAAGAAAGCCAACCTGCCATTTTTTTACATCTTCTCGTGTGAACTTGATGTATTTATCCACAGAGTTGATGTGGTCAGTAAAATGTTGGACTTCCTGAGATTTAATTTTAACCCAGGTGTTGTCAACATACCTGAACCAATGACTTGGTGGTGTCCCTGAAAAGGACGCCAAGGCTCTCTTTTCTACCTCCTCCATGTACAGGTTGGCAACAATAGAAGAAACTGGAGACCCCATAGCACACCCATGTTTCTGCCTATAATATTGCTCCCATATGTGAAGTAGGTTGACTGCAGGCACAGTTTCAAGAGTTGACACAGTTGTTCTGTGGAAAGCGTGGTCCTGCTGCTCAGAGTGGTGTCTGATTTTAATCTTAAACTGACCAACTCTACTGCATCATCAACAGGAATGCACGTAGAGTGATGTGACATCAAAAGAGACCATTGTTTCATCAGTCTCCATGATGACATCCCTCACCTTATCCACAAAGTCCATGGTGTTCTGTATGTGGTGTTCTGAGCTGCCAACTAAAGGGATGAGTACAGACGCCAGATATTTGGAAACATTGTATGTGACTGAGTTAATCATGCTAACAATAGGTCTTAAAGGTACACCTTGTTTGTGGATTTTAGGTAAACCATACAGACTAGGTGTGGCCTCCCCTGGGTACAGTCTGTGGTACAGAATACGGTCAATAGCCTTGTCCTGCTCCAACTTTTTTTGAATGTCCAGAGGACCAGACTGAACTTTTTTGGATAAAACTAACAAACTGAATTTTATAGGATGTTATACTGTACCCACAACAAAAAAGACTAGTTTTAGCAGTCTTCCTGTCATTTAATTTCCAAATATGTGGATACCAGTACTAATACATAGAATAAATTATACTCCCTTTAACGTCATGCTTTATTTCTTCTAGGATACTCAGTTTCTGCACAAAAAACAAAACAAAACATAAACCTACACAGTTCATTGTTTTAGTTTTATAAAAATTGGCAAAATAATGTTTTTTTTTTTTTTTACAAGAATCCAGTCTTCTGTGATAGACTTGCAACCTGTATATTGATGCCATTGACCCCCTGCAACCTGAAAAGTAAGCAGCGAGTAAAAATAATGGATGGATGGACGGATGGATGGATGGATGGAATAGTCTTTTCTTTTGTCTCAAAATGTCAAAATATCAATAAATGTTAATCATTGGATGTTTTTAGTTTTATAATTTCACGCCTACTGGCCAGAAACTTAAAGTGGTCCATGGGCCACTAGTTGAAAATGACAATTGTAGCAAGTTTTGCGGCTCTGGACACATTTAATTTAGTGGATTTAGGGACAAAAATGGCTCCTTTGATCCTAAAGGTTGCAGACCCCTGCTCTAGTCTTTCTTAGATCACAGATGAAGCTGCCACATCCTACTCAGATGTGAGCTTCGAGAAGAACCAAAAGACACATGGAGCAGAACTCTGGTGCATTGACGAAGAGTGATGCATTATATTGTAGGTGTGTCATATGTCCCCCTCGTGTCATTTACTAAAATTAATTAATTCATTTTAGTGACCTGCTTTGTGGTTAACTAAATTTTAAAACTAACTACAACAATCAAAGTTCATACTCAATAATTGAAGTAAAAAAATCTGACAAAGTTCAACAAGGTCATCTGGACAGTTTCTTTTTTTGTTGAAACATTTTGTCCTTTGGCCTGGATTATTGAGCATGAACTTCGAAGTTCTGAACCACGTTGGCTATGGCTGCCTCAGAGGAGTCAATGGGGGAGAGGGCGGGTCCCAGAAACCATCTGATCACCAGTAAACTGGTTGGTCCACTATGTGAGTGTGCTGCTTGTGGGACTCAGTTTGGTTGTGGCTACTTGGGGTGATGAAATCCTTTGGATGAAGGATGAAACATTTCATCAGTCCATTTATCCATCCATTTTCTACCGCTTGTTTTAAAGTTGGTTGCAGGGGCAGCAGATCGAGCAGGGAGGCCCAGACATCTCTTTCAACAGCCACCTCTTCTAGCTCTTCTGGAGTGACCCCAAGGCGTTCCCAGGCCAACCGAGAGACGTAGTCTTTCCAGCGAATCCTAGGTCTTCCCTGGGGTCTCCTCCCAGTCGGACATGCCCAAAGCACATCCCTAGGGAGGAATCTAGGGGGCATCCTTACCAGATGCCCAACCACCTCAACTGGCTCCACTCGATGTGGAGGAGCAGCGGGTGTACTCCGTGTACATCCTGGATAACTGAACTACTCACCCTATCTCTAAGGGCGAGTCCAGCTACTGTGCGGAGGAAACTCATTTCAACCGCTTGTATCTGCAATCTCATTCTTTCGGTCACTACCCAGAGCTCATGACCATAGGTGAGGATCGGTATACAGAGAACTTTACCCTACATCTCAGCTCCCTCTTCACCACAACGGACCAGTACAGAGTCCACAATACTGCAGATGCTACACCAATCCGTCTGCCAATCTCATGCTCCATTCTTCCCTCATTCGTGAACAAAACCCCCAAATACTTGAACTCCTCCACTTAAGCCAGAACCTCACCCTCACCCTTAGGGGCGGTTGTGGCTGAGTGGTTAGAACGGTCGTCATCCATTGCAAGAGTTGGGGGTTCGAATCCACCAGCAGTAACATGCCGAAGTGTCCATGGGCAAAACACTGAACCCCTCATCACCTCTGATGTGTGTCCCATCAGTGTATGAATGTGATCTAAAGCTTTGATTAGTCTCTATTAGTCTCTTTAGAATGATTTGTTCAATTAGCTTTGTAGAGATCTAGTAGAGTACTATATGAATGGGTAAATGAGGCACAGATTGTAGTGTAAAGTGCTTTGAATATCTGGATTAGAAAGGCACTATACAAGTACAGTCCATTTACCCTCGACCTGAAGAGAGCAATCCACCTTTATCCGGTTCAGGACCATGGCCTCAGATTTGGAGGGGTTGATTCTCATCCCCATCGCTACACACTCAGCTGCGAACTGCTCCAGTGAAAGCTGAAGATCACAGCACAATGATGACAACAGGACCACATCATCTGCAAAGAGCTGAGATGGAATCCTGCAGCCACCGAACCGGAATCCCTCCACCCGCTGGCTGCACTGAGAAATTCTGTCCATAAAAGTTATGAACAGAATCTGTAACAATGGGCAGCGCTAGCGGAGTCCAACTCCCACCCTGAAGGGGTCCGACTTATTACCGGCAAAACCAAACTCTTGCATCGCTTGTACAAGGACCAAACAGTGTAACAACAGGCCCCCAATACCATACTCAAGGAGCACACCCCACAGTGTACCCCGAGGAACACGATCGAATGCCTTCTCCAAGTCCACAAAACACACGTGGACTGGATGGGCAAACACCCATGACCCCTCGAGGACCCTAGTGAGGGTAAAGAGCTGGTCCAGTGTTCCACGGCCAGGACAGAACCCACATTGTTACTCATGGATCTGAGATTCAACTAACAATCGGACTTGCTTCTCTAGTGCCCCTGAATAGACCTTACCAGGGAGGCTAAGGCAATGTCCTTGTAATTGGAGCACACCCTCCGGTCCCACTTTTTGAAAAGGGGAACCACCAACATAGTCTGCGAATCCAGTGGCACTGCCCCAGATGTCTATGCAATGTTTCAAAGGCATGTCAACCAAGATAGCTCCACAACATCTAAGCCTTTAGGAAATCAGGGCAAACCTCATCCATCCCTGGAGCCCTGCTGCCATGGAGCCTATTGACTATCTTGACGACCTCAGCCACGGTTATGGACAGACCAACCCCAAAGTCCCCCGACTCTGCTTCCTCCTTGAAAGACATGCCTGTGGGATTAAGAAGGTCCGAGAAGTATTCCTTCCACCGTCCACCAACATCACTGGTTGAGGTCAACACCACTCCACTTTCACCGAATACAGTGTTAGTAAAGAACTGTTTTTCCCTCCTCAGCTGCCTGATGGTTTGCCAGAATCTCCTCAGAGCCGACTGAGAGTCATTATCCAGGATATCCCCAAAGTCCTCCCATGTCTAAGCTTTTTCTCAGCAATAGCCAAGGCTGTGGACCGCTTGGCCTTCCGGTACTCCTCAGCTGCCTCCAGAGTCCCAACAGCCAACAAAAATCGATAGGATTCCATCTTCAGCTTGACAGCCTCCCTAACCTAGCCACAGAGTTCAAGGATGGCCACTGTGAGAAGCACCAACAACCTTGCGGCCACTGCATCCACTTCAACAATTGAGTCACTGAACATGGCCTACTCGGACTCAATGTTCCCTGCCTCAGCTGAGATGCAGTTAAAGCTCTCCTGGAGGTGTGAGTTGAAGATCTCTGATGGGTTTTTCTGCCAGGCATTCCCAGCAAACCCTCACTACATGTTTGGGACTACTGGGCCTGTCTAGCATCTTCTCCCGCCATCTGATCCAACTCACTACCAGGTGGTTATCAGTTGACAGCTCAGCTCCTCTCTTCACCCAAGTGTCCAAAAATAAATGGCTACAAATCAGATGACACGACTACAAAGTCAATCATCGATTTATGACCTAGGGCGTCCTGGTGCCAAGTTCACTTATGGACACTCTTATGTTCGAACATGGTGTTTGTGATGGACAAACTATGACTAGCACAGAAGTCCAACAACAGAACACCACTTGGGTTCAGCTCAGAGAGGCCATTCCTACCAATCACACCCCTCCAGGTCATACTGTCATTACCCACATGGGCATTGAAGTCCCCCAGCCAAATAAAAGAGTCCCCAGTTGGTGCTCCTTCCAGCACCCCCTACCAAGGACTCCAAGAAAGCTGGATACTCTGAACTGCCGTTTGGCACATAGGCACAAACAACAATCAGAGCCCATCCCCCCACCCGAAGGTGCAGGGTAACTACCCTTTTATCTACTGACGAAAACTCCAACACACAGGCACCAAGTCGGAGGGCTAAGATTATATCCACACCAGCGTGACGCATCTCATCATGGGCAACTCCAGAGTGGAATAAGATCCAGCCCCTATCAATGAGACCGGTTCCAAAGTCCATGCTGTGCATCGAGGTGAGCCCAACTATATCTAGTCGGTACCTCCCAACGTCATGCACAAGCTCAGGCTCCTTCCCCACAAGAGAGGTCACATTCAGCCAGCTTTGGTAAGCTAGGGTCAGAGTGCCAATGTCCCCGCTTTTGACCCCTGCACATGGAGTCATGCACCTGACTCATATGGCCCCTCCTGCAGGTGGTGGACCCACAGGAAAGCAAAACCATGCTGCTCATTTGGGCTGAGCCTGACCAGGCCCCATGGGTGGAGACCCAGTCACCAGGCGCTCGCCGATGAGCCCCTCCCCCAGGCCTGGCTTCAGGGTGGGGCCCCGGTAACCCACGACTGGGCAAGGGACAGAGTTCCTTGACGTTTCATGTCCATAAGTCTTTGGAATTGCTCTTTGTCTGGCCTGTCACACAGAACCAATTTGCCTTGGGAGACCCTACCAGGGGCTATTAAAATTACCCCAAAAAGCATAGCTCCTAGGATCATTCAGGTGCACAAACTACTCCATCAGGATAAGGTGGTGATTCAAGAAGGAGATGAAATGTTAAAAAAAAAAGAAGCTCTAACTAACTACAGCAATCCAAAAAGGAAGAAGTGGGTAAAAGATAAATGATGGATGGATGGACCTGCAGAGCTGTGGCTCAGTATGTGATGAACTGATGAGATGAATTGCAATTGTGGAAATAACAACAAACTGATTTATTTCCAAGGGGTCGTGGGGGTCACTGGTGCCCATATCCAGTCATCTTTGTGTGAGAGGCGGGGGACAGGCGGGGGACACCCTGGAAAGGTCTCCAGTCCATCACAGGGACACAGAGACAAACAACCATCTCACTCACACGAAGGGAAATTTTAGAGTTACTAATCAGCGTATCATGCATGTTTTTAGTCTGTGGGAGGAAACCGGAGTACCTGAAGAAAACCCACATGCAGAGAACATGCAAACTCCACCCAGAAAGGCCCCCGGACCGAGATTTGAACCAGGGCAACCTGCTCGCTGAGAGGCAGCAGCTCTACCAACTGCGCCATCATGCTGCCCTGCTCTGCAGGTCTTTTAATTGTATTTTTTCTTCACACGTTGGCCTGCCCGGCCCTTTTAAAACTTTACTCAATGGCACAGAGGCACATCAGGGGTAGGGTGTCTCCGACATGGTGTCGCCTCAGTGTGTCTTCTGAATGGACATCAGTCCTGGACCGAGGCTCAAGGTGAAAGCAGTAATTGTCTGTAACTGACTCTTTTTTGTCTGATTATACACTCTGAAACTTGACATCTATATAAAAATAGTTTGGTACAAATAAAGCTCAAGTCGCTACACCACAAAATAACTGGGAGCTGGTGATTAACATCTCAAAAACTCAAATAATACCTGAACTACAGCCCCAAATCCCAAATGAGTTGAAAAGGAGGTGCTGTGGATGCATTCCCGTCTACCTGGAAGCGGTGCTCGAGTGCATGGCTGCCAAGAACTTGGAGGTAGTGGGAAATGCAGCTCATGACAGCGGAAGGACAGAGATTGTCCCCCGGCACCTGCAGTTTTGTCCGCGGCAACGAGGGGCTCAGAAGACTGCTGGGAGGAATAGCTATCACTCAGAGAAGAGTTCTGCCTGGCATTCAGGCAGTCCTGCTGCCCAGAAAGACCAAAAGGTCTGCTGAATCTGGATGGACAGATGAACATCTGCAGTCAGTTTCTTTGGATCCACTGTGGGACGGAGTACTAGAAGAGAGCCTTCCTGCCCAAAGCCATCAGAATCTATAACAACTCTAATGAAACCAATATGACCTACAACAACAATTAATTTTCCTTTGGGATTAAAAAAATATTTTTGTATTGAAATGAAGCGGTTGTGATAGACAATAAAATAAAGAAGTGCTGAAACTTAAACTGCAGCTTTGCCTTTAAAAAGATTGTTTCTTTTCAAAGTATATTTACAATAATGTCTTAAAATGTATTATAAGGACATGCTTCTTACAGAACCTTGCAACCCTTGTGTTGTACCACATTTTATTACAAGTCAACGCGATTTACTGAGATTGTATGTGACAGATCAATGCAAAAAAGCGGATAACTGGGAAATAGAAGGAAAGTGGCACATCTTTATATTTAGTTATTTTACAATTAAAATTCTGAGCAGTGTGGTGTGAATTTATATTCTCAACTGTGACACCCTGAGCTAAAATCCAGTGCACTCAACCAGAAGTCACGAATCGGTTAACAGAGTCCACCTGTAATTTATTCTCAGTACGAATGCAACTGTTCTGTAAAGGCCTCAAATGTTTGTGATGGAATATTAGCAATCATACAGAATCATGAAGACCAAGGATCCACCAGACAGGTCAGGCATACAGCTGGTAAGAAGTTTAAAGCAGGTTATAAAACATTCTTCAAGCTTTGAACAGCTCACTGATCTGTTGAATCAATCTTGGGGAAAAAAGAAGAGATTGGCAAAACTGCAAACCTGCCAAGACATGAGCGTCCACGTACAACAACAGGCTGGATTAGGAGAGCATTAAACTGAGAAGCAGCCAAGCCTCAATGTGACGCAGGAGGAGATGGAGAGATCCACAGCTCAGGTGGGAGACTCTTTCTACGAGGCAACTTTTACAAAATTTGTCCTTTATTAAGGAAGGGCAGCACAGTGGCGCAGTTGGTAGAGCCGCCGCCTCTCAGTGACAAGGTCACCAATTCAAATCCTGGCCTGGAATATTTCTGGGTGGAATGTTCTCTCCGTGCATGAGTGGGTTTTCTCCGAGTACTACGGCTTCTTCCCACAGATTGAAAACATACATGTTGGGCTGATTGGTAACTCTAAATTGTCCCTAGGTGTGATGGACTGGAGACCTGTCCAGGGTGTCCCCCGCCTCTCTCAACAACAGCTGGACATGGGCATCAGTGACCCCTGTGACACGAAAAGGAAGAAGCAGGATAATGGATGGATGGATGGATGGATGGATGGATGGATGGAGGAGGGGCAGGAAGAAAGACATAAGAAGTCCCATGTAGGCAAGAAGTTGCTCTGCTCAGATCAGACCAAAATTCAACTTTTTGGCCTAAATGAAAAACTACATGTTGAGGAAAAATACGCCATCCTCAGTGAAACATGGTGGTGGCGGTAGCACCATGATGTGGACATGCTTCTTACTGAATGGACAGGAAAGTTGACTGTGACATCAGTAAATCAATTCAAACACTATAGCCCGTTAATAAAAGTTATAAACAACAAAATTTGTTCTGCCATTTAAATTTAAACGAGCTAAATTGGACTTGATCTGAAGAAAACCTTCACAGCATGCTCAGAGAACGTTTTAAAATAAATGTATGTAATTTGCCCCAATATATGCAGCACTTTTGAGGATTTTGATATAATTCAGTACATGTGCAGAGTTTTAAGATGAAATGAAGAAAGAAAAAGAATAGTACCAAAGTTTGGTGGTAAAAATAAACCCACAAGGACAAGCTCAGAGCTGCTTTATCGAGCCGCGTTCATTTCTCTTTGTGTCCGCTAATGTCTGTGTTTTTGGTCAGGCAGCAGAGCAAAGGAGCCCAGATACCTGCTAATACCTGCAATAAGACCTTTTTACCACCTCTTACCTCTTCACCTATACTATATGCTACTTCTGTAGTCAAAGTGTGTGTGTGTGTCCACGTCAGAGCTCTCAGAGAGGACCCTGGGACCCTCCTCAACAGAGAGAGCTTTTAGCTCTTCCTCGCTAATGTCCTGAATAATGGCATCTTGATGGAGAAGGAAAAAGAGGCAGGAGAAAGAGGAAAAAACAGGGAGACAAGGGGGACAGAGGAGAGAAAAGAAAGAGAAAACCTGCGACCGTGTGTCTTTACCTCCAGACCGCCATCAGCGACAGGCCTACCATTATTCCCTCTCTCAGCCCTTCTATTTTCATTATTCTCTCTTTGTCTGCTTTTTTCAGCCCCGTGATGATCCAGACATTTTACTTACTCTTGCAAAACACATATCTCGATGTGTTCCTGTGTCTATAAGGAGTCCCTATGTGACATAGCAGCCTTTTATTTGGGAAATTTTGACGGCCACGGAGCATTATTGGAAAGAAAATGGGATACGCAGTTTTTGGCGGCATTAGTTACTCCAGCTTTTATCCAGCTTTTAAAAAGTTTTGAGCTTTTCTTGACACTTAAAGTCCAGGTTCACCTCAGTGCATGTGCAATTATGTACGGTCAAATGAAACAAAAGATCTGATGCAACGCGTGCATGTCCTCTTGAGTCTTTGGTTGAAACAGAAAAGTGGAACTGAAGTCTTGTAAGAAAATGCTGCTTCCTGGATTTTTGGCCACTAAGACATTTGGTCATACACAAGCTGTTGATCATCTCACATGGTGTTTTTGTGTGTTTGTTGTGGTGTTTTTTTTGTGATTAGAGTTCTTAATTTTAAAGAACTTTACACAGCGATTTGTTTCCTCTCATGCAAGATAATGGTACTTCTTCCAGCAATTTAACTGTCAACAATGGTGTACCACAAGGCTCAGTCTTAGGATCCACCCTCTTCACAATCTACTTAAGTAAAGTAGGTCAGATCATCCCTTATGCATCCTTATATTTCTAGGCCAACAACACAGTTGTTTATTGTAAAGCTAGAACAGTTGCTAAGGTTTTCCAGCTTTTACAGTCTGCAGTCGACATCATCCAGTCAGATTTGTCTGTCTCAAACTGGTGCCAAACGCTGATAAAACCAAAGGGATGTTGTTTTCAAACAGGAAGTCAGTTCCAGTGGTCCTTCCTTTTATCTTATCTTCGAATGGTGTTCCTAATGAGTTTGTAGATTCTTACAAATACTTGGGAATCTTGGTCGACTTGCATCTCTCTTTTAAGCCTCATGTCGAAAACGTGATAAAAATACTTGAAAGTAAAATTGGATTTATTTTTTGGAAATAGATATCGTCTAACTCTGAATGTTAGGAAACACCTTGTACAAACTGGATTCCAAAAAAGTTGGGACACTAAACAAATTGTGAATAAAAACTGAATGCAATGATGTGGAGAAGGCAAATGTCAATATTTTATTCGTAATATAACATAGATGACAGATCAAAAGTTTAATCTGAGTAAATGTAACATTTTAAAGGAAAAATATGTCGATTCAAAATTTCACAGTGTCAACAAATCCCAAAAAAGTTGGGACAAGTAGCAATAAGTGGCTGGAAAAAGGAAATTGAGCAAATAACGAACAGCTGGAAGACCAATTAACACTAATTAGGTCAATTGACAACATGATTGGTATAAAAAGAGCTTCTCAGAGTGTCAGTGTCTCTCAGAAGCCAAGATGGTAAGAGGATCACCAATTCCACCATTTTTGCGCAGAAAGATAGTGCAGCAATACCAGAATGGTGTTACCCAGCATAAAATAGCAAAGACTTTTAAGTTATCATCATCAACCGTGCATAACATCATCAAAAGATTCAGAGAATCTGGAACAATCGCTGTGCGTAAGGGTCAAGGCTGTAAAACTCTACTGGATGCTCGTGATCTTCGGGCCCTTAAACGTCACTGCACCTCAAAAAGAATGCCACTGTCAAGGAAATAATAGAATGGGCTCAGGAATACTTCCAGAAAGCATTGTCAGTGAACACAGTCCACCGTGCCATCCGCCGTTGCCAGCTGAAACTCTACAGTGCAAAGAGGAAGCCATTTCTAAGCAAGCTCAGACGTTTGCACTGGGCCAGGGGACATTTAAAATGGAGTGTGGCAAAATGGGAGACTGTTCTGTGGTCAGATGAGTCATGATTTGAAGTTCTTTATGGAACACTGGGACGCCATGTCATCCAGACCAGAGAGGACAAGGATAGCCCAAGTTGTTATCAACGCTCCATTCAGAAGTCTGCATCACTGATGGTATGGGGTTGCATGAGCGCTTGTGGCATGGGCAGCTTGCATGTCTGGAAAGGCACCATTAATGCAGAGAACTATGTTCAGGTTCTAGAACAACATATGCTCCCATCTAGATGCCATCTCTTTCAGGGAAGACCCTGCATTTTTCAAAACAATTATGCCAGACCACATTCTGCAGCAATCACAACATCATGGCTACATAGGAGAAGGATCCGGGTACTGAAATGGCCAGCCTGCAGTCCAGATCTTTCACCTATAGAGAACATTTGGCGCATCATAAAGAGGAAGGTGCGACAAAGAAGGCCCAAGACGATTGAACAGTTAGAGGCCTGTATTAGACATGAATGGGAGAGCATTCCTATTTCTAAACTTGAGAAACTGGTCTCCTCTGTCCCCAGACGTCTGTTGAGTGTTGTAAGAAGAAGGGGGGATGCCACACTGTGGTAAAAATGGACTTGTCCCAACTTTTTTGGGATTTGTTGACACCATGAAATTTGGAAACAACAAATTTTTCCCTTAAAATGATACATTCTCTCAGTTTAAACTTTTGATCTGTGATTTGTGTTCTATTCTGAATAAAATATTAGATGTTGGCACCTCCACATCATTGCATTCAGTTTTTATTCGCAATTTGTTTAGTGTCCCAACTTTTTTGGAATCCAGTTTGTACTTCCGTCCATTAACTATGGTGACATTTACATGAATGCTCCTATAAGCGCCTTGCAGATGTTGGATGCCGTCTCTCATGGTGTTTTAAGATTCATAACTGGCTGTGACTACCGTACCCATCACTGCACCCTGTATTCACTGGTCAACTGGTCATTAACTTCACGCATACTCTCAGTGGTACATTTTCATCTTTAAATCCCTTCTTGGTCTGTTGCCTTCATACATCTCCTCCTACGTGTCACTTTGTCAGTGCAGCTACAGCGTGCGCTCTCAGAAAATAATTACCTGCAGTGTTCCCTCAGTGCAGACTGAACTAGGCAAAAAGGCCTTCTCCTACTCCGCTCCCGTTTCCTGGAACACCTTGCAAAAAGATGTTAAGCCCTCGACCTTGACCTCTCTAAGAGATTTTAAACAATTGTTAAGTTCATGGCAAAAAACAATGCAGATATGTTTCTGTTTTTAGTATTTTACATCGTTTTATAATGTAGCTGTTTTTGTTTTGTTTTTATGTAATTTAGTTGATTTACTTTTCATTTTATAAGCTTTTATATTAGTCTACTGTATCTTATCTTTGTTTTTTGTTTGAAGCAGGTCTCTCTTGTAAGTGAGTCCTTGAGGCTCAGTGAGACTAACCTGTATAATTAAAGGTTGAATGAATTTGTTTCAAGTTAAAGAGAAAGAAAGAGCATCATTCTGAGACATCTGCATCATGTTTCATTAAATATCGACAGATTCTGTGTAAGATGCAACGATTTAAAGGTTGCTCTCGACTTCAAAGCGTCTTTTCACCTTTTTCTACTTTTAGTTTGAATAAAGTGAAGAAGGTTGTGTGTTTGTCGAGGTCGAATCCTTTAAGCCCTCTTTAAAATTAGCAAGTTAAACCTATGCTGGTGTTTTAGCTGGGAGGTCGATGTTCAGCTGCTGCTGGACGAAGTGTTCAGGGTGACTGACCGCGACCCAAACAAACACACACACACCCCACAAGGTACTTTCTGTTCATTACACAAACATAATTTCCCAGCAGACACTGAAGGGGTCATCGTCAAATCAGGTAAGTAAATACATGGAGCTCAAGAAGTTAAACATTAGAGCTTTTATTCAAAAAACAGATTCAGAAATTTGGCTTTATGACTTTTAGCACAAAACATGACAATACTGTAGCTTTTTTTTTTTTTTTTTTTTTTTTTGCTTTTTTTTTCTATAAAAACAGTGTTATTTAGCATCTTATTTTTTCCCCAAGTTTATCCATAAAAACTCTTATTTGGGCCTCACAGAAACCAGTGTTGACATTTCTCATCTCTAAAGTCCCAGTTCAGTGATATCTTTTTATATTTTTTTATTTCCTAATCCTTCTTTTCTTCCCCTAAATTTCTTTCAAATCCACAGATAAATAAAAACAAATATCAGCCATCGTTTTAAAGCTTTCCCAGACTAGGTAAAGAAGAGGTGTGTGTGAGGATTTTCTCTCTCTCTTTTTTTTTTTTTTGCAAATAAATGTCTGATAATAAAACATTAAAAAAAATTAACAGGCCTGTTTATTTTCTGAGATAACTGAGCACACATCTGTTTCCAGCCTCGTCAGATTACGCACGACTCTACGGTTGAAATCGTTGAACAACTCCGTGTTCTGCACTCAGCTTGATGGGGAAAAGCGCAAACCTTTAGAAAATTATTTATTTTTATTTATTTAGGAGGAAAAAAAAGAGCATTGCTTTTTGTTTCTTTTCAGCGTCAACGCGCAAAAGTTGCTTCATTCATCCGCAATAATAATAAAAAAAATTGCTTTGAGGTAATTCATTATCATTTTCAGAACATTTCTTTATTCTGATCAGTTCAGTTTGGTGTTTTTTGGCAGCTTCTTGTGAATTAAGCTCTTAATTTTCTGCCTTTCCACTCCAGTTTAATACGGAGACGATGCGCGCTCATCCTGTCCGGTCCGTCGGTGCAGGAATGTGATGTTTGCTCAGCAGGAACACACTTCTCTGTCCCTGAACCAGTTCGGTTCTTGGGTTGTGGGCTTGCTTTTAATTTCAAGAGATGCATAATTTCAAAGAAACTTCGGGAAGTTCAATTAACGCAAAAATAAACACACACAAAACGCAATTTCGGACCTAAAAACTGGCTTTAAAGCAGAAATATAAGTTACATTTGTCTGTTTTTATTTGTAGAGAGACGCGCGGGGGGTCGTGTGAGCTCAGTTTTCTAAAAATAAAGTCCCTAAAATCTACAGGAAACTTGTTGTTTTTTTTCCCCCCCTCAACCGATAAGAGCTGTTTTGCCGTCTCCATTTTACGCACGGAGAAGGTTTGATTTACGCCCCGACACAACACGATTCAGTGAAATAAACAGATCTAAATAATTAGTAAGACATGCGTTTATAACTGATAGAAGTCAGAAAAGATTATTCAATTGACTTTTTTGGACTTTATCACCACAGTTTTAACATTTATAACCTGGAATTTTCCGGTTTAACGTGGAATAGTTCCCTTCCTGCGCTCCTCCGGTCTCTGCTCCTCCGCTCTGGCATAGGCATTTTTTTTTTGGGGGGGGGGCTCTTTATAACTAAAATCCACGGATCCCGGGTCCCTCTTCCTTATTGGTCAGGTGGCGCCGTTACCTCACTCCGGGTCCGGTGACGCAGCGTCTTCGCGCATCTTGTTCCTTCACGCTGAGTCTTCCAGCTCCGCTCAGAGGGAGAAAGAGCGGGTCCGGAGAGCCGGATGGACCGAGGCTGCGCTGCGTAACCAAAAAAAAAAAAAAAAACTTCCCTTCCTGGGAGGAGAGCGGCGCACACGAGCATCCTCTTACACACACTTTCCCTCCTCTCTCTCTCTCCCTCTCCCTCTCTCTCTCTCCCCCTCGCGCACGCTCCTCCTGCGTAGTAAACGGCATTGATCTGAGAGGCGAGCGCGGATCTGCGCCTCTTTTCTTTGACGGAACGACGCGGAGACAAAAAAAAAAAAAAAAGCTCCAAAGAAGTAAGTACGACGTTTAATCCCCTCATCGTGTCTGTTTCAGCTCAAACTTAAAGACTCTCTGGATCCATCCTGGTAAACGCGTCAGTCTGCGGCTCAAACTCGAGTTGTTCGGGGTAAAAGTTGAAGCTCCTGCTCTTTGGATGGTTTTTACGCACCTGCGCTGCTGCCGGGAGTTCTCATTCCACGTCATCAAAAACAACAAACAGGGGTTAAAGCTTAAATGGAGGTTTGTACAAGTGAAGTTTGGTTGTTTTCCTGCAGAAACCTCCAGAACAAACAGTGGAAAGTGCGCGCGTGCCTCTTCCTGTGCGTGTTGTTGGGAACATCTTTATCTGCCGCGCGTAAAAAGATCCGAGCCAGTTATGATCCTTGCGGTTTTCAGCTCTTAGTGTTTTATCTGTAACATCTAAAATCAATTTAAAAAATTCTAAATAGTATCCAGCTTGTATTTGTTTTAGAAAGTTTGCATTTTCCATAAAGTCGTGAAGCCAAGAACATTCTTTTTTTTAATTCAGCTTTGATTGAAGTCATGGAGTTGCTTTGGAGGTGTTACATTTAGATTTAAAGGTGGTGTTGTGCCACTTCCCATTTCTGGATTGCAGAGAAAGGTTTTCCTGCCCTTTACTTCCAGATTAAAGTTTCAGACACACACTCTCACATCTGCTTTCAGGGCTTTCGCCTTCATCAGAGGTTTCACCTGCAACTGTTAAATTGAACCGTAGACATAGAAGTGTGCAAACTGGAAAATAACAGGCAGTTTCATCTGATTTGACAGTGTAATTATACAAAGAAACAAAAAAATAATAAACGGCGTTTGAAGCTTTTCGAACTTGAATCATACACATTTTTCAGCGTCTGAACTTGTGCACAAAGTCATGCAAACACTGAGCAGTGTGTGTGTGTGTGTGTGTGTGTGTGTGTGTGGACAGTGTGAGTGTATCTGGGTCAGGGGTCAAATGTTTTTTTTTCTATTTCCCATTCATCTTATAGAACACCTCTTGTAAGGCTCCCCTTATAGACGGCTTATAAACAGTTTATACATACGTTAACTCTTATAAACACTTTATAAATCATTAATAACTGCTCATTAGGCATTAATTAAGGGTGACAAACTGACCAGTTTCTTGCCAAATAGAGAACCAAATCTGTTCACCAATATATTTCATCTAGAGTTGTTACATTGAACATTTCAGACGAAACTTGTAAGCACAATAAGCATTTGTAAATTAATCATTTACGATATCGTATTACCATATTTTTCACCGTACAAGTTGCACCTTTTTGCACAACTTCGCAAGTCCTGAGACTTAAACATCGAAGCGACTTATTTATGTTTGTTTCCCACTTTATTAGACATTTTTGGACTGATGTGACTTATACGGTGGAAAATACGGTAGTTGTAATGCAGTGATAAAGTACAATACTATATGCTAAAGAAATGCATTAACAAATGTTTATTGTGCTTACAAGGTAGCAACTTAGTCTGAAATGTTTAATATAACAACTCTAGATGAAATATATAGGCGAACCGATTTGGTTCACCATTTGGCAAGAAACTGGTCCATTTTGTCTGTCACCCTTAATTAATGCATAATAAGCAGTTAATGATTTATAAAGTGTTTATAGATGAATTAATAAGGTAACTATTTATTAGACGCCTATAAGGGGAGCCTTATTGTGAAGTGGTACCCACGTTTTATATAATTTGGTGGTTCAGTTGCACTTTGTGCTTTGTTCTTCTTTGAGCATCGGTTTGTTTCACACCAGTTTATAAAAGCTGCTGCACTGTTGTAAGGAACCGCAGTAAATTGTGAAACATTTCCCTAGTCGTCTTGACCCTTAAGTCTCTTGCAAAACAGATGCAAATACTGACGTGGTCGAACGCTGCCTCCGCGTGCGTGCAGGGATTGTCAGCTGGATTAAAACCAGAACGTTTTTTTTTTTTACTTTGTTTCCTAAAGAGCTGACGTTTGACCAGAATCCGTCTCCCTCGAGGCGTTTATTTGACTCCACACAGACCGGTGAGGTGAGATTTAGACATAATTAACAGTGATAGTTGTAGATTGTTTTAAAAAGAATAAGACGACGGCTCGCTCGGAGATGTGTTCAATCGTTTACTTTGAATGTAAAGAGCTGCTGCTTGCATAAAATGTGAAATAATTTATGTTACATGAACTTCACCTGCAAGCTCTAAATTTAGGCTAAAGCTAATGACTATAGCAAAACATGTTCATTCTTGTTTCTGATCATTTCAAGGAAAATAAAAAAGGAAAGATCTGTTCAAAGCACAAAATTTAAGTTACTTTAATAACAGTGTTGTATGCAGGTATAAATTATGTTCACATATTCACATTGTTTAAGTAAAATGATGACATTCAATACACTAAATATTCGTCGTCTCTCTTGTTCTTATTTTTATTTGGCTCCATTTTTAAAATAGAATTTTTTATTTTTTTTTGTACAGATATATTTATTGAGAATGCATAACGAATTAAAATTTACAATTAGTGTACAACAGTACTTTTTTTTTTTTTGATTGGAAAAACGAGCAACAAAAAAATAGAACCCACCCACTTTCTCTATGCAACAATACAAACATTTAGAAGGCCAGAAATAACAAATACAAATCAGTCTCTCAGGTCCAATCTCGTCAGAATGTCCAGAAAGGGAGTCCATGTCCGGTCAAACTCTGTTAACGTCCCCCGTACCGAATGGATAATTTTTTCAGGAGTGTAGTACGACAACAGCTCATTGATCCACTGTTTCTGATTTGGAGCGTCCATAGATTTCCAGTTTTTAAGTATACACTTTTTTGCTGCAGAAGATACCAGCAAAAAACAAAGTATCTCTTGCAAGGAAATAGTTTCAGGGATGAAACATCTCCAAGTATCCAAATCTAAAATCTAAAGACTGTGATGTCATTAGAATCACATTATTATTAGTAGTAGTAGGTTTACAACTGTACATTGTTTACTAGTATTTTTAATTAATGGCAGCCTGTTAAGACAAATATATATTTTTGCTGAACATAATTGCATATACATTTTATATGTCCGTGGTTTGAAAAATAAAAATTTGGTTGAACACTTTAAGTCATTGTTTGCACGCTTTGAAAAACTTCGTCTGTTAGAATATTTTTACTAAAACTACAAGCAGGTCTGTTTCAATGGTCTGAATGAAGGCAGGTGACAAGACAATAAACCTCACCATCATAAGATGTTTTTATTTATTTATTTGTATTTATCCTCAAATAGAATCACTTTATTGTGTGTTGGGGTTTAAAAAAAAAAAAAAAGTTCATTTTAGTATAATTTATTTTAATCTCACACTACCAGCGTGTCAAAACTGAGATTTTACTGGAAAAGATCTAACAGTCTGGGGACACTTAGTGATAACTTTTTAACATGTGCTTGGATTTTTGTCAAAATAAATTTCAATAAAACTCATAATTTGCCATCAAAATCAATGTGAAAAGCAAAATTATCAGTCAAATGAAAAAAAAAAAAAAAAGTTGTCATTTTGTCTGGAATGCCTCTGACAATAGCAAAGGCTCCTCACAAGACAAGGGTAGCCCTCAGAGGAAAAGAGAAATGAGTTTGGTTATTTCAGACAGGTGTTACTTCTCTGTGGGAATATGTCCTTGAACTATTTTAAAGAACGCGCCGCTTCTCGCCCTTGGCTTTTGGTAAAACGCTCGGAGCTCGTTTTTCCGTGGGGTTTGACGTGCGCGATCAACAGCAGCCATTTCAGGGAAACTTTGCTCTTTTTTCCAAGTTAACCACAGCAATCTTTGTTTCATCACCTTTAATTCCTTATATCTGTTTGTGTTTGATCGACTAGGTTAATCCTCTCGTTGTGCGTGCACCACAGAGGTCCCCTGGTCATGCCGGTTTAGCTGCCCTGCGTGATGCCTGATCATGACAGCACCACCCTCCTAACCAGACAGACCAAGCGCAGACGTGTCGACATCGGGGTGAAAAGGACTGTGGGCAGCGTGATATTCGCCCGCGCCAGGGAGACCCTGTTGGACAGCATGAATCAATCGCACGGCCCCGACCAGGACGGAGACTGCTCGTTGGTCAGTCACAGCCACGGGGGAGGCAGTGGCGACGGGGAGAAGTCCAATGTCTTGAGGAAGCTGCTGAAAAGGGCCAACTCGTATGAAGATGTGATAATGCCCTTTCCTGGTGCTACGATTATCTCGCAGTTATTAAAAAGCAGCATGGGGAAGAATGGGGGGAGTGATTCAGGCTTCCAGGTACAAAACACTTATAACTTATAATTTAGCCAACATTAAGACACATGTTCACTAATCAGCCGAGCAAAATGAATTATTAACTGGTGTGGACGATCAGTCAAGATTTTGTATTCCTGAAGTAGTATCTCACTGGACTGTGATTGTTGGAGATGAGTTGGCGACTTGAACTGGTGAGAAAAATTGGCAAATTTTCCATTGCAGCTTCATTTAATTCTGTTTGTGGCCTTAGCGGTAAAGGAAAAACAAATCATGGCGTATAGTTGTCTGCAGAACATCACAAAAAGACCATTCACATAATTTTATTCCCCACATCCTACCTGCTTCAGCCCTCTTTGTACCCACCCTCAAGCCGCCACTTAAGAATTAAAATAGGCACATTTGGACCAGATTTGAATTCAGTTCAATTCAGTTTATTTATAAAGCATCAAGTCACAACAGAAGTCATCTCAGGGCACTGAACAGAAACATTCATATGTATAAAAGTAAGTTAATAACATTATTTATCTGAGGAGCAGACTGATTTGAATTTAACTTCGTTGCGGACTTTTCATCTTGAGCAAACATGAAGGTGACAGTGGAAAGGAAAAACTCCCTCGTAAAAAACCTTTAGCAGAAGCAGGCTCAGGACAAGCGGCCATCTGCTTCAACCAGATGGGTTTGAGAGGACAGGAAGGAGGAACAGATGCACAATGGCAGGTCAATAGTCACATGTTAAGATTGAAATACAGTAGTCCCTCGCTACTTTGTGGTTCGTTTATTGCAAACTCGCTTTATCGCGGTTTGTCAAAATAAGATTGGACATGACACATTGATTGATGGATGAGCCACGCGATAGGCATGGAATTTTTATTTAAAATAAATTATTTTAAATTAATTAGTACCTGCTGCACCTGTGTGCAGCCCATACTGCTGGATAAGCTTCCTGCTGCAGCTGATCAGCTGTTCACCGTGCAGAGTGGAGAAGTGGGCGTGGCCCAGAGCACTTAAAGAGCAGAGGAGGCAGGGAGTTGAATTCATGACATTCTTTACTCTTTTATAGTTTAGAAACATTGTTTAGAATATTACAAGAGTGTGGTAAGGGTTTAAAACGCTTATATATATATATATATATATATATATATATATATAAATAAAATTACTACTTACTACCGTACTTGTACTACTATTCCTACTTTGCAGTTTTTCCACTTATCGCGGGGCTTCAGGGTACGGATCCCCAGCGATAAGCGAGGGACTACTGCAGTACCAAATGAAAACTATACAATTTTAACAATTCATTTTAAGAAATGAGGTCAATTTGTCCTCCAGTAGTCTAAGCCTATGGCAGCATAACAAGCCAAGCCTAACTATAGGATTTATCAAAAAAGGAAAGTCTTAAGTCCAGTCTTAAAACTGGACAATGTGTCAGTCTTATGGACAGAAACTGGAAGTTGGTTCCACAAGAGAGGAGCCTGATAATTGAAAGATCTTCTTCCTATTCTGCTTTTGGAAACGCTAGGAACCACATGTAAGCCTGCAGTCTGAGAGCGAAGTGCTCCGTTAGGAAAATATGGGACAATAAGATCTGTAATAGAAGATGGAGCTAGGTTGTTGAGAGCTTTGTACGTTTCATCATTTTAGAGGTTTATAAGCCAGAATATTAGTCTCAGATTTTATTTTATTTTTTTTCTAGAGGAGAGTTCTCATGCATCTGCTGTTCTCTTGAGATGGATTCAGGACACTTGCAATAACTAAACTACACTTAGAGAAAGTTTGTCACACAAATGTTTGGAAGATTTTCAAAACTGAAGTAACAAGATAGTTTTTTTTGACTCATACGAGGAATTTGAGAACCCCGGCAAAAGTTTTGAGACCTTTTGGAGACTCCCTTGTGAATGAAGCTACTCGTCAACAGTCACAGTTCATGAAATATACCTACCTTAACAAGCTGAATCAAAAGCATCTGGACAGAAAATTTGTTTTTCAAGGTGTTTCTTGAAATCTGAAAAGCTTTTATACTAAGTGAGTTCAGTACAGTTTTTAAATTTTGTGCTTGTGTTCTTTGTCTTAGAGAAATGGAGCTCTGTCTAGTGGAGGCTCTGAGATCCAGGCCGAGGACGCCTGCAGCAACTCTTCCCGTGAAAGTCCATCCGACTGCCTTTCTCCTGGGCCTCCTCAGTCTTCCTCCACCTTTGGACGACCACCACCTCCCTCAAACCACATCACCCACACCCCGGCTCAACCACTATCCCTATCCTCCTTTGACTTGGACCGACTGTCGGACGAACACCTCCAAGCCAAGCGAGCCCGCGTGGAGAACATCATCCGCGGCATGAGCCACTCTCCGCTGGTCCGACCCAACGACAGCAACCACAACCAGGAAAGCAGTCGAGAGAACGAGAATAGCAGCAACGACCACAGACGAGATGATGGACGTCACACCAGCAACAGGCGCAATGACTGCCCTTCGTCCCTCCTGAGCTCACCGGGTTCACGAGGTGGCGTGGTCAGTGTTGGCGAGGTTTACAGAGAGAATAAAAGAAAGCAGCGACTGCCTCAGCAGCAACACAGCTTTACCCAGCTGGTTTGTTCCAGGCAGGAGCAAAGACAGGAGGAGAGACGGCAGCTCAAACTACAGCTGGAAGACATGCAGGTAACGACTGATGTTGGTTACGACATTTACCACTACAATTATCCGCTACATTGCCCACAACAATTACTTTTTGACAAAGTAAATTAATAGGAAAGGCAATATAATAGCACAACATAAAAAAAGCATCAAGCAATAGCTGCTACTAAAGTTTACTTGTGCCATCTTATATTTTCCTTCACAACACAGTAGTCCCTCGTTTAATGTGGGGATTACATTCTGGACACACACACACACACATCGCAATAAGTGAAAATCCGCGAAGCAGCAACATATTTATTTTAGTATTTATATCTATTTTAAGACTTTAGAAACCCTTCCCACACTCTTGCAATGTTCTAAACTCTTAAACCTACTAATTTTAACAACATACTTATATGTAGCTACTAAATTTTATTCACCAGCTGGCAGAACAGCAGCAGCTCAATTCCACTCTGACTTGGTTCCGTTTCGGCGGACCTACCCTGCTGGTTCTGGTCGGCTCTCTGGCTCGGGGTGGTGGCTCCAGAGAGAAGCCAGACCTACGGCAGCGCGTCCCTTGCTCGGAAGTCCTTGTGGGCTAGCTACAAGCTCTCAGATTCACCGATGGGTCTGGGGTTCCAGTTCTGCTCCAGTTCTGTGCAGCACTTGGGTGGGGGCTGGACCATTGGGTGGCCAGCACTGGACCAGTGGTCCAACTGAGCAGTCCGATAGAGAGATGAAAAAAGTCCCGGTTGGCTCCAGAAGGAGCGCCGGACATACAGCGGCATGTCTTCTGCTCGGAAGTCTTCGTGGGTCAGCTACCAGCTCTCAGGTTCGCCATTGGGTCTGGGGGTCTGGTTCTGCTCCGGTTCCTGGTGGGTTCTGTATGGCTCTCTGAATCCGCTGGGTGCCAAAGCCACTGTAAAGACCAAACTTTTTCAGATCTGATCAAAACTTTTCCTCTACGTATTTCAGCAGAAGGTAATGGGGCTTCTGGGCAGGGCACTGTTGGCTTCTGGGAAATGTCCTCATGAGTGGTGATAAAGTGTAGGCTTATTAAGGGAAAACTACAAAATGGGGGCGCCTGTCCAAAGTATATTATTTTTTTGTTAACTTTTTACTGTACAGTATCCAGTACTGTCCCAGTCACGAGTAATATTAAAGTTAACAATTGTGTGTCCTGTACAATTTTTTTTTCTCGTGTTCAATCTTACTTTGAAAAACCGCAAAAGAGCGAGTCCTCGAAAGTTGAACCACAAAGTAGCGAGGGACTACTATATTCTCAAGATAAATAAGGTAAATTTATGTTAACAGACAGTTCCACAAAGTATCTTCTTTGTTTAACCTTTTCTTTCCTTTGTTTAGAAACAGCTGCGCCAACTTCAAGAGAAGTTCTACCAGATCTACGACTCAGAGACAGAAGAAGAGGAGGAAAATGGTGTGAATGGAGAGGCAGACCGAGGTGGTGATAGAGAGGAGGATGGCAACTTGTCAGAGGACAGTATCCGCTCTGACGGGCTAGAAGAGAGGCACAGAGACAGAGGGCGGCATAACCACAATGACCTGTCTGAACTGGACCCAGGGCTGTTCCTGGACCGAGCCCGAGCACTTCTACGTGAGCAGGCCTTGATAGACGGAGAAATGGAGGAGGATGTGGACAGCAGAGAGGAAGAGGAGAGAAATGGAGAGAGGGTGGTGAAGAGGAGAGGAGCAGGAGGAGGACAGCAGTTGGCTGAAACTCTAAAACAGGAACTGAATTGTGCCGTGTCGCAGGTTGTCGACACCGTCGTTAAGGGCTTCTCCTCGCCACCCAAACAGACCTCCAGTCATCATCATGGCTGCCACAGCAGCACACCTGCTGCACCTTCCTCTTCCTCCAACTCATCTTCTTCCTGTCCTCCACCCTTTGTCCCCCTGCCTCCCCTTACCCCAGACTCACGATTCAGTGGTGGTAACTTGGCCCTTGGTCTGAATGGTGAAAGCAGTCCTACCCCTAACTACCATTCCTCCAACCAGAGGCTGCACTGCTTCGGGGACGTCATCATCCCCAGCCCACTGGATTCCTTCGGTGGTCTGACTAGCAGACTGAGCGGCGTGCCAATACCCAGCGATCAAACAGAGGCACTCCCGCTGGTGGTGCGGAAAAGTGTGGGAAGTGGAGGAGAGAACACAAACCCCTCTCTTCCTCCTCCTCCACCTCCTCATCATCCCTCCCTTCACCCATCTCCCCTTACAGCTTCGCTTGGGTTCAGTCCTCCATCTTTTCGCCACCCGTTCCCTCTTCCCCTGATGGGTTATCCCTTTCAGAGCCCACTGGGGTCACATGGCGGTGGCGCCGTCTACCCTCCAGGGCCAAAGGACCACAGTCGGTCCTCCCCTGACTCCATGGACATAACCCGTGAAACTGTCAGCCTCAGAACCAAAATGGCGTCTCTTGGAGGAGGCCACATGGGTCATCATCACCACAGGCAGAGCTCTCCAAGCCAACATGGCCCAGAGGGTCTGTCGCTGTCTCTCATCAAATCTGAATGCGGGGATCTGCAGGACATGGCCGACATATCGCCCTACTCAAGCAGCACTGTATCCTTATCACCGCAGTCCATCTATGTGAGAAACATAGTGTTTGTGTGTGTATTAAATCTGAAAGTGCCATACTATCTATGGTAAAACCTAGTTTGAATCCCGATGCACCACCAGATTCGATAGTGATTCAGAGCACTGGTAATTTTATTAATGTATCCAGTTACACTTCAAACAAAATTGTGAACTTAAAATCTTTTCAGACCTAAAAAAAAATAGATACATATTTAGCTCCATTCTGTAGAAGAAAACTGTTAAATTCATACAGAATTTTAGGAATTAGAACAAAAAAGGAGTCAAAATGCTGACATAGGATCCTGAGAAGATAGATCTCATTACCCACTTTCTTCTGCGTTTCCGCAACTTTGTCGTTTGTCTCATCAGAGTGTGGGAATGACTATGATGATTATTGTCAATAAGTAAGTTTGATTTACAGTTTAAAATCTAATTTTATTCGAAAATGAACCCAATGGTGGGTAAACTAAGCTCACCCGTGGGCCTGATTTGGCCCCCGGGCCATCAGTTCAATAGCCCTGGTTTAGATGCTTTATGGAAAAACGAAGCAGACGATTCTTGCCATAATTCTCTATACCATAAGAGTCAGATTTTTCATACAGTCAAATACTGAGCCATCGTCAAGGCAGCAGCAGCAGGAGGCAAAGTGACACAAAGTCTTTAATATCAATTAATCTGCATTAATTAGTTCCTGCTCCGAGCCTCCTCTTTCCTCGGTTAGTGGGGAAGATGAAAAGGGCGCGCCGGGTCTTGCAAGAGGGGGAAGATTAAACAGGTCGCACGCTGCTCTCTCAAGCTCTTTTAAGTGTGTGCAGCAGGTTGTGTTGTTTAAAGGTGTGGAGAGAGGCCAGCAAGCTCCCTCTTCATCACACACACACACACACACACACACAGTTTGTCCTGTCTGAGACACTCTTGTGCTGTTAGGTTCTCTTTCATCGCAAAGACTTTGTACATAAACGCTCAAAGCAAATCATATTTCACTTTGTCTGAGTGTGTGTGAGGTAAGACCTTGTTCACAGGAGCTCAAAGCTAATCATATTTCAAAGAGCACGGCGCAGGAGCTTTAGCTTTATTCTAAAACTGCACGCTGGGCAAACAAAGAGAAGTGTATTATCGGAAACAGTTTCCAATATCAGTTTTAGCTTGTTGTCTCTCCCTCCTCCCTGATACCATTTTGGAACAACTCCTACTCACTTTCATTTGCTGTCCTTCAGTCTCAGTTGCTTGGCAGCTGTGTTTAGCGTGCTCACACACACACACACACACACACACACACACACACACACACACACACATGCAGCCTTTTTCCCGTTGCGTGCATGTGGACAGGTGTTTGCAGGTAGCTGTTTATCTTTTCGTTCCTAACCTTTCATATGGACTCTGACTCACACAAACAGGCACGTTTGAACAACAAAGTGAAAAGAAAAATAAGACTTTGAACCTGACGAACAGGGACTCCTTGCAGCTGTGATGAGCATCTGATCACAGTGTCGTCTTCAAAGCCAAATTAGACGTTGCTTTAATTAAAAGCAAGAAATATTTGACACGGCTCTTGATCCTGGCGAGGTGATTCACAACAAAATGCTTTTTTCATTCAGTTCCAGAAGGGGGGGAAAAAAACACCTTATCTTTGAAAGTGGACATTAGTATTTCAAAGACGGGGACAACCCTTCAAAACAAACGTGCAAGAGAAACCAAATTAATCCCTCACATTTGTTCTTTTGAGAAAACATTTTTATTTTATTTTATATATCCTTTAAGCAATTTATAGTTGTTAGTTCAAAACAAATCTGTTTTCGAGCTAATAATATTTTCTAAAATTTATTTTTATTTTATCTTTTTATTTCCAACTGCCATAGGTCGGCAATCGTAAATATCTGTCTGTGTGTGCAAGTGTTATACTGTCCGTTAGCAAAATATCAATTTGAATGAAACACTCAATTGAATTACCAATGCCACACAAAGAACATTATTAGCTTAGCTATAAATTCTCCCACAAGGTCGTATCTGACTTCGATGTGACTGTTGGACACTAGTTGATGACTAAAGCTCGATGCAAAATTGCTAAAGGTTTTAATTGCACTCACTGATTTACGAGTTTTTGCAGTCATGTGACCAGCAAGTGTGCGGCCACATTTTGCAAGAGCAGTTTTTGGAAATCACTAGTCATTTTTATGTGTGGCATTTGCCAAACTGTATTCTAGGCTGTGTACATCATTTCATTGCCCACCTCAGCCCACATTGTACCCGCCTCAGCTCACTTTATATCCATCTTGGCAGCTGCCCCGACGTTTACTCCGTCTACTGGAGTACACTTTTGAAATAATCATAGGCAGACTGAGACCAGTTTTTAAATAATCATTTGTGTTTGGTGGGCATGCGTTTTTGTCAGAGAGCTCCGTGTGTTCCTCGATACTTCCCAGCTCGACTTTCGAGGACTCACTCTTTTGCGGGTTTTAAATGTAAGATTGTACACGACACGCGACTGGCTGATTGATGGAAGTTGACCAACCAGAGCATTGTGCTGAGGGGTGGACTGGCCATCGGGAGCACCTGGACATTTCCCGCTGGCCTGGCCCGCTCAGTGATCGCCGAGGGGCCCCCCTCCTTTCTCTTTCTGAGGCTGTCTGTCACAGTAGAGCAGAGACACAAAACAGGCAGGCACGCAACCTGTTGTGTGTCTCTACTCTGCTGTGACAGACAGCCTCAGAAAGAGAAAGGAGTGGGGCAGGGGGTGGGGTCTGTCTTTCCCCATCACTACTGGCCATCGGGAACACCGGGAAATGTCTCAGTGTTCCCGATGGCAAGTCTGCCCCACATTGGCTCAGTAACCGTAGCATCAGTCTATCTGCTCTCTTACGCTGTGCTCTTTTAGAGCATTTAGTACATTGTTAAGAACATTGCAAGAGTGTGGGAAGGGTTTATAAAGCTTTAAAATGTATACAAATACTAAAATAAATATAACATTCCTACTTCACAGATTTTCATCTACTGCAGCTGTGTCTGGAATATAACCCCCGCAAAAAGTGAGGGAATACTGTACAGCCTTCGTGTTCTTGAGGAGGGTTTCAAACACCAGTAATTATCCTATTTTGAAAGACAATTTGTAACACAAGTTGTTTTGGACATGTTCAAAACTTGGGTGACCAGACTGCGAGTATCTACCACTCATGCAAGGACAATGAGAACCTCTAAAAATGTTCCAAGACCTTCTAGAGACTAACTCCATTGCAAATGTTCAACTAGTTGCCAGCATCACAGTGATACTTCTTAACAAATGTAGCTTCCTCTTTCCCTTTGGTGAGGAACATTTCATCTCAATTAATCATTTCATTATCAAAGTTCATTGGTAAGAAAATCAGGGTAAAGCATGCTAGGCACAAAAAACTTGTAAGAAAAAACTAGTAAATAAAAAAACTGTTCCACTGTTTGCAGTTAACAGAGAACATAGCAAGCTGCTACATCATATAACATTTATTTTTTTGGTTTAAAACAAATTATTACTCACATTGTCAACAAAGGCCAGTTTAGCAGAAACCTTCACACGTTCTCTGAAGCTACTTTTATTCTGTCCATAGATTAAGATGCTCAATTTGTCCAAGTTGCATGATCTCAATAAGCATTTTTTTCTGTTTGTGGCTTCACTTCAGTGCAGTTTGAAGCCTTTTTCACAGATCATAGCTCATCTGAAACTCTCTACCACAACACACACTCAGGTCTGTGTATCTTTAATCCTTTGTATTGACTGAGCAGATGTCCTCCATTCATTTATGAATTTATCCTCCCCACCCCCATCGCCTCTCAATCAAGCCCTTCCATTCACACACACATACACACACCTGGTAACAAGGTCAAGTTACTGCTGATATCTCGAGCCCTGCACAACACACACAGACACTCTGACAGATATGCATTAGGACGAACGGCAACCAATAGGAACGTAGGAAAGGAGGAGGAAGAAGAGGAGTGGAAGAAAAAGAGCAGTTGTTTTGGTTATTCACAACTCTGCTATTACACAAAAACAACGTATCATTTGCTCTCTATTCACTGTGTTACCTCATAACGTGTTTATTCCAAGTCGTGTTTGCGCACTCATGATTGTTTGTGTTCCAAAAAGCACACAACCGGCTGTAAAACCCTGAACACGGTGTATTATTTGGCCTCGACACAGCAGTAAGAACAGATTGGTATGAATGTTAAAGGAACTGTGTTGTTGTCCGCTGACCTGATGATGAATCCACTGCTAAATTAATGATGGATGAGACTCAGTTCTAATTGAACAGTGTTGTTGCGTTGAGGCACTCTGGAAATGTTGCTCAATCACGCGTTGGGAACAGTAACCAAAACTACCATCTGTATTTGAAATTTGGTTGAGAGCATTAAAGAAAATTTACGATTTGCCAATTTAGGTGACAGTAATCAACGTAACAAAAGGTAGGTAAATGTCCCGTCACTGAGGGATTTGAGTAGTGAATGTCTTTTTATCAGAAGGGTTTTGCTGGACTGGACAGGGAATGCAAGTAAACCTTAATGTTTTTGGTGGAAGATATTCAAGTGGGCAGGAGTTACACTGTGTAGAAGAACAGAGATAGTTTTTTGTTTGTTTATTCAAGGAAGTGCAGAGTGACGAACCCTGGTGTGCAGATAGAGCGATTTTATCCACTACCAGATGCAATAGCAGAGCCAGGGGGTGTCTGGTGGTAGCCTTGCTACTATAGATTATCCTTGGGCCACTCTACAGTTCACCCCAATCATTTCAGGAAACTATACTTAAGAAATATAAAAACTTGAACGCTTAGTTTCTTCAAAAGATTGGGATGGCCGGTTTACACACACATGCGCCATATGGCAGTGGCTATCTTAAACTTTGACATGGCAACCCTATTTTCGATGGTGGCCTTTCATACACCTAGATGCAGCCACATGCCAAAATGGAAGGCGGTACCTTACTTATTTTTCAAGTTATCAAGCTCACAAGGTTTACATATATGCATATGTTGTGTCAGCCATCTTGGATTTTGAGGTGGCAACCCAATATTCAATAGAGACCTTTCTTACGCTTAGATCCCGACACACATCAACATGAAAGTTGATACCTCGCTTATTTTTCAAGCTATCCAGCTTGCAACATGGACAGACAAAGGGTATTTCCTATTCTTCTCTTTGCTCTGCAAAGGGGAACAAAAAAATAAAGGCCCTGCAATCCTTGTAGAAATGCATACATGTATCACCTGCTGCCTTTCATGAGTTTTAGACTTGAGCTACATTCACACTGCAGGCACAAGTGGCCTATATTCGACTTCTGGCCCATATGGGCTTTTTAAGTAACAGTTCGGACGTGAAAAATCAGATTTTTCTAATATGTTGTCTTTTTATTTGAGGTATTTTCAAAGTGACTTTTAAAGCAACATGTAATACTGACAGTGGTGTACCAGCGTGTTCGATCATATCAATACCAACATGACAGAATTGATACTTGACTTTGTTTCTCGCCTCTACCTTCATGTCATTCCCATTCCAGAAGTACAATACTGCACTGGAATAGACACAAAGCAACAAGATCAAACAAACATTCGGCAAAATAAACAATGTAAAACATATTTTAGTCCACCTGATTGCGCAACAACTTCCGAATTGATGCTAGCACATAGAGGTCGCATTGAAATGATATTGCCACCACGCAAATAATTAGATTTGAGCAAGACATTGGAATTGAGCATTAGCACCTGCAGTGTGAACATAGGAGTATCTTATGAGTTGCAGCCTTTAAAGTATTACCGGTATGTGCGATTTTATCATTTTTAATCGCATCAGGTTCTGATTTAAAATATTGAAGAATATGTTTAAGATTTTATTTCTAAACAAAATCGTCGAGAATAATTTTGATATGGGACTCGGCAACAAATTAAACTAGCATTCCTCTCAAAAAAACATCACCCGCCATTTTGCAGGCCATATATTTAAACAAGGATCTTGCTCAATCTGTTAGTGCTTAGATTATATGTTAGTGACCAGGCTCAGCTACCACCAGGCCATATTCTTAGCAAAGGTTTAATTTGTAAACCGATCGATGCTGGAACGCAAATAGCGGGTGTGACCAACTGGGGGTGGGGGGTCCTCCCCCTGAAAATTTTGGATAAAGTAGATCCAATTTCCTGCATTTTGGTGTATGTTAACAGGTTCTTACAATGTCTAACTACATTTGTAAACACTCCACTTCTGTCAAGCATCCTACCCCTTACTTGACGGTTCAGAGCAAACTCCTCTCCGCTGAATTCAATGTCCGACTCCACATGTGAAACCTCCAGGCGCCTCCTCCATCTGGGTTCCTGCCCACGTACGACTGCCTGGTTAGCTCAGCACTCACCCCCACCACTCTTTTAGGGATGGAGATTTTTTTCAAGGGTAGAAGCGGAAATGCTACTTGAAGAGGTAGATCACATGTGATATTAAAGGCGCATTCATGCCAGTCCTGTTTAGACTGCTTTAATTCAACTCTAGACCGTTTGCCTAGCAAGTTTGGTTTGTTTGGGGTGGTGTGCAGACAAAAAAGCAACCTCTGGTCTGCCTAAATACATAGATCTCGGTTCAGTTGAAGTGAACACTAGCACGGTTTGAATGCATTGTGAATGGAGGCGGACTGGAGACCGCTCAAAAAGCAGGAAGTGGACTACAGCGCAGGACAAACAAACACGCATTTCTCTTAACTCATATGGAGCCGTCAGCTGCCTTGTGTGAAAAACAACATTCTCCATGGTCTTCTGCTTCATCTTCCGCTCATGCTGAGTCCATTGTTGAAAAATGACAAAACAGGAATACTAAAAATCGCTAAAATTTGACTCGACTCCATTTTTGTTTTTAGTTTCAGAAGGAGAAGTCTCTTATTCAGTTGTTTTTGTGTCGTTTCCTTGAGCAGTTCCTGGTGCAGCGCCACCACAGGCGAGTGGGGGGACAGGTTGGCTCAAGTGACTCAGTGCAGGGTGAATGTGAACTGCACCAGCTGAAAATGTAAACAAATGTTCTGAATTTTGGTCCCCAATCGAACAGAGTCTACTGGATTATCAGGTGTGAAAACACCCTAAGAAGCTTGTAAGTGGCTGTTGTGTTTACAATGAGTGTTTATGTAATTATTTTCAGTTTAAATAGCCAATATAAGTTTTATTCACTCAAGCCAGTCACATTTGTTCATAACTTTATTATCAGTAAGTCAAGAGTTACCGGATTCAAGCAAACATTTACCTGAAAGCACCCTGTCAAAATAAGAGAGTTCCCAGATCCTGTTCTGGCAGGATCCGGCTCAAATTAAGGCCCGTTCTTAGCTCATTATTTGTAAAAATGGCTGAGTTACACATTTTTGTTTTTGCTAAAGTTGATTAGTCATGGTCTTTAATTGGGTTGACTCCATAAGTTAATGAGTTGCAGTAGAACATCCCAGCATTTCTTTGCGGAGATTTCATTGAAATTTGTTTGTGAGACAACAATTATCCTCCTTCACCTTTTTGAGAAGTCCAATAAAAAAATAAAACAAATATACGGAAAAATACATTCAAACATTTTAAATTTCTTCTGCTCAGACTGTTTTTGGATTTGGTCTTTCCAGCTGTACATAGCCCCTGGAGTTTATTGTTTTTTATGAGTGTGTGTGTCGCTGTGTGCTAATTGACCTTGCAGGGGGCTCCATTGATTGCCTCATCTTCTCTGATAGATTATAGGCTTGTTAATGTGGTGGGGGAATGGCAGCGTGGTGGGCCACAGCTGTTGTCAGCACACACTCAAAACCACACAGACACACTCACACACACTGCTGGACACACAAGCTACACTTGGCGCCCCTGCATCTGAGGGCCTTCACAATTATTATTTTGGTTGTCGAGACAGTGCGACGGTCTCTGCAGAGCTGGCGAGATGCAGAGGTGATTGTGGGATTTGATCAAACACCGGCAGGTGCTCGTGTTTGCTATGGGTGGAAACCGACACACCCTTCTGAAGACTCCGGTTATTCGGACCTAATTTTCTATATTTGATATAATTTTTAAAAATAGCACTTAGGAGCATAAGTGTGAACATTCATCATCCTCTAAAACTAATTCATTTAGAGGTTTTAGGTTTAAGAATTTCACACCACCCGTTAAGTGAACATGTAAATCTCCCCCTCCCTCTCTCTTTCTTTCTCTGTGTATGTGTAGGTGTAATCATAAAAAGGGCTGTACATCTTTAACTAAGACAAAAATAGCTCTAACTCAGTCAATGTTATGAATAACTAGAGAAATTGCATTTCCTGCAAAAATGCAGTGTGAATGTTTATTGCTGCAGAACTTGCTGAAAAACAGCCAAACATTATAAAATAAAATAAAAATGCTGAAATGTAGCCGAAATGGGAAAAAAAAGCCTAAGTTTGCAGAAGAAAGCAGAAAGAACACACACATTTGTAGAATTAGGTTTAAATAAGCAGAAATTAGCACAAAAATTAGGAAATAAACTAAAAAAAATGCTGAAATTTGCAAAAACAGCTGAAAAGTAGCTGAAAATGTAGAAAGTAGCTTTGCATTTCTTTTTTACACTTTATTTATACAAGTAGTCTCATTGAGCCACGAGAACTCATTTTCAAGAGAGACCCGTTTAGGGAGCAGATGGGGGTTAAGGGCCTTGCTCATGGGCCCAGAGGGGGGCAAATGAGGGTGGAGGCAGGTGTGGGTGCTTCACCTACCCCACCCACATTTTTGATGTTGTCGGTACCGGGGCTTGAACCGGCGTTCTTCCGATCACAGACCCACCTTCTCTAACCTCTGCACCACCACTCCCCCAGAAAGAAGCTTAATCTACCAGAAGGAAGTGGAACTAACTGAATGAGTTTAAAAAAAAAGTGGAATTAGCTGAAAAAGCTCAAATTTGCATTAAAAGAGCTAAATAATAGCTGAAATGGCAGAAAAAGCTGAAACTAGCAGAAAAAGGATGGAATGAGCATAAGCTGAAATTAGCAGAAATAAGTTAGACTGAAAGTAGCAGAAATTACCACAACAAGTTTGAATTTATGTGAAAACAGCTGAAATTAGCTAAGAATGCTAAAAAGCTAGCTGAAAAGTTAGAACAAGTGTAAATTAGCAGAAGAAGGCAGAAAGAACATGTTTGCTGAAAGAAGCAGAAATTAGCATAAAAAAGTGCAAATTATAAAAAAGTTGAAATTGGCAACAACAACAACAAACAGCTGAAAAGTAGCTAAAAAAAGCAGAAAAACACTTAAGTTACAGGAGAAAGTGTAGAGAGCACATGTTGCTGAATTAGGCTGAAAAAAGTTGAAATTATTGCCAAAAAAATGGGGACTTAGATGAAAAAGCTAAAATTAGCAGAAAACAGCTAAATAGTAGCTGAAATACTTAAACTAGCAGAAATAAATTGAAATGAGTATAACAAGCTGAAATGAACAGAAATAATTTAATTAGGCTGAAAGTAGCAGAAATTAGCACAAAAAACTTGAATTTATTTGAAAACAGCTGAAAGTAGCTAAAAGTAGCTGAAAAAAGTTTAAACTTGCACAAGGAAGCTGAAAGAAGCTGAAGCATAACAAAATGTGAAAGGAGCAGTAAAAGGCTGTAAACATATCTAAAGATTTGAAGGAGGTAAAATGAGCTCAATTCACTTTCTATTAGGAAAATGTGTCAGAAAAGCCTAAATATTTCAAAAAGCTAACGTTGCACCAATACCAAAAGTCATAGCTCCCTTCTCCTGAACGAGCTGAATGTTTTGATATACGATTTGTTGAAATAGCTCAAAAATTGTGGAATGAGAATGATACAGAAAAACGTACAGAAGAAAAATGGGTCACAATAGTGTGAATGCTTCATAAACACTCACACTATAAGCTAAAATTTAGTGTGGCAGCAGCTAAAATACACCCACATCACATATTCTGAGGACTAACAGAATGTATGAGATCTTACTATATTCTATGGAAGAGAAATTACGAGCTGCTCGTGTTTGTGTCAACAGTAAATAAGACTTGCTTATACAAAACCAAATAAGTATCAAGTGTTTTACAAGCAAAAATCTGAGAATAATGCCCATTCATTATCAAATGACCTCTTAAAGACATCTGAAATAGTACGCATGTGGTAAATGATGGCGCAAGTCAAACAACGATGCTCCAAAATGTGTCTTTAGCCAGTGTCACAACAGAGGCAGTTTCTTTAGTGTGATGTTTTAAAGGTTCTGTTGGCTCCTTAACTTGGCATCACTCAGATTCAGGAGGGCTTGTCTCCAAACCATCTGAAGAAAGCAAAGCTGATGTTCTTCTACACTCGATACCCTTCGTCCAACATGCTCAAAATGTACTTCTCCGACGTCAAGGTGAGTCCTCTTTATGTCCACCCTCCTTCCTTTTCAGAAAAGTTTCTACTGGTCTCTTTTGGACCTCATCCACATGGACGTGCTGATTGTCAAAACTATATTATACTGTATGTAAAAGATTCTCAGAAACACAACGCAGTTTCTAAAAATGTTTATAACCATAGCTTCATGCTGGTGAAGATTCTCAGTCATCTAGGACATGATGAATTCAAAAAGCGTTCAATACAAAAACAAAATAAAGTCCAGTTGTTTTTGTATTGAACGCTTTTTGAAAAGAACCATAGCTTCCTGCTCATTGAAGCAGGCGGAGCACCTTGATCGCTGTTATTTTGACAAGTTGGTACTGTTGTTTTTGCGTAATGTACGTACGTCAAGTGATTAGCCATAAAAAAAAATTCTCGTATTTTTAACAAATAATCAAAATTTTATTAATGACCCACAAACTATAAAACCGATTTGCAATTTTGTTGTGCTATTTATTATATTTTGTAGGTTTTTTTTTTAATAAAAATGCACAATGACTAGGCCTGTCGCGATAAACAATAAATCAATTAATCGCATGATAAATGAAAATTATGAACCTCATTTTCATTTATCGGCTTCATCATTTCTTGGTCTCTCTCTTTCTACTGGACACTGGATGACAAAAAAACTCAACACTGGTGCTCTTCACTGAGCCCTCAATTTCTCTTTTCTCTTTAAAATCTGTTTCAACCATCCAAAATCACGTTTTTGGATCGGTAAAAGCAGCTAAGCTGAGAAGCTAAGCTACGAGCTAACAGGCCGACCTTGAGAAAAAAATCTTTGTCTTGTCAAAGCTCCAAAATTCACGGTTGAAACCCGTGCCTTTGTGTAAAAAGTTGTTTTTTTTTCTGCAAAAAGAAGCTGAGAACTTGTTTAGTGATTTTTTTAATTAAAAGCTTTGTGTGAAAAATGCGATGCTAAAGAGCTCAAACCACACAAACTGTTCGTCATTTTGAGAACCAACAAACACGAATGAGAGACAGCCCATGTCATGTCAAGGGGCCTCTCTCCCATTTTTCTTAAAGGGACATGCTGATCATTCCCTCACTATCCATCCTTCGGTTTAAACAATCTTATACTACCATCCAGTGGTCAAAAAAGGTACTACACATAAAAATTAACCAACATTTTTTATTAAATTTGACAATTACTAATTAGTTAAATTTCAAACAATATTATCATTTATCGCAATAATTTCTGAGACAATCGCTCAGCAAAATTTGTTATCATGACAGGCCTAGCGATGACTTTGGACTTTTAGGGGTGGAGATTTGCATTACCGGATCCAAGCAAAGAGTTGCTGGAATGTACCCTGTCAAAATAAAAGTTCCTGGATCCTGTTCTGGCAGAATCCAGCTCAAATTAAGCACTGCTTAAAACATTTTATTATGCTCTATAAGACAAAAGCATGTAGTGTTTATTTATTAAATTTTTTCTATTTTAGTGACAAAAAAAAATTACACAGGAAAGAACTGTTTCTAGGCCCCCCATCTCTAAACTTTGAGTTGGTTCAGTCCAACCCATCTGAACAGGGTTCAGCTGTGGAGATGAGAAAACCAAGTTTTATTTTATTTTTTTGTTTTGTTTTGATTGTTTTACAACTGTGCTGCATCTTTTTATGGCTATGAATCTGACAGGATAGTGTAAGAACTTGAGTAAAAACCAGTTTGGTCTCAGATTACTTTGGTGCCTTGTCTGTTAACAGAAGTAATACAGTAAACAAAGGTTTTACTGTTGTTGAGCAACTAGCATCTGCAACACAAGTAGAAGCATGTAAACTGCCATTATTGTTACGTTTGTCACATCTTTAACAGGTTGGTCAAAGTCAGCTTTTCTAAAATTCTTTATATATGTATGTGTGTATGTATGTATGAAAGTAGGTAGGTAGGGACAGAGAGAGTTTTGGGTCTCCTAAAACACAGTTTCTGTGTGGACGAGGCATTAGTTTGATTTTCAGTCTCGTCATTTGATTGTGCTTTTTCATTCAAAGTTCTGGTAAGTTTATGAAGATTTTAATATAGTTAAACATCTTAAACAAACTGACAAGAAAGGTCATTTCTGGATTTATGTGACAAGGTGCCGAGGGAGGAGATCTGGTCTTGCATGAGGAAATCTGGAGCGGCAGAGAAGTATGTTAGACTGGTACAGGACATGTGTGAGGACAGCAGGACAGTGGTGAGATGTGTTGTAGGAGTGACAGGAAGCTTCAAGATGGAGGTGGGAGTGCGTCAAGGATCGGCTCTGAGTACCTTCTTGTTTGTTCTGGTGATGGACCGACTAACAGATGAGATCAGGCAGGAATCTCCATGGACTAAGATGTTTGCAGATGACATGATCTGTGGTGAGAACAGGGAACAGGTGGAAGAAAACTTGGAGAGGTGGAGGTATGCACTTGAAAGAAGAAGTCAGCCATAGTAAGACAGAATACATGAGTGTGAGTGAGGCTGGTGGAACAGTGAGGCTACAAGGAGAAAAAGTCACAAAGGTGCAGGACTTCAAGAACTCGGGGTCCACTGTCCAGGAAAATGGGGAGTGTGGTAAAGATGTGAAAAAGAGAGTCCAGGCAGGCAGGATGGAGTGGATGGAGAAAAGTTTCAGGAGTGATTTGTGACAAAAGGGTGTCAGCAAATGTCAAAGGAAAAGTTTACAAGACAGTGGTGAGACAAGTTATATTGTATGGTCTGGAGACTGTGGCATTGACAGGAGAAAGAACTGGAAGTGGCAGAAATGAAGATGTTGAGGTTCTCCTTAGGAGTGACAAGGATTGATAAGATTAGGAATGAGATAATCAGAGGTACAGCACAGGTTGAACAACTGGGAGATAAAGTTAGAGAGGCCAGACAGAGATGGTTTGGACATGTCCAGAGCAGGGACAGTGGGTATATTGGTAGAAGGATGTTAGAAATGCAGCTGCCAGGAAAAAGACAAAGAGGAGATATGTGGATGCAGTTAGAGAGGACATGGAGGTAGTTGGAGTGAGGACAGAGGATGCAGAGGACAGAGTGAAATGGAGGATGATGACTCGCTGTGGAGACCCCTGAAGAGGGAAAAGCCGAAAGAACAAGAAGAAGAAATGTCTTATACAAGCCTGATGCCATCAGAGCTGAAGACGAGGTTTAAAATGTTTTCATGTAAATTTAACTTAATGCTAGTTACCAAAAGATCAAGTTCATAATTTTTATATGCACAAATCAAAAATGTGATTCATAACTTGACGTGAGGATGTGAAGGGATGTGAGAGCCATTGTGGTCCCAGTGGACTCAAACATGTGAAGCGATGACTTGTTCAGGTGCAGTTCCCATAAATCCCAATGAATAATACATTGTTCATTGTGTTCTTGAACAATCAGATCAAGACCTCTGTGACCATTGTTGGGGTAAAGTTGGTCATTTTGCCGTGTGTAGCTTTGTGCATTTAGTTCATTTTTGTTTGACATTTTGTGACGGGATAGATGAAAGCACATTATATCTTTGTAATGAAAACTTATGGCACAGATGGGTGCCACAGTCTGGCATGTTTTGGAGCGTAATTAGAATTTCTGGCCTTAATCGGCCCTGGGTTAGGTCTGCGTGGGGGTGGTTGAAGAATGCCCACTTTCCCTCTCACACTCCTACCACACTCTAAGGCCCCATCCCCCAACACACACACACACACCACAGCATTATCTAAACCTTTGTTTCTTTCCATCGAAGCAATTGTACATACAGTATGTTGAGTTTTCACTCTTAACTGAACTGCTTAAGTACTATTTAATGCAGACAAACCTTTAATAATCTGGATTGTTTTAATTTACACAACAAAGAAGAGCTGAAAATAAGTCAAACATTCGAGCAGAAAAAAGTTTAAACAGCAATAAAATGGCAACATTTAAAAGAAGTGCGAGTGTGTATGCATGTTTGAAATTAAGGAGTTTGCAGGTGGTGGGGGAAGAGGGAGGGGGGACAAACTAATAAACAGATAACAGGACAACAGCGTTAAAACAAAAGCACTGATTGTTTTGTGTTTACGGGCTGCTACAGTTTTCTTTTTTGTTGTTGTTGTTGTTTTTTTTTTGTTTTGTTTCAAAGAGCATACGGCTCCTTGACAGATTCAGGACGCTGTATTCAAATGAGCAACCACACACACACAAACACCAGCTGCCCTTTGGCTCATGTCCATGGTGACCACTTCCTCATGGCAGTACCACATCCTCATTGGTTGCCACGGCAACGTGGGTCGCTGGGGCACCAGGTTGCCAGGCAAACACGAGGTTTCTAAGCCTACCTACTGCCGGGGAGTACGTCTCTGATTTGGCATTAACCAGAAAACGATAAAGTTGGAAAAAAAAAAAAAAAAAATTGAAGGAATTAAAACATTTTACAAACAAGTGTTTGAAGCCCACCGCGGGCATCGTTAATCTTAAAATAAGACAATTGTTAAATTTAAATTAACATGAACTATATCTTTGGAACACAATTCTCTGTATGCTAAAGCAAACTTGTAAAAAGGTCTTGAATGTCACTTGTTTGTTTTGGGTTTTTTTTTTCAGAAAACTAAATTTAATTTCTTTAGCCAAATAAAAACACTGTTAGAGGCAATAAGGTTCCCAACCCTGGGCCCTGAGGAACACCATAGCTGTTTCCCTGCTTCAACACACCTGATTCAGTGACTTAATTACTTCTTCTAGTCTACTACAGAGACAGCCTCGCGTTGTTTGTACCGACAGTTTTCAAGTAGGGGGGAGGGGTTCAGCATGAGGGAAGAGGCTGCTTTATCTTTTTAGCTAGCACACCTGAATTGCGAGCCGCTAGCTTAGCTTTATGTCAATGCCAACAGGTGGTTGGGGGGCAGGGGGTGTGCGGTTATGTTGACAGTGGGCCCGGTTCTGTTGATGAGGCAGGGCACTCCGCTTGTATAATAATAGGGGAAACACTGATATATATGCCTAAAACTGATTAACATTTGGAGCCAACCCAATTCAGGATGGCCACCACAGCTAACCAATATTATCCTAATCAAAAACTCAGTCATTTACTTTTATACATTCTGAGCTATAATATGATGTGGTAGTATTTGAGAGACATCCACAATGAGCGCGGTTGCATTGTGAAATCATATAAAGACATATTTACATTTCTCAACATGAAATAAGATTTTTGGTCCCTCAGTGTAGAACTCCAATGTACAGTATAAGCAGTGTAAACTAAACAATTTCAATCATTTAGAATAAATATCGTAAGTCCTAATTGATTCAGGATAACTAAAATAAAAAAAGGAACTTCACGAACAGGCTATGTACAAGAGTATGGAGCTCTGTGTAAATAAAAACTGTTGGGTTTGTGTGGAGTGGTGATGGTTGAGGTCTACATCACTGTTTTCGATAAAGCAGCATGAAAGGCAGAGAGCGATATGTTTTCCTTCAAGAAATGCTGTTCATGAACGCATTTACTCATTGACCCATCCATTTTTTCTACCCGCTTTTCCTTTCTGGGTTGGGGAGCTGATTCCTACCTCCAGCAGTCACTGGGCAAGACGCAGTGGACACCCTGAGCTGGTAAATGGTAAATGGTTAATGGACTGTACTTATATAGCACCTTTCTATCTTATCAAGATACTCAAAGCTCTTTACAATCTGTGCCCTCATTTACCCATTCATACAGCACTCTACTAGATCTATACAAAGAAAGACTAATCAGTGCTTTATCACATTCATACACCGATGGGACACACATTGGAGGCAATAGGAGTTCAGTGTCTTGCCCAGAGACACTTCAGCATGTGACTGCTGGTGGAATTGGACCCCCAACTTTCCCATTGGAGAACCACTGCTCTAACCACTCAGTCACAGCTGCCCCAGGTCTCAAGTCCATCACTGGGAAACAAACAAACGAGACTAACAACCATTCACACTAAAGACCAACCGATTCTAGTTTCATGGGCCAATACTGATATTTGTTCTTCGAAGAACTAACCCATGCAAACTCATGTGAAAGCATTTAGATTTATTTGCATTACTCAAGTCGGCATCTCACTGTGCTGCAACTGTTGACAACAAACTGCAAACGTCATCCGTGAGGGCGTCTTCAAAACGTCTCAAAACGTTTGCAAGCAAGTGTCTGAAACACATCTCAAACCCTTACGAATTTAGTTTTCCAAATTCTAGCACACTGTAGGTGTATTTTTTAGGAGATGTGTATGCAAATATGTAGCAAGCTTGTGGGCAAAGTTTTTCTGGGAGCTCATGCAAACATGGATTTCGGTGAAAAGATGGGTATTTTCTTGGACATCAAAGTTCATGCTCAATAATCCAGGTAAAAAAATCCCACAAAGTTAAGTCAGGTCCTCTGGACGGTTTATTTTTGTTGAAACGTTTCGTCCTTTATCCAAAAGATTTCCATCAGTTTTTTGATTCAGTCACTGATGAAGTCTTTTGGATGAAAGACAAAATGTCTCAACAAAAAGAAACCTGACTTAACTTTGTTGGGGTATTTTCTTTTGTTTCTCCAACTCATCTAACAGTAAATACTGCCCTTAATCACATTCACAAAAGTTATGGTTATTGCATTTAGCAGTCATATTAAAGGGTATTACTGGCTGTGTGTGGTCGTGGTAATAAAATGAACATGTCAACTAGGTGGTGGGAGTCTATCTGATGTGTTTTCAATGAAAAGCACATTGAAGTTTGCTTTTAGAAACAGTTCATTAGGAATCCTTATCCTTTAAGAAACTGTGGCTTCTTTTTATTTCATGCTTTATGTAAATAACTGTTTATAATCAATTTGGGTTTTAATTGATTCGTAATCCCACATAATCCCATATATGTACAAGACATTGCAAATATTACTTTGCTTAATAAAAAAACTGAATCATGGATAATCCTGTTTGTGATGAGTGAGGCTGTTTTTGTCTGTTTCATTGTTCCGCTGCATTCATTACCCTCATCATTACCATTTTTTTTTATTTTTTTTTTAGCAAAAATCCGGGTCAGTGTCTCTCTTTTTCTTTCTCACCCTCACTCTTACTGCCCCTTGTTTGTCTCACCCGCCTCTACTTCTCGGTAAACAATAAGCAGCATGTGTTAGGAAGATCGGGGAGATTCACTGTAAGGGAATTAGAGCCCTGAATGGCTTCCCCTAATTAGACTTGAATGGACTTTGTCTATGGGAAACTGGTTCTTAAAGATGAGCCTCTTATGTACAATGGCCTCCGCGCTCAGTGTGGGAAGTGGGTTGAGCTGACAACTGTTTTAGGCACAGACGAAGAAGCACGCACACACACTTGCACACGAGGAATCCTAAGTGCACAGTGAAACCTCTTGCCTTCTGACCAGACACTCGTACATGTTAGCACGAGACGCTGAGGTTGCCCGAGTCTCGCCTTGAGAGAGTCAGTGAGAGTAATTAAGACCTCATTAAGACTGGAGGAGGATTAATTAGACGCTTGCTGGCTCGGGGAGCTTCTTTCTCAAGTCAAACACATGTGTCCTGCCAGCTGAGGGTTTGGACTCCCACCCAAGCTGTGATGACATCCAAACGTCTCCACTTCAGCAGAAATCAATTAGTGACCAACCCTGCCCAACTTGTCAATTAGTGACACGATGACTGACACAGCTGCTGTTTGTTGGCGATGTGAAGCTTTCGGATTTGTTTGTTTTTACTTGCCACCAACAATGAAAGGAACACAAAGTATAAAATGTATAAAAGTTACTGAAACTTTCAGGAGGTATTTATTAGATGAACATCTACAACAAACTTTAGGAGTCCACCCCATTCAAGATAGATGTCACAGCTAACCAACATGGCAATAATTAAAATTTTACAGACAGAACTAAAAGTTTTTATGAAAGGAGCTGAGAATCATCTCTAACATATTCTCTGAGCATTAACTGATTACTTTTTAAAACTGTCATTTTCTGTTGGAGTAAACACTGTTAGCAAAATATCTCGTGAAACACTGGATGAATTTTAACAAGGCTCGCAGAAAGTAATTATCTACCTATGACATCAGGCTAAAACTCTGCCAATAAATAATATACATTCCATTTGGGAAAGCTAGGAATTTTAAGTTGTTTTGGTCAGCGAAACTGAAAAACTTGAGATGCTTACATTCAGTCGATTCTGATTGCCAATTTTTGTAAAATTTTGTCTGGTTGATTTTTATTGTGCAGCACGGTGGCTCAGTTGGTAGAGCTGCTGCCTTTCAGCGAGAAGGTCGCCAGTTCAAATCCCGGCCGGGGACCTTTTTGGGTGGAGTTTGCATGTTCTCTGCATGCATGGGTTTTCTCCTGGTACTCTAGTTTCCTCCCACAGACCAAAAACATGCATGTTAGACTGACTGGTAACTCTAAATTGTCCCTAGGTGTGAGTGAGAGAGTGAATGGTTGTTTGTCTCTATGTGTCCCAGTGACAGACTGGAGACCTGACCAGGGTGTTCTCCACCTCTCGCACATTGATAGATAGATATGGGTACCAGTGACCCCCGTGACCCGAAAAGAAAGAAGCAGGTAAAAGATATTGAATGGATGGATGATTGTTATTGCCACAATCTTTTTTATATATTAAGTTGAAGAAGCATTTTCTTCCGCTCCCTGGACTATGATGTTTGCAGATAACATTATGATCTGTGGTGAAAACAGGGAACAGGTGGAAGAGAACTTGGAGAGGTGGAGGTATGCACTTGAAAGAAGAGGAATGAAAGTCAGCCGTAGTAAGACAGAGTACATGTGTGTGAATGAGAGGGAGGCCGGTGGAGCAGTGAGGCTACAAGGAGCAGAGGTCACAAAGGTGTAGGACTTCAAGTACTTGGGGTCCACTGTCCAGGAAAATGGGGAGTGTGGTAAAGAGGTGAAAAAGAGAGTCCAGGCAGGATGGAGCAGATGGAGAAAAGTTTCAGGAATTATTTGTGACAAAAAGGTGTCAGCAAATGTCAAAGGAAAAGTTTACAAGACAGTGGTGAGACCAGCTATGTTGTGTGGTCTGGAGACAGTGACATGGACAAAAAGACAGGAGAAAGAACTGGAAGTGGCAGAAATGAAGATGTTGAGGTTCTTCTTAGGAGTGACAAGGATGGATCAGATTAGAAATGAGATCATCAGAGGTACAGCACAGGTTGAACAACTGAGAGATAAAGTTAGAGAGGCCAGACTGAGATGGTTTGGACATGTCCAGAGGAGGGACAGTGGGTATATTGGTAGAAGGATGTTAGAAATGCAGCTGCCAGGAAAAAGACTAAAAGGAGATATATGGATGCAGTTAGAGAGGACATGGAGGTAGATGGCGTGAGGACAGAGGATGCAGAGGACAGAGTGAGATGGAGGAGGATGACTCGCTGTGGAGACCCTTGAAGAGGACAAAGCCAAAAGAAGAAGAAAATGTTGAAGGAGCCTTTTACACTTGTTTTCAATCTTCTGAATTTATTTAAAAACACTATATTTTTTATTTTTTTTTAGGGATGCACAATATTGAATTTTTGGCCGATATCCGATATGTTAAAACTTATTTGGCTGATAACCGATGCCGATACCAATACTGTATATACGTTCCTTTGTCAGAACATAGCCCTCTTATTTAGGCTTATTTGCTACAAAAAATGTGCAACAGCTGTAAGAGCTGGTGACATATATTCAGTAACAGCCATATGATATGCATAACACTTTAACTTATATTAAATGAAAAGTGTTAAATATTATTTATAACGTTAGTCACCTGTGATGCTGTCTCCCTTGTGGAGGCTTGTTCCAGGTTCCTAGCTGCAGTGTGGGATCCTCTGCACTCCTGTGCATGAAGGACAGCCTTTCTAAGTTCAAAGTTTTTGTCTATCCATTGTGTCGTAAGACTAATCATGCTAACGGGGCTAACACGATGTCCAAATATCTGTGGTAAAACTCACCCAACAAGTCGTGTTATCGGCTATTAGCTTCTCAATGACGTCGGAAATGACGGCTTGTAACTTGGGTAACATTACGTCAGAAAAATATCTCAGACTAGGGACGATGTAACGAGGCTCAACGTAGTCCATAAATCTTAGGAAACCGACGTCCTCAACGAAAAATAAAACTTACACACCGCCGACATTTTGAATTTTAATCTCCGCCGTGAGATCGAGTAGGCACACGTGATTTCATTGCGTCGTGCTGCCGCAGCAAGCAAAAACAGCGCCTTTCATATAGGCGAGTTATTTTAATGGAATGGCCGATGTTCGATATTGAACTTTAACGCTAATATCGGCCGATACCAATACCATGCTGAGAACATCATGCATCCCTAGTTTTTTTAATTGCTAATTTCTAGAGAAGACTCAACAGAGCTACAATAACTGGACTTTTTTTTTTCCTTTCTTTAAAACAAATATTTAGTTAAGCAAAATTATAATTAATCTTTTTTTTTTTTTTTTTTAAGGAACAATCCTTCATTTCCTTAAATTGTAGAAATCATCACCCCCAGCAGTCAATCCTCCATGATCTGCAGAAATGTTCAGGATTTCTGTTGAACATGCACATTCACACCGTCCACATGGACAGAAATTTGCCGACCTGTGACGATTCCATTTGAAATGGGCACATTCTTAAAAGATGAGTGTTTGTCCTTCAGTTTTGGCCTGGGGGGGTGCTGAAAACACCCACCATCAGTTTAAGTACAGGGGGAGTGAGGGCTTTCTGACACTTTCTCTTCCCGCTCCCTGTTTTATTGTAAACACAAAATGGCATTCCTCGAACTCAGCGATTTGCCTGCTCACCGCTTCTTTTATCTTTTTGTCTTTTGTCGCTCTTTCTGTTTTGTGCTGATTGCGATGAGCTGGATAAGGACGCAGGTGGTGCAGCGTGTTTGTGTCCATCCTGAAATATCTCTTTAGACACAAATTAAATTAGTCGTTTGCACCCAATAAATAAAAATACATTCCGAGACAACCTCAACATTTACAACGTGGAAACTTGTGACTGGTTCAACCTGCAATTCCCTCTTTTTATAGGCGATGAAAATTTATATTATAGAACATATTTTATTATTTGAGGAAAAAATGATGAGTTGAAAATGACTAATGATATCTATCTATCTATATATATGTGTATATATATATGTGTATATATATCTATATATGTGTATATATATATATGTGTATATATATATATGTGTGTATATATATGTATGTATATATATATATA
>NC_056520.1:18304920-18313811 GCF_014905685.2 Nematolebias whitei
TTTTTTTTTTTTTTGTGCTGAACGTTTCACCTTCCATCCAGAAGGCTTCATCAGTCAAGGAAACACACAACACAAAACTGGTTCTTCCCCCAAGCAATTTACTCCAAAGTGGAACAAACCAGTTATGTTGGTGCTAAGATGGTGTCTTTGGCACGCCCCCTCCTCCAGTGCTAGCCCTCTTCCTCGTTGACAGTCATGTCAAACTGGTTCAAAACCAACAAAGTCTATGCTCAATAATCCAGGTATACAATGCTTTTATTAACTTACTTTATACTGTATATATGTGAATGTTCCTGTTCAGTGCCCTGAGACGGCTTCTGTTGTGACTTGGCGCTTTATAAATAAACTGAAGGGAATTGGTATCCTGATGCATGCTCAATAATCCAGGTAGAAAAATCCAAAAAAGTTCAATCTGGTCCTCTGGACATTCAAAAAAAACAACAAAACAAAACAAAGCAAAAAAATATAGAAACGTTTTGTCTCTCATCCGAGAGACTTCCTCAGAAGGGAATTGAATTTGATAGTAGCTGAGAGTCATTCCCAACACATACTCAGGGTGCTAACAGATTACAAGTTACTTCATTACATTATTTTCCAGATTTAAGCAGCGACTAAAAATCCATCATTATTTCAATGATCTTAGATTAAAACTCTGGGATTATACCCTTCAACGAATGCTAGGCCTTTATTCTTTATAGTTTGGACTTCAGGCCTAGGCAAAAATATGTCTGTTCCTAAAGTACTGCTTGTGAGACGTTTGGACACCACAAAGTTCTTTGCAACGTGAAGCGGACACAATCCGTTGCCGTCGGACTTTAAAAGCAGTTTGTGTGCGAGGCCTTTAAAATGCCCAGCTGACATCTTTCTTGTGCGCTAATTGCCGAGTTATCAGGTTCCTTTATTGCAACTCTTTTATGGGTCAAAACACCACCTCCCTTCCACTTCACAAACACTTTCTCCTCCTGTCACTCCTCTTTTTTTAAAACCAGTTCCAGCCATCCTCCCCCGCCCCCGCCACATACACACACCTCCCAGTTATGCTCCATTATGTCACCCCCTCTGGCTGCTACTCGAACAAAAATTATCTTTTTCCCTCGCCGTTGTCCTCCACTTGTCTCACCCTGCATGCATTCCTTTTTTTTCCATGCCACATCGCTCCATTCGTCCCCCTCCCTCTCTGCTGCCCCGTCTGTTACTCCCCCATTCTCCTCCCCTCATCTCTCGTCCCTGTGAGACAATGTCTTGTAACAATACAGAGCTTAATCTCTGTGTCAAAGCAGTTTTTCCCCTTGAACGAACGCACACACACAAACAAACAAGCACACACACTTTCACTGGAGTGTCAGCATGTTTTTCTCCTCCCTCTGAGGGAGCAGGGAAAATAAATTGTAGACGTCAGGGTACTTGCTTATACCTTAACGCCCCATGTAAAAGAAATATTTAAATTAATCTGGTGAAAATCTTTGCAACTCTTAGCCAAGACTCGTAAAGATCCGATCTTAAACAGTTATATTCTTTGTTTAAATTATCACAAAACATTAAAAAACTGCTCTACATGTCAGTTTTACAGTGTTATTTTTATTTATTAGACCTTTATTTATACAGGTTAGTTCACATTTAGCCTCAAAGACTCATTTATAAGAGAGACCTATAATTACTGGCAACCTTTGCAGCAGCTGTCTTGAATCAGGGTCTTTCCCGAATTGTTAAAATTCATCCATTGATTCACAAGTTATTTTGCTAACAGGCAGGATTGACTCCACCAGTTAATGCCAAATTTTAATCAAATATCTGACACAACATGTTAGCTCTTAGAGAATGCATTGGGAGTGAAGTCATGAAAAGATTACAATGATGACCGTAGCCATGGAAACGTGTTTTATACAAGAGGTTCTGTGAGAACGTGTAAGTTGAGGAAAGACACAGAACCCCAAACAGAATTGTGACCAAGCTTTATTTCCACGATTTATAAGTTATCGTCGTACAAATATTTCGCTATAAGAGTATAAGTTTACGAAGCATTTGTGAATATTTTACAAGTTTACAGTGGTCCCGCGCTACTTCGCTTTTCACGGACTCGCTCTATCGCGGTTTTTCAAAGTAAGATTGGACATGACACACAGTTGGCTGATTGATGGATGAGCCGCACGATCGGCACAAATTTTTATTTAATATAAATTATTTTAAATTATTTAGCACCTGCTGCACCCTTGTGCAGCCCACAGCTCCGGAGCTCCGTCTTGCAGTTGATCAGCTGATCTCTGCTCTACCGCAGAAAAGTGGGCGTGGCCGAGAGCAACCATGGCCGAGAGCAGAAATCCTGACATTCTGCACTCTTTTAGAGCGTTTAGAGTTTAGAAACATTGTTTAGAAACATTGTTTAGAATACTGAAAGAGTGTAGGAAGGGTTTAAAACACCTTTATATAATATAATACTAAAATAAACTACTATTTACTACTTGTACTACTATTCCTACTTCACAGATTTTCACTTATTGCTTGCTTCAGGGTACAGATACCCAGTAATAAACGATGGAACTACTGTACTTATTAATTTCTTGTTTTTTTGTTGTTTTTTTTTACTTCTTATGTTCCTTTTCATTAACAAGGAGGTGCTGTAGCACGCCCAGCACCTCCACTTCCCATGGCCTTGATGATGACTGTAATGTGAATAACTAAAGGAACTGAGAAAATATAAATGTTAATAAGAAAAAAAAAAAAAAAAAATATATATATATATATATATATATATATATATACACAAATATCTAAATTTTAAAGAGCTTCCAAAGCAAAACACAACATAAATTAGTTAATAAAGGAATCTAAGTTGAAATTGAAAGTATCATTGTCGTTAGTGTTTTCATAAAAATATATATGCAAGTAAAAAAAACTAATAAAATACTTCAATTTAAAGCCAAACTATAAGTATAATGAAACATGCAAATCAAATATACACAAGACTTGACAAACCCTGTACATAAATATTCAGTTTGGCTAAAATCCAGATCCAGTTGTTTTAACAAAAGAGCATTGATCTGAAAAAGTTCAGGTCCAAAGACTATGAGAGAAAAATCAACCAAAGCATAACAACAAATCTTTGAAATGCACACAGAGAGATCGAAAACGACTCGAGATCTTTGAACCTATCGTACACTCTTACAAAAACACATAGGTTGTTTGAAAAATAAAATACAAGCTTGTCAGAAAGTGGGGCTTTTATTTGGGACACGTTTGCCTCGAAGGTTTCTGTTGTGTCCAATACTCAAAGTGTAGGTACTTTTTTAGAGACTAATGAGGCACATACATCTGATTTTAACTGTCCAAGTCGCTTAAACTCACTTCAATTTGTTGTGTTGTTTCACTCAATGCATTCAACTATAGCACAGTGTTGAAAACAAAAACTATTTCACATGTCAAAAACTGGTAGAATTGGATAACTATAGTAATAAGCGCACTGTACTTGTACTAAAAATGGTAACATTTAGCACTTTTCCAGAGTTCTTCATTTAAATAAAACACTTCTTTATTATATTTCATTGCAACTCTCAGTTGCTTTTTTTATTCCGCTGCTGGAAAGCAAGATCATTTGCATGCAAAATTCACTCGGCAAAACAAAAAGCAAATTCTTGCTCAGATGCTGCTCCATAATCAATGTAAGCAGTCATCCAGTGGCTCAGTTCAAGGCAAATATGATGATATGCCATCATGCAAATCAGCAGCAAAGCAAACATCAGGTTGTGACATGATACGTGATACTGAGCAGTTTTACTCGAATATTAAAATTTGTTCCGAAGGGATGTTCTCTGATAACCCTGAGTCATCTGTCACAGCCTTTAGAGCCCAATGCCTTCATCTATATGATTACAGGTGTCATGTCAGAAGCCTTGCAGCCATATTATTACTACTCCGCAATTAATCTTTTATTTTCTTTACGATGTTCGATTTTATATTTCTTATGAAGCTTTAAAAAAAAAAATCCATGCAAAAGAGTCAGTCAAATATAAAAAGCTATGAGAAGATAGCACTACCTTTCATCATCAGATTAATGACAATTTGCCCAAAGAATAAAAATCTCCTACACAGTGGGAAAACAAGTGAGGAAAACCAGCACTCTTTAGAGCTCTATAGGTTGGTCCTAACTCACAGACGAAACATAATTCAAGGTATATACGGAACAAAGAAAGTTGGTTTTTATATGACCGACATGGCATTTTAACATTTTTTTATAGCTTTTACACGCACATTGTTTGGGACATTTAACTTTAAAAGGCGAGCGCGATGATGTCACATTAACCCTTTCTTTGCAAATACTCCCTCTTAGTCCTACAAATGTTGCTTTTTTATGTACTTTATGCATTGCAACTACGGTACTTGTCCTTTTCCACTCATTGAGCATCACAGTGCTGTACGGCTTTTCTCTCAAATCCTCTCAGAATGCATTTCGCACATCCAAACTCATCTTGGAGCTCTGACTTCTCCCTCTAAGGCTAACTGACGCTAGCCACTAACAGGTTAACTTGTCATATCTACATGAAACATTGCAGACCCGTAAAAAGTGATGTGCGATGACCAGTGCTTCTGTTGTTTACAGTTCAGGAATTATTTTGTTACAAACTAGAGAAATGTGCATTTTCTGCAGGAAGTGCTGTTTGAATCCTGGGTGCTGAATGACTTTGCTGAGATATGTGGAAAAGGTAAAAGTAAGTTAAAATAAAAGAGAGCTTTCAATGTTAGTCGAGAAGTTTAAAGAAAAAATAAGACAGAAGGACAAAAAGTAGGGCAGACAGATAGAAAATCACAAGTAGATGAAAAGAAAAGGAGCATATTACTCATAAGGGGACAAAAAGACAAGAGTACCACATATCGTCATTATACTCCCATCAACAAATTATCATACAGCATTTATCATGTTTAGTGGAAAATCAGAACCCAAGTGCAAAAACCAAAACGCAGAGAACTTGAAGGTAAACTAAAGAAACAAATTTATTAACAAAAGCAAAAACAAAACGCAGACGTGGCTGCAAAAATACTCAAACAGAAGTACTGGAAGACTCATAACCTCAAAAAAACATGGATGGCTTAAAATGAGAAGGACAAGCTTTCAAGGGAAACTAATGAACGGGAAATGACAACACCTGGGGAGAGACAATGAGGATCAGGTGAGAGTGGGAGGGGCTGGAGCATGAGGGGAAAAGCACAGAGGAAGCTGGAAACAAGTAAAACAGAAATCCCAGAACCACATAAATACTAAACAATTACACAAAAGAAACGGATCATGACAACAAAACAGAAATCTATAGCAATAGCCCGGACAAGCAAAGACCTTGTATAACCTTTGACCTTGAATTGTGATCTTGACCTTAGAGCTTGGGTGATGAAAATAATATGCAACACTTTAGCTCGTGATGATTCATATGTGTATGAAGTTTCATTAAACTATATTGAACGGATCAGAAGTTATGAGTGGGACGAGAGAACGTTTAGACGTACATATGGACGGAGACTGTCATAATACGTCCACCTGTTGACGGGCATATAAATAAAGAAGCATAAGGTAATATAAAAAGACAAAAAGTACGTATAAGGTGACATCAAATAACAAAAAATACGTGCGTCATTTTCTAAAATCCTAATAGTCTCCAAAGAAGAACCTCTGGGCTGTAACTTTAATGGTGTCTCACCAAATGTTTTCAGAAACCTTTAATATAAAATGCTTTGAAACTGGACAACAAGGTGGCCAAAGAAACCCAGAAAGAGTTTCAGACATGCCTTTCAGGAAAGTCCACACACACACGCGCACACACACACCCATCCAAGTACTAACCTGGCCTGACCCTGCTTAGCTTCCAAGATCAGGCCAACGTTGGCCGGCGAAGCCGTTTGAGTTGGCTCAAACCATCCGCCAGCCTCAGCCTCCCAGTAGCTTGGATTACAGGAGTGCGACACCACATCTGGCAAAAGCTTAAGGCACCTGGTATTCCCAGGCAATCTCCTATCCAAGTACTAACCAGGCCCGATCCTGCTTAGCTTCTGAGATCAGATGAGATTGGGTATGGTCAGGGCAGTATGGCTAGTTCTCTGCATTTATTCCATCACACCTGAGATACATCCAGGTGGAGCAGTGGGCAGCTCTGTAAGCGCCCAGGGAGCAGTTAGGGATTAAGTGTCTTGCTCAAGGACACTATGACATGTGGGCATGACTGGGAGTCCAACCGCGACTTTCTGGTCCCAAGTCGGCTGGCCTACCTGTACACCATCTCGGCTATGTGCTGTTGAATCCTGCAAAAATAAAATCATGTTTGTTCTCCCACAGTTTAACCGGTGCATCACCTCCCAGCTGATCAAGTGGTTCAGCAACTTTAGGGAGTTCTACTACATCCAGATGGAGAAGTTTGCACGGCAGGCCATCAACGAGGGGGTGACAGCATCCGAGGAGCTGACGGTGAGCCGGGACGCAGAGCTCTTCAGGGCGCTCAACATGCACTACAACAAGGCCAACGACTTTGAGGTAAGCTGGTCCAGAAGAACTAGGAATAAAATAGTATGCCGTTTTACAATAAACAGGAATAAAACTATAACGTAAAATGGAAAAAAAAAAAAAATCTAGTACACACAAACGTCCTCCAAGTCAGCTGTTGGAAGCGCAACAGTCACCTCATGATTCTGCTGAGGTGTGGATGTTTCGGTGTGTGTGTTCGATGAGGCGAAAGAGGACGCCGCTCGAGGCGTGGGTGTCCTTGTCAAAGTGATTTGCAAAAGTCACATCCCCCCTCCTCCCCCATCGCTTTTTCCCACCCAGTATTGGTCTAAGGGGACCTGAGGGCCCTTAAACTACGCAAAGTAACATCAGCAGCATTTAGATGTCCATTAGCGCACACCTTCTCGCTGACACATACACTTGTCTTTTCAGCTCAATGAGATGAACGCTGAAGTTTAAATGACGAGGAGTAAGCTTTACACACAACACACAGCAAGGATCATAGCAGAAAATATACATAGCAAGTGCTTTGCATAGTAAGAGTCAGGTAGCTTTTCACAGGTGTGTATGTAAAAAGCATGAACAGGAAACAGACATGCACATGCAAATAGTCTGTTTATTTTGGCTGATCATCATGAGGGGTATTTTTAGGGCTTAAAGGGTGAGGGTTCACTCAAAGGTGAGGAATGTTTAGACAAAAATAATCATCTGCAGAATCAAAATTCACTTTGCCTTCTGGGTAAAAGAGTTCTTGTATGGGTTTTCCAAAAGTTGAGGGCTAAGATCCAGCTCAGAAAGACTTAATGGATGCAAACTAATGGTTGACTGAAAGGTGGGAAATCAATACAAATACTTGGAGCTAACGGGCTCATTTGAAGAACTACAACATGTAATTGTAATCAGTAGATGCTGATAAGGACACCAGAAGAAGGTTGTGTGTGTTCAATCAACTGAAGGTGTTTTTGCGCAGGGTACATATTCCTTTTCTTCCCTGACTTTGTCCCCTCTTCCCTCCCACCTCCCTTCTTCTTTTTATCTGTTCGCCCCGAGGAAACATTACTGGCTAGGGACAGTCTTCCTTTCTCCTTCCCTTTCGTCAAACTCAGAGGCATGAAACTGGAACCATGGCCGATTCAGCAAGTCTCCTGACGTACACACACATATATACAAGTCTCCTTTTGCCAAATTTAGCATCGTCTAAGTTCCACCTTGGTTTGTCCCCCATCATAGGTCTCTCCCTCCTCTCCTTCCTTTTCACTCCTTTCTTGCTCCATCCCTTCCTTCCTACCTTTGCACTATATGTGTCCTCTAACAATATGTGCAATCATCTCTCTCTATTCCAATTCTATTTTTCATATAATCTCCCAGTAGTTTTTATCTGCTTTTCTGTTCTTGGTGGCTGTTGATACTATTCAGGTTCAGGTACTGTGAGGGCCACATTAAAACCCATCCGTTGAGAACTTTTTACCAATTTGATTAATAGGAACAATGTTCAAGTTCACACAAGCCCAAAGCAGGATTCTTCCTCCATCACCTGCCAGCTGGTGCTATTTTCCACAAGATTTTGTCTCTAAAATAAATAATTACAACAAACTTGTGCTAACTGTGGCCAAATAACTGTATTAAGTTTATTAGTCTACAGAGTTTAGAGACAAAATGTTTTAAGCCCGTTTAGAAGTTCATTGGTAAAGTGCTGATGGTGAGTTTAGTCATCAATGCTTGAATTGACTCTTGATGACTTACATACAATAGAAGAGTCATGAAGACTTTTTGACTACACAAAAAGCCCAGAATTCTTTGACGAAATGCATTTTACACACTGCAGTTCATGCTAGAGGTTGAAGCTAAAATCATCTTCTGATAATAGATAGAATTATATACATTAAGGTCAAACCTTGTATATCATCTTCTTCTTTCGGCTTCTCCCTTCTTCAAGGGTCGCCAAAGCGAACTAAGTCGCACAAAGACATGTCAATTATTTTTACACCGGATGCCCTTCCTGATGCAACCACAGATCAGAGCTACCACGGCCCTCTGTGTGGAGCAGAGAGCTGTTATCTAGGGCGCCGGGAAAAGCAGATGGTGAGGGTTAAGGGCCTTGCTCAAGGGCCCAGAGTGGGGTAAATGAGGGTGGAGGCGGGTATGGGTGCTTCACCTATCCCACCCACATTTTGATGTTGCCGATACCAGGAGTTGAACCGGCAATCTTCCGATCACATGCCCACCTTCTCTAACCTCTGGCCACCACTCCCTAAGGTCAAAGTTTGTATGTAATATGCACAGTTTCTTGTAATATTGCAAGGTCTTGCTAAATATATTAGCACTCAGAAAACAGTATGTGCTGTGAATAGCTCATAGCTACAATCACACCAAATTTTTGGTTAATTTCTGTATCCTTAACAGAATATAT
>NC_056520.1:18313911-18314939 GCF_014905685.2 Nematolebias whitei
ATATATATATATATATATATATATATATATATATATTCTAAGGCCAGATGCTGAGGCAGCAATCTTTCTTTAAGGTGAGACCAAATGGTACCAAGTTGTAGATGTGCCTCCAATTATTATTCCCTATAACTTTTTTCTGCTAAGTGGCTCATGTGATGCTTCGCTAACAGACAGAGTTTACTCCAAATACTTAACGGCTACATTTTAAACAACAGATCTTGCATAATCTCTCCACACTTAAAATGTGTTGGGAATCAGCCTCAGCTACTGCCACAACATATGTTAGCCCATTCGTCCATCTTCTTCCTTTTTGGGTCACTGGTGCCCATATCCAGCAGTCACTGTGCATGTGGCAAGGACACCGTGGACAGGTCGCATGTCCATGACAGGGACACAAAGACAAACAACCATTCACTCTCTCACTCACACCTAAGGACAATTTAGTTACCAATCAGCCTAAGATGCATGTTTTTGGTCTGTGGGAGGAAATGGAGTACCCAGAGAAAACCCACGCATGTACAGTGCTTGCAAACTCCAGCCAGAAAGGTCCTCGGCCGGGGTTTGATCCAGCGACCTGCTCACTGAGAGGCAGCAGCTCTACCAACTGTACCACCAAACTGCCAAATTATAGCCCAATGCGTATAAAACTTGCTCAATTATATTTTTGTTTCCTGAAGTCAGTTTACTGTGACACCCATCTTTAGTCGGATTGACTCCAAAGTGGTTATCAGTTGTAGAAGTGCATCCAGTGACCACTTTCTAATTGTTTCCTTTAAATTTATCCAGGGGTTCATTAGATATTTTGCTAACAAAGACACAAAGAGGTTAAAAAAACCAACAAAAATCAACCTGCTTTCGATATTTAAGTGTAATGAGCTTTTAATGGGTAAAGAAAATGAAACTTGGGTCATTAGCAAACACTGTTGGCTATCATTTTAGATCTTAACCGCTCTGGAAAGGTGAGCATAATTCAGTGGGAGCGTGTGTGTGTGTGTGTGTGTGTGTGTGTGTGTGTGTGTGTGTGTGTG
>NC_056520.1:18314949-18325551 GCF_014905685.2 Nematolebias whitei
GTGTGTGTGTGTGTGTGTGTGTGTGTGTGTGTGTGTGTGTGTGTGTGCTTCAAAGTTGGCATAAACAGGTCCTAGCAATTACAGTAGCTTCGTTAATTATTGTCTCTCCAACCACATTCTTTCAACTCTTCTCTTTCTTGTTTACCTCAGTCTTTCCAGCTCTCCTCCTTTACCGTCTTCTCAAACTATTTTGTGCTAATTGCAGCTCTGCCCACTAACTAATGAGTTAGACAGGGAGGCTGAAAGAAGGGAAAGGAAACGAGGAATAGTCTTAACTTCAAATAAACGGGAAAACAAAAAGAGATGGAAAGACATTTTCATTGCCAGGACAATCAGAGAAAGGTATCAGCCGCCAGTTTCTGCCAAGAGGAAAATAAGTTTCTTCTTCGTTTTTGAATGCGAGGATGGATTGTTGTTTTTTTCTGCAAGAAGCACTGGGCAAGGCAGTGCTGACTTTACTAAGTGGTTTTGGTTATGCTGCAACTAAGCAAAGAACTATGAAAGATGTCATAAGTTTTATTATTCACTGATGAAAGCCGAGATCACCCTTTTTGTAATAAGTGAAAACTCAACAATTTTACGGATCATAGTCTAAAACTTTGGCATAAAATATGGCAGGTGTGTTGCATTACACTTGTCCCGAACTATTGTGGTTTATTTTTTACGGCTTCACTATAGTGTGGGTGTTTTAAACCCAGATTTTCATAAAGTGTGCACTACTGTACATTCATCTCATCGTCATCATCTTCATCGCAATTGCCAAAGTGTTTAAGAGCATATGAAGTGTTTAAGAGCGTGAAAGGTTAACTAGCGAAATTGCATCTCCTGTGAAAATGCAGTGTGAATACTTATTGCTGAAGCACTTGCTGAAAAACACCTGGAATTAGCTAAAACATCCTGAAATGTAGCTGAAATGGAAGAACAAGCCTAAATTAGGAGAAGAAAGCAGAACACATTTGCTGAATTAGGTTTAAATAAGCAGAAATGAGCACAAAAATGAGGAAATTAGATTAAAAAAAAAAAAAAGCTGAAATTGAATTGAAACATAGTTGAAAAGTACGGTAGCTGAAAAGGCAGAAATAAGCTTCAACTACCAGAAGGAAGTGGAATGAGTTGAAATGAGCTTAAAAAAAAAGTGGAATTGGATGAAAAAAGTTAAAATTAGCATAAAACAGCTAAATTAGTTAAAATAGCGGAAAAATCTGAAGATAGCAGAAATAAGGTGAAAATAGCAGAAATAAGTTAATTAGGATGAAAGTAGCAAAAATGACAATGAAAAACTTGACGATCTGAAAACAGCTGAAATGGGCTAAAAAAAAATGCTAAAAGGGTAGCTGAAAAGGTAGAACAAGCCTAAGTTAGCAGATAACAGAAAGAACACGTTTGATGAAAAAAGCAGAAATGAGCACAAATAAGTGGAAATTATCTGAAAAAATCTTAAATTTGCACACACACAAAAAAACAAACAGGTGAAAAGTAGCTAAAAAGGCAGAAAAAATTTAAAATTACCAGGAGGAAGTGGAGATGGCACATTTTTGCTGAATTAGGCGGAAAAAGCCTGAAATTAATGCAAAAATGTGGAATTAGCTGAAAAAGATATACTGTATTTAGCATAAAAGAGCTAAATAGTAGATGAAATAGCAGAAAAAGCTGAAACTTGCAGAAATAAGCTGAAAGGAGTATAACAAGCTGAAATGAGCAAAAAGAAGTTAGAAGAAGCAAAAAAAAAATGTTGTAGTTAGCAGAAAGATCCTGAAAGGAGCACAATACAGCTGAAAAGAGCTGAAAGTATCTGGAAAAAAGTTGAAATTTGCTCAAGGAAGCTGAAAGAAGCTGAACCAGAACAAAATGTGAAAGGAGCAGTAAAAAGTTGTAAACACATCTAAAGATTTGAAGGAAGTAAAATGAGCTTAGTTCACTTCCTATTAAGAAAAAGTGTCAAAAAGGCTAAATAGTTCAAAAACCTAAAGTTGCACCAATACAAAAAGTCAAAGCAGGATTGTCCTGAAAGAGGATTCAAGATTTCAAGGATTCAAGGTTCTTTAGTCATTCACATCACCATGTGGTACATGAGGTGGAACGAAACTATGTACATAGGGTCCCAATTACATCCAACAAAAATACACATTGTAAAGTAAAACAGTAGTAAGATCCAAGACATGGACTAAGAAATACGCTAAACTAACAATACACTAAACTAAAAATACACTAAATTAAAAATACAAAAATATATTTTAAAAAAAAATAAAGAGCTGAGCGTTTCGATACATGATTTGTTGAAACCGCTTGAAACATGCCGGACGAGAATCGCACAAAAAAACGTGCGGAAGAAAAATGGCTCACAGTAGTGTGAATGCTTCATAAACATTCACACCATGAGTGTGGGAAGGGTTTTTATAAAGCCTTAAATACTGTATACATAGTGTTCCCCTACCATTATACAAGCAGGGCGCCCCGCCTACTGATCCAAACTGCATGTCAAACTGAACCACCCCCATCGGCACCGACATAACGCTAAGCTAGCTAAAAACCTAAAGGCAGCAACAAAAATCACGGATGAGATGAGCGCCCCGCCATGGCAAGTTATCTAGGCAAAACAATATAAATAATTAAATAAATACAACGCCGCTACTTCGCTGACTTTCACCTACTGTGGGGGTCTCTGGAACGTAACCCCCGCGATAGGTACCCCACTGTACTTCAAGGAATGCTAGGCCTTTAATAACTTGTGCACGTTGGGCCAGGAGGGACAATGAGACATTTTTATCAAGTCTTCTAGAGGACGTTCTCATCTTTCCAGTTCAAGGATCCTCGCTGGCTCCGTCAGCGACGAATGACGGCACAGCTGTGCCTCACACATCTACACACAGACACACACCTACAGTCATTTGTGTTCATGTGAAAGCGCAGACATCCCCTCCCCTGAAGGGTAGGTGTGGTTGCAAACTAAAGCTGCCCTTTGACTTTGAGCAACACACACACTTACCTGGAGGCCACAGAGTGGTCACACACTCACATTTCAGAGCTATCTGATTTCATAAGCTGTGCACTTTGTGAAAGGCGAAACTTTTCATGTCTTTCTCCGCCGTTTTACATTCATTGTCATCCTCATTCATCTATTCACTCATCCTTTCCGCTTCCTCTTCATACAAACCCATTGAAAAGGGTCTAAACTCAGCTCCATGTTCCTTTTTTTTTTTTTTAAAGCAAGAGAAGAAGAAATTGCTTGGGGCAGAAGCTCAGGTTGTCTAAATTTTATTAAATGTTATCGTGAGTAAATGTTTCATTCAGTTGCCCTTAAGTTAGTCTTTTTTTTTTTTTACACTTTTCATCTATCTTTGTTGTACTCACCTTCTCTCCTCATAACCTACCCAAAGGCGTGCGCACACACATGCACACACACACACACACTTGGATTATAGGATCAACCTTTTAAAATGAGGAGAACTTCAAAGACTACACTTGTCTTGCTTTGTCTTTTCTCCAACTTTAACTCTCTTCTTCCCTTTCAATTGTCTTTAAGGATCTTGTCTCTAAATTGACATGTTTTATTATTTTTTTTATTTAATAGTGTGAATGTTTATGAAGCATTCACACTCTTGTGATCCATTTTTCTTCCGTACATTTTTCAACATCTTTCTCGTTCCACAATTTTTGTGCTATTTCAACAAATCATATCAAAACATTCAGCTCTTTCAGGACAACCCTGCTATGACTTTTGGTATTAGTGCAACTTTGGCTTTTTGAAATATTTAGCCTTTTCTGCCATTTTTTTTTTCCCTCATAGAAAATGAACTGAGCTCATTTTCCATCCTTCAAATCTTTAGATCCATTTACAACCTTTTACTGCTCCTTGCACATTTTGTTCTGGTTCAGCTTCTTTTAACTTCCTTGTGCAGATTTAATTTTTTTAGCTACTTTCTAATTTAAGCTGGGGTGTTTTTTGGCTGTTTTGTGATCCTTGCCGATTCTTTCTGCCATCTACAACCTTTTTGTACTTCTAACTTATTTATGCTAATTTCAGCTTGTTATACTCCTTTCAGCTTATTTCTGCAAGATCAATATTTTCCTGCTAGTTTCAGCTACTATTTAGCTGTTTTCATGCTAATGGGAGATTTCCCCTACATTTTTTTGCATTCATTTAAACTTTTTTCTGCCTAATTCAGCAAAATTCTGGTAATTTACACTCCTTTCTGCTTTTTTAGCTGCTTTTCAGCTTCTTCTTTTTCTAATTTCAGCTTTTTTCAGATAATTTCTTCTTTTTGTGCTCTTTTTTTTTTCTTTCAGCCTAATTTGGCAAACGTTCTTTCAGTTTTTTTCTGCTAATTTAAGCTTGTTCTACCTGTTCAGCTAACATTTTAGCATTTTCTATCTGAAAACAGCTTAAATTAGCAAGTTTTTTGTGGTAATACTTTCAGCCTAATAAACTTATTTGATAATTTCAGCTTTTTATACTCCTTTCAGCTTAATTATGCTAGTTTCAGCTTTTTCTGTAATTTCAGCTACCATTTAGCCGTTTTATCCTAAATTTATCTTTTTCAGCTAATTCCACATTTTTAAGCTGATATAATCTCTCTCTGCTTCCTTTTAATAGCTTGAGCTTCTTTCAACATTTTCAGCTGGTTTTCATTTATTTTTAGCTCATTTCAGCCTTTTTTTAGCTACTTTCCTAATTTTTGTTCTAATTTATGCTTTTTTAAATATATTTCAGCAAATGTGTGTTCTTTCTGCTTTCTTCTGCTAATTTAAGCTTTTTCTTCCATTTCAGCATGTTTTTTATAGCTAATTTCAGCTGTTTTTCAGCAAGTTCTTCTGCAATAAGCATTCACAGTGCATTTTTGCAGGAAATGCAATTTTTCTAGTTTTATCTCACTTCAAGGCAGCTACTTTTCAAAATGCAAGCAAGTATTTAATGTTTTATTTCAAAATTTAATACAATATAAGCATCTGAAAAAAATTTTTTTCTATGATGAGAACCTGTTTTGCATCAAGATGACATAGTTGAAACTAAATTTTCTTTATCACCCGTCAATAACAGGAAAAAGGCAGGTGATAATGTAAATGCTTGCCTGTATGCACTTGTCTGTTAGCACCAGTGGACAGAATTATTTTAAGTGCCAAATAAAATCTTGAAAACACTTTTTTTTTTTTTTTTTAAAGAAAATTCACATGTATTCAACCTTCATTAGAAAACCAATTCTAAAAAAAAAAAGTTAGTACATTATGCAAAATGTAAATGTAAACTGATGTGCAAATCTCATAAATCCACAATTTATTTACAAGAACAGAGTAAACATTTAAAATGTTTTAATTGAAACAAATGGCACAGTTTATTGAGAAAAAATATATTTTTGAATTTTATCGCAGCAACACACATTAAAAAAGTTAGGGCAGGGCAACAAACGGCTGTCAGTAAAAGGACTGGGTTTAAAAGAGTGTTTTAGAGGCTGAATCTGTAGGAAGAAGAGATGAACAAAGGTCCACCAGTCTACAAAAACTAAAGTAGAGTCACATTTTAAGAATGATGTTCCTTAAAAAATTAATTTACAATTACTGAGACAAAGTTGGAAAGAAAAAAAAAAAAAGAAAAAAAGCTATGGTCAGATGAATGAAAATGTAAAATTATTTTTGGGGAAAAATATTGCTAGGTCCTACATACTAAAGGGGAGAGGACTCACCCAGCTTGTTATCAGCACACAGTCCAAAGGCCTGACTCTCTGATGTATAGAGGTACATTGGTGCCTCTGGCATGGGCAGCTTGCACATCTGGAAGGGCATCATCAGTGCAGAAAATTATATATAGGTTTTAGAACGCATGCTGCCATCTATCTTTTTCAGGGAAGGCCTTGCTTATTTCAGCAAAAACAATTCTAAACCACATATAGTAGTGCCTCGGTAGTTCATGGTTAGAATTTTGCAGACTCATTTTTTGCAGGTTGTTTCCTGGAGGCCTGGCCGCTCAGTGATTGGCGAGGGGCGCCCTCCTTTCTTTTTCTGAGGCTGTCAGCTTCAGAAGGAGAAAGGAGTGGGGTAGGGTCTGTCTTTCCCCATCGCTGCTGTGGGAGCTTCAGTGAAGCGGATACCAGAGAGACATGGATTGTTTATTTTAAATAATCACGTGTGACCCGAAAAGAGCCTTAACCCGAACCGATCTGACCCGACCCGAACCAAGCTGACCCTAACCAAGTCAGGACATTCGGGAAATGTTCTGGTGCTCCCGATTGCCAGTCCGTCCCCGGGCACTGATTGGCTCATTAACCGTAGCATCAGTCTGTCTGCTCCGTTTCGCTGTGCTCTTTTAGAGAGTTTAGAACATTGTTAAGAACACTGCAAGAGTATGGGAAGCCTTAATATACATACAAGTACTAACATAAATATAATGTCCCTACCTCGAGGATTTTCACTTATCACGGGGGTGTCTGGAACATAACTGTTGAATGGCTAGAATGCTACATTAGGCAAGAATAGGACAATATTCCTGTCCAAAAATGTTAACTGGTCTCCTCAATTCATAAACATTTACAGATTTGTTGGTAAAAAACAAGGAGATGCTTCACACCGGGAAACATGGCCCTGTCACAACTTTGAGAAGTGATTTTTTTTTTCCTCTCTCACTCTCAACGAAGACGGACGTTCTCTTTCCCTCTCATGCTTCTGATCTTGTCCTATGAATTTCAGAGCCTCTATTTACACATCTTCTGAATCAAAATTTTATTTTAGATCTGGTCAGCTGGTCTCTCAATGCAATTGATAAAATTTTCTCGACTAGAAGACGGGATGCAGGAGAACCCTCATGCCCTGAAGGGGCACACACAACTGGATATGTCTTGGATTCCTGGAGTGTTTGGAAGATGATGTGCCTGTCTGTGCTGTCCGTTGAGGACGTAGAAGATGCATACATAATTGGATTTATGATAATAGGATTTCTGCTTTTTGGAATCGACGGGTACCTGGGATATCGACTAATTAGGAAGACGTCAACACCAATTTTGGCAATAGTAAAGCTGCCTGCCCTATATGACAGATTACTCCTTGTTTCGAGCTCTCAGACTAATATACTTTGCGAGCTGAATCGTAAGCTGGACGCGATTTCTAAGAATCGTAGGCCACTTGCAACTCCTAGGACTCGCCGGCATGAAGGAATTGACCTTAGAAAAGGCTAACACGCATGGACCGGGCGGAATGTCCACAGATCTGGCTGTTTGAATTCGCCATTGAGTGTACCAGCAGAACTGAAGGCAGACATGAATTCAGTAGAGTCGGTCTGCCCAAAACAATTGTTGTTTATCTGAATTTGGCCTCCCTGCTGGTCTTGGACAGGCCAACTTATCTCAAATTGCTCCTGGTGGATATGTAAATTAAGAGGATCTGCTCTGTCTTCCCCCCCCCCCCCACTCACCCCCCACCCATGAGAGCATTTGTGGACCCTTATCAGAGTGGACCAGCTGAGAGACACAGTAAGATCATTATCAGGACTTTGAAAACTATCTGGAAGTGTTCATGTACAACCTCACCGTCTTGTCGTCCCCCCACCCCACCCCTGCAAAATGTATCATGTCTATGTTGCTTGCTGAGGTAGATTTTTTTGCTACCTTACACCGTGCTCTGTGCCTCATGGTGTGAGAGATCTTTTTTTTTTTATACCTTGTCTCCTCGTTTTCTTCCCCTTTTCTTGTCTAAGTGATAAGGGCAGCGCTCAAAGGGAGCTGCAGACCCCGGTAAACTTGTGTCTATCCTTCAGACATGTGTATGGAGCAAAATTTTGCAGTACTTAACTATACAATGACAAAGTTGATTCTGATTCTGCCATCAGATTCAAATTAACCACTTTTTCTTAACATTTATATATTTTTTTAGCTTAAACGTGATGTGTTTTCTATGTTCTTCTGTGAACAACAAAGGCCATGCTCAATAATCCAGGTATACAATCCAACATTTTTCAGTCAGGTCATCTGGACAGTTTCTTTTTTTGTGCTGAAACGTTTCGCCTTCGATCCGGAAGGCTTCATCAGTCAAGGAAACGCACAACAAAACTGATTCTTCCCCCAACAGATTACTCTAAAGTGGAACAAGCCAGTTCTGCTTGTGATAAGATGGTCTCTTTGGTACACCCCCTTCTCCATTGCCAGCCCTCTTCCTTCTTGGACTTCCTTGACTGATGAAGTCTTCCGGATCGAAGGCGAAACGCTTCAGCACGAAAAAACTGTCCAGATGACCTGACTGAAAAATGGTGTTCTGCTGTGAAATGTTCAAATGATTGAACTCTGTTTAAAAAAAAATTGTTTATGCATCTCAACTTTTTTGCAACTGGGGTTGTACTTGTTGATTTGTGACATTAGATACAATAGATAAACATTAGATATTGCCATCCTACATAAAATCTTCTGAGCTTCATTCAACTGAAATATTGTTTGAGGTTAAGGAGAACTAAACTTAGAACTAAACTTAGACAGAGCAATTAAGGATCTAAACAAAATGCTGTTTGGTTTTTTATTTTGTTTTTTTTTAAACAGGTACATAAAAGAAACGTGTTACAAATGTAAATACTCTTAAGCCTATAAAACATGAACAGTGTTGACCCGTCCTTCAGTCAATGACTTCAGTCTTTAGTGCGTTTCGTCTCAGTTTCTGGTTGACACGGAGCAGTATGCCGCTGCAGACAATACCACCTGCCAGTTTCTGTCACTATAATTATAGCTTTCTGCTCGCAGTGCGTGTGCATGTGTTGTATCAGAGAAGACGAAGGCATCATCTTTGTCACTGAGCCTGATTGGAGTCACGAGGTGGCCGCCGTATGAATGTGTGCTGTAAGTGTGAGCGAGTCGAGCATACAGCTGTCTCCTTGGCGTTAACAATAGGCCTGGTAACAAAGACGTGGCCTTCAGCCTCCATCATGTGATCAGAGTGGTCTGCAGCCTCTCTGTCAGGTCAGATGACCCGGGCTATTGTCCTCTATGGTCGACGCACAGAAGGAAGCAGAGAGCGCACACTCAAACCCCAAGAAAACACAGTAAGGGTACGAGAACGGACACACAAAAAAGATACGAACGAGAGGGTGAGAACATGCACAGACGCAATCTCAGGACGCAGACCCTTCCTCTCAGTCACATGCAGCCTGTACAAAGAAACTTTATTGTCCCTGTCCTGGTGACAGTGACATCAGTGGATGATTGACAACAGAGCAGCTGAGAAGGGAAACATATTGCTGATGTCCTGGAGGAACCTTTGGTCTCCTTGTTTATATTTTATTGCAGACAAGTTGTTCAAAAAGTAGTCAAACGAGCACGGAAAGCATTTGTCCACCATAAACAGCTGATTGTCAAGACTTTGCTTCTACTTTATTTGGGAGGGCAGGCTGCACATCTGGGTCACTATGTCCAATACCAGAAGTTAGAAGTTGTAATGTAACAAAGTAGAAATACTTTGTTGCTGTACTTAGAATTTTGACCTATCTTTACTTCGTTATTTACATTTCTAGTGACTTTCACTTTTACTCCACTGCATTTCCTCAATAAAATGTGTACTTTTACTCCAATACATTTACTCAATAAAATGTGTACTTTTACACAAACACATTTCCCTTAACCATCTTAGTTACGCGTTCCTACAATATAAAATTAGAAGAAATGTGAGTGGGCAATGCCTGTTTGATCTCCCAGTCTGTGACTTCGCGACACCTTCTCTCTCCCTCACTGACACTTTCACTCACAAACCCAGTCTCTTCCCCGCCGCTTGTGTGAAAACTGCGGATCCGGCTGTGAACAAGCTAGATGCATATACAGATATCAATCGTTACAATAGGTCTTTGTTGACTCACAGTGGAGCCACTGTAAATTCCTGATAGATGTGAAAATAGCTGCTAAAAAGATGTTTGTTGTTCTCCAGGACATGAACTGGTTAAAGCAGTTGTCGGGCCACTAGTCTTCTTCCCATTAAGGTTGTTTTCACACCTGATTGTCCGGTAGACTCGGTTAAGTTAGGGACCAATATTCATAACATTTTCTTTACATTTGAGCAGTTGTGTTTGCATTCACACTGCATATATATACATATACGTATACACATATATATACATACATATACATGTATACATATATATACATATTCGTATATACATATATACATATATATATACATATATACATATATATACATATTCGTATATACATATATACATATATATATACATATACGTATATACATATATATACATATACGTATATACATATATATACATATACGTATATACATATATACATATATATACATATACGTATATACATATATATACATATACGTATATACGTATATACATATATACACATATATACATATACGTATATACGTATATACACATATATACATATACGTATATACGTATATACATATATATACATATACGTATATACGTATATACACATATATACATATACGTATACGTATATACACATATATATATACGTATACGTATACACACATACATATACGTATACGTATACACACATACGTATACGTATACGTATACACACATACGTATACGTATACACACATACGTATACGTATACGTATACACACATACGTATACGTATACACACATACGTA
>NC_056520.1:18345551-18350428 GCF_014905685.2 Nematolebias whitei
CGTTCCTCTCTGTCCAGGATGTGAACATCTTCATCCCTGAAAGAGTGACCGCTGGCCTGGAGATGAGTGTAGACCGCAGAGTCCTGGCCTGATGATGTTGATCTTCTGTGCTGGGCCATCCTCCGTCCAGAGGACCAGATTTAACTTTTTTAGATTTTTCTACCTGGATTATTGAGCATGCATCAGGGTACTCTTTATTTATGAACACTGTATAATTTTTAAAAGTTCAGACAAAAGTGTATTAGGGGTGGAGACATTTAGCAGTGTCCCTGTCAATTAAAAAAAAATATATATTTTTTTTAGCTAAATAATAAAAACATTTGTTTTAAACGTAAAACAAGCTGCTAACTTTTCTCTGATTGTGTATGTTACTGCCAGGCTGCGTGTGACCGAAGCCTGTTCCAATAACAGTGAAAGCAAGAGGGTGATAGAGAAGGAAAAAGGAAACAGATGCTTTTGTGTAGGCACAAAAGTGACATGTTCACTTAGTCGTGTACACACACACACACACACACACACACACACACACGTGCACGACGTTGAACCATCCACAGAAGGAGCAGTGCACGAAAGAGCTCCAATATGTCTCCAAAACAAAAATACTCCACTGACCAGCAGCAAAAGCAAACTTCAAGGCCCTACAGCCAAAAAATATAATATTAGCTTCAAGTGTTTCATCTAATATTCAAAAGATCAGCTAAAACAAGCAAGACATCTTTGAAATGGGCAAACAAGGTGAAGCACATAATCGTTAAAGCATTATCAGCTGAATAAAACGTCCTTTTCTGTTTGCACACCTTGAGTTTCAAACATGTGGTGTTTGCACAGTGATTTCTTAAGAGCCACGCTCATGTTTGCTTCCTCTTTTGTGCAAGGAAGAGGGACAGAAGAGATAAAAGACACAAAAGAGATGAGAAAAGGTGGAGGAGGACGGTTTAGAGGGGAACCCCACATTTGATCTGGGGTGTCTTTCAGAATTATGAAGCATTCACACTATTGTGATCCATTTTTCTTTCGTATGTTTGTTGGCATCTTTCTCATTCCACAATTTTGGCACTATTTCAACAAATCATGTATCAAAACGTTCAGCTGTTTCAGGACAATCCTGCAGTAACTTTGGTTTTGGTGCAACTTTAGCTTTTTGAAGTATTTTATGTCTTTTCTGACACTTTTTTTTTTGGTTCCTCAAGGGAAATGAATTGAGCTCATTTTACAACCTTCAAATCTTTAGATCTGTTTACAACCTTTTACTGAAGCTTCGTTCAGCTTCCTTGTGTAAATTTAAACATTTTTTTCAGCAATTTTCATCAAATTTCAGCTGTTTAAGCCGTTTTGTGCTCCTTTTAGGCTAATTACAACATATTTGTGGTTCTTCCATCTTCTTTCAGTTAATGTCAGCTTGTCACCTTTCCGCTTATTTCTGCAAGTTTCTGCTTTTTCTACTATTTCAGCTACTATATAGCTGTTTTTATGTTAATTTAAGCCTTTTCAACTAATTCCGCCTTTTTTGCATTCATTTCAACATTTTTCAGCCTAATTCAGCAAAAATGTGCTCTTTCCACTTCCTTCTTGTAATTTCAGCTTCTTTCTGATCTTTTTGCTACTTTTGAGCCATTTTTTGCTCATTTCAGCTTTATTTCCCCAGAAAATTTCTACTTTTTGGTGCCAATGTCTGCTTCTTTCAGCCTAATTAAGCAAATGTGTTATTTCTGCTTTCTTCTGCTAACTTAAGCTTGTTCTACATTTTCAACTACCTTTTAAGATTTTTTAAGCAAATTTCAGCTGTTTTCAGATAAATTAAAGTTTTTCTAAGTAATTCCTACTACTTTCCACCTAAATAATTTATGTCTGCTAATTTCAGCTTACTTTGCTCCTTTCAGCTTTTTCCAGCTAGTTTCAGTCTTTTCTGCCATTTCAGCTACTATTTATCCGTTTTATGCTAATTTGAGCCTTCACAAATATGTGTTCTTTATGCTTTCTTCTGCTAATTTAGGTTTGTTCTTTCATTTCAGCTACATTTTAGCTTTTTTGTTTGTTTTGTTTTTAGCAAATTTCAGTTCTGCAATAAGCATTCACACTGCATTTTTGCAGGAAATGCAATTTTTTTTAGTTGCAGTGAAAACAGTAAGGAAAAAACTCAACATCATGTCTACTTTTTTCACTATTTGAATATTGTTTGTGTTTGTAATTGTTCAAACAGCTCAATGGCAAGTATTATTAGTTAACTAATATTTTCAATGTATTAAATATGTGACCTACTTACATCTCTTCTGTATCCTCAAACCACTTTTAGTTTGACCCTATCCTGTGCTTTTGACCTGCTTTGTTGGGAACAACAAAAACTAAATTAGTGAAGCAGACGTCACCGTTGTTAAGTGCATTTTCAGTACTTTTATTTATAATTTGCTGTTTCTTTGAACTGTTGCATTTTTTTCTTGTTCTTTGAACATTAGCTGTTTGGCCATTTCAGCTTTTACTACCTAAAAGCCAGCAATGTGTTAATTTGTAGAAAAGTAGCGGTACTAGCTGCAAAAATAGGAGTCCTATAAATTAGACAAATTTAATGTCGTTTTGCACCCGTTCAAAACGGACAATACTGAAAAATTTTCAGAATATTAAAGTACAACCACACTGTTTTGAGTAATCTGACACCCCCGTCACCCCCCCCCCCCCCCCCCCCCCGTCCCCTCCTTTCTTTTTCCGAGGCTGTGTGTCACAGCAGAGAGACAGCCTAAGAAAAAGAAAGGAGGGAGCGGGAGTTCTGTCTATTACCTGACTGAGCTGCACTAGCAGCATGGATTGCTTATTTAAAATAATCAAGCGCAAACAGAAATGAGCCTTTAGTCCCCCTCGGCGGTCACTGTGCCGGCCGGGCCACCAAGAAATGTCCTGGTGCTCCCGATGGTCAGTCTGCCGCCGGGATTGGCTCAGTAACCACAGCATCAGTCTGTCTGCTCTCTTTCGCTTTGCTCGTTTAGAGCATTTCGAGAGTGTAGAACATTGTTAAGAACATTGCAAGGGTGTGGGATGGGTTTATAAAGCCTTTATATGTATGTATGTGTATATATATATATATATATATGTATATATATATATATATAATGAGAAACATACAGTCAGTTGACAGACAAATAAAGACTCTACAATCAAAAATAGTCTTTCAGTTATATATTAAGGTATTTAATTGGTAGTCTACAACCATTCTCTTCATTATAAGAGCCAAAGAAACATTTAGATAGCTGTCTTGACAAAAAGTGGGTGGACCCAAGTCCTGCCACACCCACCAATTGCCACATCCTAGGTCCTCTTACCGGTGCTTTCCATTGCTCTACTTTTACAGACCTCAATTAACAATGTCTTTTGTTCTCCTTGTTTTCAAGTAAAGTCCAAACCCATAACAGTATCTTGAACGTCAATTTCTCCCAAGTTCATAGTTATGGGATGAATGACAAGCTGAAAATGTTGGGCTTTACATTGGTACACATCATGGCACTAAACTGCAAAAATGACAGACATTGATGGTATTGTACAATGCCACACAAACAGCATATTCAATAACACACTACTGCATCACAGCAGCAACCATATGTTGGGAAAGTTGCTTTCATGCAGTAAACGCGCTAATAATACAACACTGCATTAACATGCAGTTCTAATAAGACAGTAAAGACAAAAAAAATAGCAGCACCAGCTCCCCTAAAATTAATACAAGTGTGATAGGCGTGCCAAACCTTTGTATAACATAGCACTAGATTGTGCAACTGTTGGTTCAATGCCATTTTATTTTTATTACAGGCAACGTTTCTACATTGCTACCTCATTTTTAAAATGAATAATAAATCTGTGTTACGATGGAAATGGGTTAGAGCTGGCGCCTCACAGCAAGCCCACCTGCTGCCTTTTCTACATTGAGTGTTAATGCTCGCTTATTGCAATGTGGGTTTTCTCCAGGTATTCCAGTTTCCTCTCACAGACCAAAAGCATGTTGGTATGTTGGGTTAACTGGCAACTCTAAATTGTCACCAAGTGTGAATGGCTGGTTTTCCTGTTCGTCTCTATGTGACTTTGAGATGGACTCTCAACCTGTTCAGATTGTACCCAGCCTCTCGCCCAATGACCGCTGGAGATAGGCACCAGTGCCCCATGATTGCATGGAAAAATGGGTAAAGGAAATTAATGCAATAAATCTGTAGCATTCTGGCACAGCTTAAGATCATGCACTAGGAATATCAGATGCATGAAGAGAAACGGTGACACTATTTTGTTTTACAGCCACATATCTTAAAGCAGATGCAGTAAAGTGGGATGAGGATTTGAAAGCTCGTCAGTCCTCTTTAAGCCAGCAAGAGAGATGGAGTGGAAAAATACATATATGTCTTGAACATTTGAAAAGGAAACTCACCAGTAAGTACAAAAAAAAAGAAAACAAGCAGTATACATTTTAAAGCAGATGACATTTGTTGAGAACCACTTCAAACATCCTAAAGAAAGATTTTTTTTGCCATATCTTAAGACAACATTTCTAACAAAAGGTCAGGGTGATAATGGGAGTCAGCAGATGAGAAAACGGATAAAACGAAGGAAGGGTGTCCCAGCAGACGTCTTTGTTGGGCAGCAATTTAGAGATTTACAGGATCGTGCTCTTCTGTGTGTGTGTCTGTGTCTCTGTGTGTGTGTTAAAACTTAGTAATTGAGTCTCCCCTCATCCAATATTTACCCACCAAACCAGAGCAATCATGCGAATTATGTTTACTGGAAACAAAGTGTCTTTCTTCTTTTTTATCTTCATTTTTCCTTCCCATTTACCGCCATTCTTCCAGCTTTCTGTCTCTCCTGGCAACTAGATACCATATTGAGATCCTGGCCAGGAGTTAAAT
>NC_056520.1:18350438-18363901 GCF_014905685.2 Nematolebias whitei
GAGGGTTGGACAAATGTGGACATCTGGATCCAAGTGTGTGTCTGTGTGCCTATATTCACCCCGTTTTGTTTCATACTTTCACCTTGTGTTTCCTTACCTCTCTGCAAGTCAGCAATGTCCTCTTTGTTGTCTTGCTTCAGCACTTTGAGTCGACTCACCACCGCAACGACGACCCGTCACCCTGAAACGATTCCAAAACACACCGATCAAGCTGCAAGACAAAGGCATGCACCATGATGCTTCTAGATCAGAATCAGCTTAATTGTCATTGCACCGAAGCACAACAAAATTACATTTCAGTACAGCCCGTCCAAGTAAAACAAACAACAGACATGGGAAGACGGAGCGACGGAGGCCGCGGCCTAATGGGAGGCGCTGCCATTCTCGTTAGATAGATCCGGCCGACTCTGCTTGATTTATGTCCGCCTTATAGTTCTACTGGTACGTCTCAATGGCGACTTCAAACAGCCAAATGTTGTGGTCAGCACCACCAGGCCGAGCTTGTAGCTTCTCGAAGGTCGATTCCTTCCTGCCAGCAATTTTCAGGAGCCTCAAGTAGCCTGTGATTCTCAGAAATCGTGTCCAGCTTATGGCTCAGCTCACACAGCTTATGAGTCTAAGTGCTTACCGGACGGCACATTCGATCACACAAGCCAAGCAGCCTTACAATGGCCAGAACAGTTGCCAACATTTTCCATATTTGTCGATATGCCAGGTAACCTCCAACTCCAAAAAGCAGAAATCCTGTTATCACACAATCTTCCACTGACTCAAGGAATCCATTGTATATCCAACTGCAAGTGTCCCGTCAGGACAAGAGGGCCCTCCTTCGCCCCGTCTTCTCATCGAGAAAATTTTATCAATTGCATTGAGAGACCAGCTGACCTGATCCAAAATTTACAATTCGAAAGATATGTAAAGAAAGGATTGAGTGGTGGCACAGAGGTTAGAGAAGGTGGGCCTGTGATCGGAAGATCGCACAGAGGTTAGAGAAGGTGGGCCTGTGATCAGAAGATTGCTGGTTCAACTCCCGGTACCGACAACGTCACCTGCCTCCACCCTCATTCGCTTCACTCTGGGCCCTTGAGCAAGGCCCATAACCCCCACTCTGCTTCCCTGGGCACCCTAGATAGCAGCTCTCTGCTCCACACAGAGGGCTGTGGTAGCTCGGTGGTCTGTGGTTGCCTCAGGAAAGGAATCCAGTGCAAAAATAATTGCCAAGTCTTCGTGTGACTTAGTTCGCTGAAGCCGAAAGAAGAAGAAGAAGAAGAAGAAGAAGAAGAAGAAGAAGAAGAAAAAAGATATGTAAAGAGAAGCTCCGATAGGGCTCACAGGACAAAGAGCAAAGCAGGAGGGAAAAGCGTCCTTTGAATAGCTTTTCGTTTTCCAGCGTGGAGAGGAATTTTTATTTTACAGCTTCATGAAAATTGAAGTAGATTTTGAAAACAGTAGAGAAAATATTCCCACCTCTGAGGCTGTAAATGTAAAACAAAGTGTCCAAAGACAAACGAAGCCAAGTGGTTTGTCTTGTTTTAAGGATAGAACAACTAAAGGATGAGGGGGTGTACACCAGAAGGGGGAGGTTGTCTCAAAGGCACATTCATCTTCAAGATCAAGCTCAGGTTTCAACTTTTATTTGTCCCAGTGGGCAGTTTCACAGCAACCATTAAACAGCTTCTTGACTTTGGGGCTTTCTCAATGTGCTGCAGCCTTTTAAAGATTACACAAGTGTTTTCTAAGCACCTGCTGAGGTCTATTTAAAAAAAAAAAAAAAAAAAAAAAAAAACACTTTAGGTTTTCATTTCATATTTCAAAAACTTCCAGCATTATGACCGAGGTATTTCCTCCTATCCTTATTGATTAGACACACACACAAAACAAATAAAACTAAAGGAGTGACAAAAGTACTCAGATAATACATCTGTTTAGGGGGTTTGCTGAACTTCTGCAAAAAACATTGTCTTAAAAGATTTGTTTTTGTAAAAAAAAAAAAAAAATTCCCAAAATGATTTCATTTATGTCATTTTAAGACAGATTACATCTTAGTGCTTCATCTGTAAATGGATTACTTAAGACTTACTTATATTTACTTTTAAACATAAGAAAAATTATTTCTGCACAAAATATGAATAATTTGTATAAAACTATATGGATTTTCCTGATGCATGCTCAATAATCCAGGTATAAAATTCTAACAACGTTAAATCAGGTCCTCTGGACGGCTTAAATAAATTAAATAAAATACAAATTGTTTAAACAATTCATCCAAAAGATTTTGTCAGTCTGAGGAGCTGCACTAAATTCAGTCTTATAAATAGCTCCTTCTCATAGTGGATCAACCAGTTTGCTGATGACATCCAAAACTAGCTGTTCACTTGATAAAGGAGGACCATCAGTCTAATGATCGATCGTTAGTGCCCTGATAGACGCTTGCTATTCATTGGGAGCTGAGTGATACTAGCAATCCAACATATATAGACTTGGTTTTATTATCTTTATACCTAAAAATAAATACAATTTCCCAAAGGCCTCTGTGCTAAAAGATCACACCACGTTAGAAAGATGCTTCCGCTAGGTTGTTTACGACCTTGTCAAAATCCAAGTTGTAGTGTAGACAACAAGGCAAGAAAGGCCAGTCCTCTTCAAAGTTTTGATGACCAAGCCACACCGGTGTGTACAGACTCCACGATGACTCTTTCTACTGGACACTGGATGATAAAAGGCTCAACTCTGGTGCTCTTCACGGACCCCTCAATTTCTCTTTTCGATCTAAAATCTATTTTAACTATCCGAATTTGTGTTTTTCGATTGTTAAAAACAGCTAAGCTGAGAAGCTAAGCTACAAGCTAAGCTAACAGGCCAACCTCGGGGAAAATAAAACTCTGTCTTGTCGAAGATCCAAAATTCATGGTTGAAACCTGTGCCTTCATGTAAAATGTTGTTTTTCCTCTGCAAAAAGAAGCTGAGAACTTGTTTACTGTATTCTTTATTAAAAGCTTTGTGTGAAAAATGCTATGCTAAAGGGCTCAAACCACACCGAGCATTCGCCATTTTGAGAACTGAAGAGAGACAGCCCATGTGATGCTGCTCGCTCCCCTACTATCCATCCTTCGGTTCAAACAGTACTTGTCTTGTACTTGTCAAACAGTCTTGTACTGCCATCCGGTGGTCAAAAATGGTACTACACTAAAAAAATTAACCAACATTTCTTCTTAAATTTGACAATAATTACTGATTATTGTCAAATTTCAAACAACATCATTTATCGCAATAATTTGAGTTAATCACCCAGCAAAATTTTTCATCGTGACAGGCCTAGGAACAACATGACCATAGGCTTGATTTTACTGTAATGCAGCGCTACTGAACTGGGCAGTACGTGATGGCAATGACATTAATACTTTTAATGTTGTCTATTGAATTGAGACCGTGTTGGCCAATCCTCAAAATCGGGCACAAAAAATGTTGATATCCATAGTTAGAACTAAATTAAAAGTTGAAACCTGTATCTAGCTTGGCAATAGCTGTTTCTAAGGTTCTGTGTCTCAACTTTAAACAGGTAGACGTCACCTCAAAAAAAAGTTTTGTTCTCCATCTGCTGGGTTAGCACGTGTGTTGTGTGTTTGTCTACACTGAGACAATGACAGAGAGCCTCATTGAAATAACAGCAGTCTCCAGGGACCAGCTAAAAAGAGAGGAAGGGTAGGTTAGGGTAGAGGGAGTATACGAGAGTCCGGGGAATCGTTGAAGCTGTGTGTGCGCGTGGAGTGATTCATCCGTCCTGGTGGCGGCTAACCTTGGCACGTCCTGCCACGCGTGACGGGGGTTACACCCAGCCGTCCTCTACACATGTGTGAGTTCGCTGGGGTGTATAGGTGGATGTATTTAGACAAGAAGAGTCAGCTGTTGGTGTGTGTGTGGTTGCATCTACATGAAAGGAATAAAAGGAGAAGAATTAAAAAAAAGAAATAGGAAGGGGAAAAAAATCAGTTGAGTTGTTTGGTGTCTTTGGATGATCTTGCCCATAGGAGAAAGGGCAGAAGCAAAAAGGCATGAAAAATGTGTTTATAAGTGTTTGGCCCATTGTTCTATAACACACATATTTAACACACATACACTGAGTACATTCATGCCTGCATCAGTAAGGGAAAGTGCTTCAATTCTAGTTTAAACTTGAAGAGTCTGACGGATCAGATGGACCGTATCATGCGTTATTGGATGTGGAAAGGGAACTCTGACACAATCGATGCCAAAAACCAAAAACAACCTGAACCTTTCAAGAAAGGGGAAGCAGATTTAGGGGAAGTTCCGAAGAACTTGGTTACAAAAATAGCAACATACGAACACCTGAAACATAAGCGCACCCAATCCTTGCTCATTTTCTGTCATTGTTTTCTAAAATGGAACATTTAACACTTGACAATTTAAAAGGAAGAATAAATCCCCTGCTTAAGACTCAATTTTATTATGATCTAATTTATTTATTTAATTGATTTATTTCAGACAATAAAAAGTAAAAAGAAAAAAAAATTGCCATGCCAAATGACATGCAATTTTTCATAATTTGTGCGAATAGTGTTAAAAAATTTGTTTGATTTTTTTTCCCGAAAATTCAAACAGAGAACAACATAGATGGATTGTATCTTTTTTGTTGTGCTTTGAGTATTTTTCGTTTAAATATATTATTTTATTGTATTGTAATCTGGTTTTACTGTACAGTAAAGCCATTTGTTTTTTTGTTTTTTTTCATTCAAGCTTTATTAATACGTGTTAATCCCATTGAGCCTCGGGGACTCGTTTACAAGAGAGACCTGAATTTTTAACAAAGAGTAATGGCAACAGTAAACAACAAAAAGACACAATCATAAAACATGCGTACAATTTTTTTTTTTTTTAACCCAACCTTATTGGTTTAACCCAAATTGCTTTTGATGTGTTTTGTAAATATGATTGACATTGCCAAACTTGCAGAGCATCATTATTTGATGGCTGTTCAAATAAGATAAGGTCATTGCAAAACAAATAAATACAAACTTTAAAATACAGAATTGGTAAAATACCAAAAAAAAACATCAATTTGCACCAAAAAAAATGTCATTTTATGCTTCATTATCTGCTGACAATTTTCCAAAAATACATATAGTTTTAGGAAACTTTACATTGACTGCCAAATGACAAAAATGTGATGATGTTGGTGTGTTTGTGTCTGCCCGTTACCAAAATATCTCATGAACCACCACTAGATGGATTAAATTAAAACCTTTCAGGAAACAATCATTGGAAAAACATCTACAACTATTTAACCTTAGGAGCCAACCCAATTTAAGAAGGCTGCTACAACTGATTGGCCTTATTCAACACAAAAATAGCTACAACTTGGTTAATTTTACAACTATTGAGATGAAAATGTGATGCGGTAGTAGCAGTCATTTATAGCACATACATCGACAATGGCATTTCACAATGTTACATGAGATCAAGGTCTGACCAAAACAGCTACAACTCTCATTTCTCAGCATAAGATGGTCTCTGTCTCAAACTCTGGTGGAGGGCAATATGAATTTCTAAGTGTTTAACCTTTTTGACTATCTCAGGTTGTGATTCCTGCAGTCAGCATCCCATATTAGTATCTTCAACTTTTCAGCACTGTACAAATGGACTAATTATATAGCGCCTTTCTATCTGATCAAGATACTCAAAGCACTTTACACTACAATCTGTGTCCTCATTTACCCATTCATACAGCACTCTACTAGCTCTCTACAAAGCTAATTGAACAAATCATTCTCGAGAGACTAATCAGTGCATTATCACATTCATACACTGATGGGACACACATCCGAGGCAATGAGGGGTTCAGTGTCTTGTCCAGGGACACTTCGGCATGTGACTGCTGGTGGATTTGAACCCCCAACTCTTGCATTGGAGGACAACTGCTCTAACCACTCAGCCACAGCTGCCCTAAAAAGAGATTATAGCAGCAGATTAATGTCCAAGCTTTTGAAATGGGAGTTACCAATAAGCCTAACATGCATGTTTTTTAGTATCTTGCCTTAGTTTTTTAGTATTTTTTGTGAGGCTCAATGGGATTTACTTGTCTAAATAAAGGTTGAATTAATGTTTTTGGTCTGTGGGAGGAAACCAGAGTACCCGGAGAAAACCCATGCATGCACGGAGAGAACATGCAAACTCCACCCAGAACGACCCCAGGCTGAGATTCAATTCGGTGACCTTCTTGCTGAGAGGCAATATTTCTAAAAACTGAGCCACGATGCTGCCCTAAATTCTCCCTAGGTATGAGTGAGATAATGAATGGTAGTTTGTCTCGTTGTGGCCCTGTGATGGACTTGGACCTGTCCAGGGTGTCCCCCGCCTCTAGTGATAGCTGGACATGGGCACCAGTGACCCCTGCAACCCAAATAGGAAGAAGCAGGTAAAGATAATGGATGGATGGATGCTTTTTAAACAAAGATTCCACAATGACAAATGGCTGATAAGTCTGTTAGTTACATTCAAATTATATTTATCATCAAGTCCTCTCAGGGATCGTCAGGATGTGCAGCAAAACTGCTGGCACAGCCCTACAGAACTTCACTTACAAGGCAAGGTCAGCGAACAAGACCAGGCTGATTCTGGCAGATCCTGATCACCCATGATGATTTTTGTACTTTTATTTTAATGTCTCAATGTCTTGTCTAGTATGGATGATGTGTGTGGCTACTGACTGTGAAACTAATTGCCTCTTGGGGATAATAAAGATTATTGAACTTGAAGGAAGAAGCCGGTAAAGATAATGGATGGCTTTTGAACAAAGATTTCACAAATGACTGATAAGTCTGTTTTAGTTACATTCAAGTTATATTTATCATCAAGTCTGTTGAGAAGAAAATGTTAGTCTATCCCTCCTGCTGCCCTCAGGTGAAAATGACCCACGGGGCATCAGTTTGCCTCATGGGTCATTTTGACTTGAGAGCAACAGGAGGTTTAAAATAGAAGTAACAGTTCTGCTTTTGTGAGTTTGTCTAAAAATCAATTGAACATTTACAGTTGAGCAGAGAAAAAAAGGGGAAGGCGATTTGAGGGAAGTCTCTCTAACAATCATAGCAGTCATATCGCTTCTCACAATTTTTGCACTTGTTTGTTTTTTCCAGGTTCCTGAACGGTTTTTGGAGGTGGCACAGGTGACTCTTCGAGAGTTCTTCAATGCCATTGTGGCCGGGAAAGACGCGGATCCGTCATGGAAGAAGGCCATCTACAAGGTGATCTGCAAACTGGACAGTGAAGTTCCTGAGGTCTTCAAATCACCCAACTGTCTCCAGGAACTTCTCCATGACTGACTAGGAAATCAAGGCAGGCGGAGCAAACCTGCAAGGACTGTCAGAAGACTGTAAGAACATTCCTTTAAAGGTCTTCGATAAAATGTGCTTGAAAAGTGTTTGACCCTCATATTCGGAAGAAGTTTATGGACACTTCATTCCAGTCTTTTAAAGACAACACTGCCCTTAAGATTTCATACACAAAGAAATATCTGATGCTCATGTTAGTTGATTTTGTTGGGACTTTTTAGAAATAAAAAGCAAAATGGCAAGCGATTTATCCTCTTTGCACTTCTAGAAAAACTCCATCTCTTCTCCCCCATGTTGTTTAGACTTTCCACCTTTCTCAAGAAAGTTGGACGAATCTTCAACCCATGACTTTAAGGCCGGGGGCGAACTAATAAAAAAAGATGATAATATATTAAAAAAAAAAAAAATCTTTATTGTGGATGTATTTAAGTGACTTTTGGAAAAAAAAGAAAAAAAAAGAAAAACGTTAAATATATGTATTTTTCCCTCCTTTGTATGAGCTGGCATCATTTCTTCTATAAACCCTCAGTCACACGTAGGAAAAAAAAACACCGTAGCATTCCCTCATCTGAACCCAAACAGTCAAAAATAAACTTGTTTAATCCAGATTATCGACCCTCTTTTTACTTCATCTCCTCTTACTGTTTGAGTGTTTGTCCCTTCACAGTATCAGAAATCCATTTTCATAACTGAATCATTTAAATATGAAATTTATTTATCCATCTCATTTCAGAAATATACTTTTTTTTTTTACTTAGTTCGTGTATTTTAGGCCTCATCTACACTACTCTGGATTTTTTTTTTTTTAAGCAGGTTGTTTGCTGCACCTCTTACCCACATGCAAATGGCATTTTTGTAAAAAAAATAAAAATAAAACAAATAAATAATGATTTATAAAAAGCATAGTAAATTTTTCCTACATCTGCCTGGACTTTGGATACTAAAAGCTTTTTTAAATCAATGATGTAACTGCCTTTTTACATGTGCCCAGTAACGCAAACAACTATGGAACGAGTTTTGGTGGTTATTCTTTGTTGTTGTTTATTTTTATAGTTTTTTGGGGTTTTTTACACTTTATTCTGGCGTAAATTGTGTGTTGAAAAGAATAATCGAGAAAAAAAACTATCAACAACTTTAAAAAAGACGAGAAAAGCGTTATGGGAGAACTTTTAGCCAAGACAATATTTTCCTCTGTGTTTTGATGTCATTTATGTGGACGTTCTCGCCACTTAGTGGTGATCCATGGGTATTTCAGGATTTTTGTTAGAATATTGCAGACTGAGATGGTTTTTTTTTCTTAAGAAACAAAGAAAAAAAAATATCCAGAGCCATGTAGATGGGGCCTCGGTCATGGATTAGGATACTGGTTTTAATAAATAACTTCAACCAATATTGAATTTGAGCATGTTAGTATTTTATCCAATGACCCCTGACAGGTTCTTGCTTTGTTTCAGTCTAATAAACAATTTAATGAAAGTAAATTGAAAACAACCTGCATTCTCTCTTTGACCCACAACGAGAAACCCCTGCCAGAATCCATGCATTCACAATACTTACACAAAAGTCTAACAATAATTTACCTTTGAGTCAATATACATCACTTTCTCAAGATTAAACTGACCACACATTGGTTTTAATTTATATAAAGCCTTAAACAGATGACAAAAGGATTCAAGGATTCAAGGTTTTTTATTTGTCATTTGCACCACATGTGGTGAATGTGATGGAACAAAATTGTGTACACAGGGTCCCAGTTACATCCAACAAAAGTATAAAATGTGAAAGAAAAACAGTAATAAGATTTAAGATATGAACTAAGAAAAAAGTTAACTAAAAACACACTAAGCACTAGTAGCATAAAAACAATACGCCGAACAACAGCAAAAGGGTTTTAGTTTGCAGTTTTACCATGAATGAAAACTAAGGGTGCATTCACACCAGCCCTGTTTAGTCCGCTTTAATCGAACACTAGCTCGTTTTCCTAGAAAGTCCGGTTCGTTTGGGGAGGCGTGAACGCACCATCGAACTCTGTCACGGAACAAAAAGGCGAACTCTGGCCCGGGCTAAAACCTAGGTCTCGGTCCGGTAGAAGAGAACTCCAGCGCGGTTCGAGTGCAGTGTGAATGTAAACAGACCAGGCCCCGCTCCGCAGGACAAACAAACATGCATTTCTCTGACCTCATATGGAGCCGTCAGCTGCCTTGTGTGGAAAAACAATATTCTCCAGGGACTTCTGTCTCATCTTCTGCTCATGCTAAGTCCATTTTTGAAAAATGACAAAATATAACTCCTAAAACTGCTAAAACTTGATGCCACTCCGTTTTTGTTTTTATTTACAGAAGAAGAAGACGTGTCTTCAGAGGTTTTGTGTTGTTTCTTTCAATAGTTCTTGGTGCAGCGCCCCCACAGGCGAGCGGGGGAACAGGTTGGTTCAACAGGTTGACTCGACTGCACAGTGCAGTGTGAATGCAAACGCACCAGCTCAAATGTAAACAAAAGCTCATGAATATTGGTCCCCAACCAAACCGAGTCTACCGGACTATCAGGTGTGAAAACAACCTAAGAAAACATAGTATTCCTTGAAGAAATGCATATCACCCAATGCCTTTCATGCCAGTTTTAAACTGAGATCATGTTAAGTTGAGAAATTGGTAAATTTACAGAATAAAGTGATGTGAAATCTTGTACAAGTACAAAGTAGTTAGACCTTAAGAGTATGTGTTGAAAATGACTCAACAGTGGTGGGCAGGGTTCCGCTAATCTGCTAACAGCTAATAGTGGAAATAACTTTTCGTTTAGCGGATTAGCATTTTTGCTAACTTTGGAAACAGTTAGCAGACTAATTCAATTAGCTTCCTCTAATTTGAGTTCCCATAACTTTAAGTCTGCTTTTTGAAGACCTCCACACCCCAAAATGTTTACAGTAAAATAAGAGACTTACACAAAACAATGCTATGCAAAGCGCAGTGCTTAATTTGTAAACCAAATTATGCTGGAACGCAAGTAGCAGGGGGTTGGGTCTGGGGGTCCTCCCCCCAAAATTTTTTGAATAAAGTAAATGCCATTTCCTGCATTCTGTTGTATTTTCATAAGTTGTTAAACATCTATGTTTACCTCCATAAGTAAACACTTGATTCAGTAACTATTTTAGAGAGCAACAAGAAGTAGCCTGACCAACAGCTCTCCTTGTGTCAATAGAGAAGGCTCCGCTTCTCTCAAACATGGTAACAGCCCCCCCACATCGACCCAAACCTGATTTTGGCACCCACACACCACTCGCACCTGCTCTAGTAGCATCCCCATTGCCACTTCATTCATGTGTTTCAATTCTCAGTTGTCAAGTTGTACAATGAGAAGACTTTTTAAAATGACAGTAAATTGGATTCTCTTCTCGACATTTATCTCTGTCATTTTGACAAATTGGCGCCGTTTGTTTTGGTACGTAACGTGATTACCTATCAAACGTTTCTCTCGTATTTTTAATAAATAAATCAACATTTTATTAACGACCCACTTAAACTGTAAAACTTATTTGCAATTTAGTTGTGCTATTTAATTATATTTTTGTCTTTTTAAATATATTGCCCATAACTGTACTTTTAGGGCTGTACATTTTTTAAGGGTAGAAGCGGAAATGCTTACTTGAAGGAGCAGCTCTTATGTGATATTAAGAAGCTCGTAAGTGGCTGTTATGTTTAAAATTTGTGTTTATGTAATTATTTTCAGATTACATGCCCAGGTTTTATTTGTTCAAGGCAGTCAAATTTGTTCATAAGTTTATTATTATTAGTAAGCCTGAGAGTTACCGGATCCAAGCAAACAGTTACTGGAATGCACCCTGTCAAAATAAGAGATCCGGAAGGCTCCAGCCCAAATTAAGACCTGGCTTAGCGTCACTTAGTGGCATTACCCTTAAGTCAGGGGACTAACTTTTACCCTCACAGTGCTTTCCCTCTTATTCATACCGGGAACAACCTTTAACTCATGGTGTCAGTTTACAGCCAGTAACAGATATAAATACCAAACCAAACCTGAACAAGACATTAACAAGAACGACCCATTTCCACACTCAGAAACATCGTAAACAATCAGAAACATTGCACACATAATTCCTACAAGGTTACCCAGCATGCCTTGCAGCACAGTCTCGCAGGGACGTGACACACATTTCCCACATATTTGCTTTAATCTGGGGCATACAAATATTTGCCATTTTGTGTTAATAATCTTAAATTATAAGAACTAAATTAGCAGAAATACGAGTCGAAAGGCTGCATGCTCCCACTGTAGTGATGCTGTTTTTGTTTCTCCCGCGGACATGGGAGCTCTGTCACAACTGATGAATTGATGACATTAATCCCACGAGCGAGCGGTCACAACTAAAAAACAGCAAACTGATTATCGAGAGAATATTGGTGATGATGCACAGCAACTTTAGTTAATTTTAAAACGGTTAACTCCGAGGAGGATTGCTAATAAGCGAGTTAATTCATTATAGTCCCTGTGAATGAGTATCAGGTCTCTCTTGTAAACGAGTCCTCGAGGCTCAATGGGATTAACCTGTCTAAATAAAGGTTGAATGAACAGTCAATGACACAAAGGAGACGTCCAACGCACATTGAATGCCTCACTCTGCTCCGCCTCCTTCGTTCCAATGGACCGGATTAATTTCTGAAAGCTCACCTCTAAATGTTTTGTTTTACCTACGATTTATGAATAATTTTGAGTTGTGTTCACTTAAATTAGCGTGTGATAAAAGTTGGCGGTTATCAGTTAGTGTTAGCTTCCGCTAATTATTTTGACCTGTTTAGCAGTTTAAGCTTATTTTTTAGTTAGCGGATTAGCGGTAAGCGAAGCCAACTTTCTAGTTAGCTGTGCCCACCACTGACTCTCAACTACTACCACACCAAACTTTAGCCTAACATCTGGTGAAACTAAAGAGTTTTAGCCTTTTTTTGTGTGCGTTTCTAAGGGCCGTTTGCAATTCCGACCATCAGGTTAACTCCAAAAGGTAATCAGTTTATAAGTTTTAGACGCACGTCCTGAGAATATTTTTCTAAAGTGGCTGATGAGATATTTTGCTAACAAACAGGGCTGACTACAACAGTAACTCTAGAGTTTTAAGCAAAGATTTCATGCAATTAGTAGCACTTGCATTATGTGTTGTGGATGACTGTCTGTTACTACCACACCAATTTTTGCACAATATCTAAAACCAATTGACAAATTTAATGTTTTCTGTGCTTGATAAGATCAATTAGCTCTGGCGATCAACTTACATTTGATTAACTACAAAAGTTATTCAGATGTAGGATGTACATCCAGTGATCACTTGCTAAGAATTTTAATTGAAAAAAAATTGCCCATTGGTTCATGAAATATTTTGCTAACAGTCAAAGAACACAAACATTGGCTTTTGTATGGTGGCCCTGAAGTTCAAACCGCAACTACAAATAAAAAAACAACTACAAATAAAAAAAAAACAACTATGAATTTAAAAAAACTACGAATGAAAAAACTACAAATTAAAAAACTGAACTACAACAAACTGAACTAAGAATAAAAAAAACACTACAAATTAAAAACTGAAGGTTGAATTAAAAAACAACTATGAGTTAAAAAACAACTACGAATTAAAAAAACTACAAATAAAAAAAACTGAATTAAAACACTGAACTACAAATTAAAAAACTACAAATTTAAAAAACTGAACTACGAATTAAAAAACACAGCTATGAATTAAAAAACAACTAAGAATTAAACAACACAGCTATGAATAAAACAACTACTAATTAAAAAACAGCTATGAATTAAACAACTACGAATTAAAAAACAGCTATGAATTAAACAACTATGAATTAAAAAACAGCTATGAAATAAACAACTACGAATTAAAAAACAGCTATGAATTAAAAAACAACTACAAATGAAAAAACTGAACTACAAATAAAAAAAACATGAAATAAAAACTACAAATGAAAAAACAACAACAAATTTAAAAACAACATTTGGAAAAATGCAATAACATTTGAAAAACACAACCTATGAAAAAAAACAATTACATTTGAAGAACACAATTACATTAAGCGAAACCGGAAGAGGTGGGACCAGTGGGAA
>NC_056520.1:18363911-18424508 GCF_014905685.2 Nematolebias whitei
GAGAAACGGTGTTGTGATCTATGCCTTTAAAAAATAAAACGACAACTGGAATGAGGTGTGCAGAATTACAACACAATGAACAAGAAACTGACCAATACTTAAAGAAGGATAAACTTTTGCATGTCTCAGAAATACTTTATAAACTCACCACTTTGATTTAAAAAAAAAAAAAACTACACTTCTGTCTTTTGAAATTACAACGCTGAGCAGACAAGTCTAAACAATTTAATAGAAGTAATTATTACTGCCTTTAAAAAAAGGGTACTTATAATGACTTAAATATTCCACCATATTAATCCAAAGCCTATATGAAAACAACAATTTAATGCAATTATTTGAGGTTTCTTTAGTTTCTGGTCTATAAATCGTACATCGTGAACAACCTTTTTCTCTTCACGGACAAACTGTGTCCTAAAAATGACAATATGATACTAATTATGCTCAGTTTGTCATTTTAAATACAGCACTGATGTATAAAAATTGGTCGTTGGCATTCCTGTGTGTGTTTGTTGGATATTTCAGTTCCTCACAGTGATCAGTCTTTTTTTTAATTCCGCCAATGATTAGGCTCGAACACACACTGGCTGTTGTACAATCATGAGATCTGGGTCCTTTGTTTTCATCTACGGTATAAAACTTTTATTTTGGCAGCAAACCACAGTTTGAAAACACTTCTGTGCTCTGATTGGCTGGGAGAAGGCAGCTAAAACTGGTCATGTGTGAAGTTCATAAAAAAAATAATGCTGATATTTTTAACTTGTATAGATGTGATAATTATACCAATACTGTTATTTATAAGAAAAATCATTTTAATGTAATTCTGATTATTATTATTATTATTAACACTGCTTGCTGCAGACTTGACCAGTGGTTTTGCTCATTGTTTATCCATCACACTGCAACATGAAATAAATTATTCTTTGAACAAAAATGAGAGTTGGATGTTGTGACTCTGAGGGTGTTGACCGTTTTAAAGCGCCTGCCCACGCGCACAAACCACCTCACCATCAACTTGAGCTGTATCCAGGCAACGGGACAGCCACTTTAACTGCGTCCATGCCCTCACCCTCTCTGGATTGTGCATTAGTGTGTGTATGTGTGTGTGTGTGGGGGGGGGGGACGACATGTGATCCCTCGTTGTTGTTGCTGATGAATTGAAAAGAAGAGAGCTGCACGATTATTGTCAGCACAAAAGCCTGAAAAGCTGCTGACGCCTAGATTAGCCGGTACAAAGATGCAGGAATGGACACAAAAGGCGAAGGTACTCCTCCACGTCCAGACCGGGCCTGGCTGCCCTCGCTGCCCTGCCATCCTTCTCCGTCGTCTCCATCACTGATATCACCCATTTCCTTATTCATTGCTCTGCCTCATCTTTAATGCCCTCTTTGACACAAACACCCTGTCCTTTGTAAATTTGCAGGAAAGTGCCAACACTCATGGTTTCACTTCTTTTGCCTCTTTTTCGCAGACACAAGCAAAATATTGCAACAAAAGCTGTGACAAAATTGACAGGTTTGCAATAAGCAAATCAATCAAAGTTTAAATTTGTGGTATCAAGCAGTGAAGTTGTGCGATATAACCAACTTGATACGACCGTCAACGTTCATGCTCAATAATCCAGGTAAAGAAAATCCAACGAAGTTAAGTCAGGTCCTCCGGACGTTTTTTTATTTGTTGAAACCTTCATCCAAAGGACTTCATCAGTCCGAGGAGCCACAACAAACTCAGTCCCATAAGCAGCACGCTCACATAGTGGCCCAACCAGTTTGATGGTGATAAATGGTTTCTGGAGTCTGATGTTTTGAAGAGGAGTCGACGGGGGAGAGGGCGGACACCAGAAATCATTTATCACCACCAAACTCTTTGGTCGGGCAGCACAGTGGCGCAACTGGTAGAGCTGCTGCCTCTCAGCGAACAGGTCCCTGGTTCAAACCCCGGTCCAGGTGCCTTCTGGGTGGAGTTTGCACGTTCTCTCCGTGCATGCGTGGGTTTTCTCCGGGTACTCCGGTTTCCTCCCACAGACCAAAAACATGCATGTTAGGCTGACTGGTAACTCTAAATTGTCCCTAGGTGTGAGTGAGAGTGAATGGTTGTTTGTCTCATTTGTCTCTATGTGTCCCTGTGATGGACTTGCGACCCGTCCAGGGTGTACCCCGCCCCTCGCACAGTGATTGCTGGACATGGGCACCAGCGACCCCCGTGACCCAAAATGGAATAAACGGGTAAAGATAATGGATGGATGGATGGAACTCTTTGGTCCACTATGAGAATTTATGTGACTGAGTTTGTTGTAGCTCCTCAGACTGGTGAAGTCTTTTGGATGAAAGACAAAATGTTTCAACAAAAAAAAAGAAACCGTCCAGAGAACCTGACTTAACTTTGTTGGATTATACCACCATGTTTCTTTTGTTTCAAAGCAGTTGAAATTATTTGACTACAGAGCAATATTTTATAAATGTCTTGCGCATTTTTCTTCCAGGAGGTCTAAATTGAAATTGGCTGAGTATTTGTACGTAGTAAGTAAGAGTGGGGTTATAACCTATTTGTCCATGCTCTGCAATGCTTACATGAACATTTCTTATTCCGTTTATGAATGTCAACCATCTTTTTTCATTTATGGGTATTGCGGTCTTGTGACATCCTACAAAAGTCAAAAAAAGCATCTTATGCACTAAAAGCCAGCATTTAACGTTGCCTTCTGTGATGTTAAAGGGGAAAATGGCATTCATAAGAGCAATGCTATATGCAGGTTGAAAGCAGGTTTTCACTCAAAAGAAGAAGAAGATTGTCGATTGTTGCTGCCGCTGTTAACGGTACTATCTAGGATGAGTCTTTTGAGGACTAGTTAATTAATGATATTTGCAAGGTAGTCTCCAGAATGTATGGAAATTTTTGCAGCATGGTATGATGTTAATAGTATGAGGAGGGTGTCAAAATAATGTCTAATCACAGTCTAAATCACAGTTTTCCAAGCTGCAAACACAAACAAAATAGTCATTCATTTTCTAAAATTGGCCATCCAAAACATCGCCACGTTGCAAACCTACTAAAAATGCACTTAATTTCCTCAGTATTTTGAGTCATTAAGTAGTCTCCAACAGTTGCAGCCCAATAAGATACCACTTTACGATGCACCTTTTGGGGCCACATTATTCAGTATGGGATTATCATGTTCCAACAGCAGTTGAAAAAATCTATAATGGAGTCAAAAACAAAGGCGTAGAAATACTGAAGAAAGCAGATAAGATAGCTCTAACATGGTGTGTGAATATTCATTGCCACAAAAACTTATATCACTGCGCTTAGCATTTTGACTCCTTTTCTTCATCTATTTCCCATAACTTTGTTTTAATGAAAACTGGGTTATACTTATGAACTTGAAGAAGGTGTTTGACCGTGTTCCTTGGGGTACACTGTGGGGAGCGCTCCGTGAGTATGGGATTGGAGGCCTGTTGCTACACGCTGTTCGGTCCCTTAACAAGCGGTGCGAGAATTTTGTTCGCATTGCCGTTAGTAAATCGGACCCCTTCAGGGTGGGCGTTTGACTCCGCCAGGGCTGTCCGTTGTCATCGATTCTGTTCATAACCGTTAAGGACGGAATTTCTCGGTGAAGCCAGGGGGTGGAGGGATTCCAGTTTGGTAGCCTTAGGATTCCATCTTTGCTCTTTGCAAATGATGTGGTCCTGTTGGCGTCATCGTGCCATGATCTTCAGCTATCGCTAGAGAGGTTTGTATCCAAGTGTGAAGTGGCTGGGATGAGAATCAGCACCTCCAAATCTGAGGCCATGGTCCTCAGTTGAAAAAAGGTGGATTGCTTCTTCAGGTCAAGGGTGAGGTTCTGCCTCAAGTGGAGGGGTTCAAGTATCTCGAGGTTTTGTTCATGAGTGAGGGAAGAATGGAGCGTGAGATTGACAGATGGATTGGTGCAGTGTCTGCAGTATTGTGGACTCTGTACCGGTCCGTTGTGGTGAAGAGAGAGCTGAGTTGTAGGGCAAAGCTCTCTGTTTACCGGTTGGTCTACATTCCTACCCTCACCTCTGGTCATGAGCTCTGGGTAGTGACCGAAAGAATGAGATCACAAATACAGGCGGTTGAAATGAGCTGGCCAATCCTTTAAAGATTGGGTAAGAAGTTCAGTTGTCTGGGAGAGACTCGGAGTAGAACCTCTGCTCCTCCACATCGAGAGGAGCCAGTTGAGGTGCTACAGGCATATCCGACTGGGAGGAGACCCCGGGGAAGACCCAGGACATGCTGGAGAGACTACATCTCTCGGTTGTCCTGGGAATGCCTTGGAGTCTTTCCAGAAGAGCTGGAAGAGGTAGCTGTGGAAAGAGATGTCTGGGCCTCCCTGCTCAAGCTGCTGCCCCCGCAATCCGACTTCGGAACAAGCGGAAGATGATGGATGGATAATACTGTAAAGTGGAGAACAATGTTTTGTATATTTTATGTCAAAGAGCTTTTATGACAGGATTTCGTTTGAAGTGTAATAATAATAATGATGCATTAATAATCTTTTAATAATCCCATCGCATCACTCTAAATCTAATCAGATTGTTTGGTCCCTGAAGACTCCGACTGCAATTGTAAGTACAAGAAACAAAAAGTCACTTCATAATACAGACCAGTCCTTGTAGGTACCTGGTATGCATTATGTATTGCTGCCTAAAGTTTAATCATAGATAGTTTGATAAAACATCAGATTGAAAAAAGTTTAAGTAAGAATGAAGTGCACCACTGCCATTGTGGGAAAAAGGGCTTGTGTTTTCTAAAGTTGCAAAGAAAAACTATAAAAGATTTTTTGAAATAATTCAATAATACAAAGAGCAAAATGGTGTTTTGAAACTGAACATAATTCACTGTAAATGGGCAGAAGGACGCGATGGATTCTAAATCAAACATCTCTTCCTTGTCCTCTGCAGATGAAATAGAAAATATATCATTCCTTGAAGAAATGCATGTCACGCATTGCCTTCCAACTAAAACGTTTTCAGAAATATCTTGTGCAATCGGTTAGTGCTCAGATTATATGATAAGAATGACTCTCAGCTGCACCAAACTTCAGTTCAATATCAAAAACTGTCCATGCTCAATAATCCAGGTATACAATCCAATAATTTTTAGTCAGGTCATCTGGACAGTTTCTTTTTTCTGAAACTTTTTACCTTCTATCCGGAAGGCTTCATCAGTCAAGGAAACACACAACACAAAACTGATTCTGCCCCCAAACACCTTACTCCACAGTAGAACAAACCAGTTATGTTGGTGCCAAAATGGTGTCTTTGGCATGCCTCCTCCTCTTGTGCTGGCCCTCTTCCTCATCGACAGTCATGTCAAACTGGTTCTAAACCCAAAAAAAAAGTCCATGCTCAATAATCCAGGTATACAATCCAACAATTTTTAGTCAGGTCATCTGGACGGTTTCTTTTTTTTTTTTTTTTTTGCTGAAACGTTTTTTTTTTTGGTTTTGAACCAGTTTGACATGACTGTCGACGAGGAAGAGGGCCGGCACAAGAGGAGGGGTCATGCCAAAGACACCATCTTAGCACCAACATAACTGGTTTGGTCCATACCTGAAAGAACAAAATTCAGGATTAAGCAACTTAAATGGGTGGCCGGGCTCAGTCTTAGAGACAAGGGGTAGAGTTGCTGCTACTCCTCATTGAAAGGAGCTGTATAAGGTTCATGCACCATATTAGGATGCCTCTTTGTCCCCTTCCCTTTGGAGGTTTTCCAGGCAAGTCCCACTGAGGAGACTCTGATTCAGACCCAGAGTTTACTAAAGGGATTAGATATCCTCTATGGCATGGGGATGCCTTCGGGTCCCCCCCATGAGGAGCTGAAGAGAGGGATGTTTCCTTCCTGGACCTGTTAGCTTTACAACCAAACCATTGATGGATGAATGAAAAATTGATGGATGGAACAGCAATGGGCAATAGGGACAATAAAAAAAAGAAAATTGTAGGAATGGGTAAATTATATGTGGCTCTACGGATGAATATTGCCAAATATGCATTTGAAGACTGCTGCAGCCTTAAAAGGAAAACATTCTACACAGCAAAGTAGACCAATGTTATTGTGAGCATTATCTTGCGTTTCAAAAGCTTTTCATTAAAACACGGGAAGCTGAACAGAAGGTGTGGGTCACTCTTTGCTCTATATGATCGCTCGCTCTCTCACACACACACACACACACACACACACACACACACACACACACACACACACACACACGTCATCTGGCTCAAAAGGCACATCTGAGCAGCGCAACAATAAAACAGCTGTGTTTGTATTGGCCTGATGATTGTTTCAATCTCAATCAGCACGTCATAAACACAAACACATTATCTGCAGGGATGCAATGAGGGTGATGCATCTTGGGTAATTGCTGCTGTTATGGAGCAGGAAGAGTTTATTATGAAGAAAACCTCCCTCAGTATAACTAATTGCTGTAACTGTTTCCTAACAGTTACTAAAGTGGGTTATGGTGAGTGCATGCATGGAAAAGAGCATTTATCTTTTCTTTTTTTTTATTACAGATTTATTTAATGGCTTAGAGAAAAAAATACAATAAAAAAAAACCTTATACACCACTGAATGGAGCTAACAGACATCAGATATACATGGTGCCTGTCTTAAATGAAGGGTTTATGTTTTAAATTATTGTCTGCATTTATATATATATATATATATATATATATATATATATATATATATATTTATTGTCATGTTACAAATCAAAAGAAAAATTAGAAAAGACATTGTATTGAATTAAAACTTGATATATGACAACTTTGATCAGTTATCCAAATGTGATGCAAAATCTTGTCTGGTCTGGTTTGGGAACCTCAAGTTCTCTGTTTTTTGGGAGTATTTTTGGAAGATGTGGTTCTGTTGGACCTTCGGCTTCTGGTGGATCAGTTAAATCTGCTGAAGCAGATGGGATTAAAGTCAATTCCTTTAAGTCTGAGTCATTGGTTCTCAAGCAGAAAGGCTGAATGCTCCCTGACGGTAGGATGGATCGACAGATCAGGGTCTCATCAACAGTGATGTTGCTCCAGTCTGTTGTGGTGAAGAAGGAGCAAAGCTCTCAATTTACAGGTCAGCCCATGTTCAAGTTCTCACCTAAGGTCCTGAAGTGTGGATCAGGGCTGAAAAGAGTGAGTACCTGAATAGAAGCGGCTGAAATGACCTTTTACCTTAAGGTGTCCGGTGATTGCAACTCCTTAAAGAACAGGTGAGGAGCTTCATCAACTGGGGGAGCTCGGAGTAAAGCTGCTGCTTCCAAAAGAAGTCAGCTGAGGCACTGTTGCCAACTCATTAAAGATAAGATAAGATGAAAGTTGTTTCTAGCTGTCCTAAAAGTTGCTGTATCATGTTGGCACCATTAGTGGCCATGCGGGTGTAAAAGTTGCTTCAGGAGAGACAAGTGACTTTGTGGAACAATAATAATAACAAAAAACAGCAATACCTGCAAATTCTTCTGTCAATTCTTGTTTTTTTTCCCCATTGTTAGAATTCCAACCATCCTCTTTGGAAGTGGCAAAAGTGACCCAAAAGAAACATTTGGAGTTATAGTTGTGCATAAACATCAAACGTTTTTAATTTACTTCAGCAGCAGAAGCTTTGACCGAATGATTAGCAGTCTAGATGTAAAGACGAGCAAGTCCTGCTCTGACTGCAGCTGGGAGGGACCGCTTCGAGAGGACTGGGTCACCTTCGATTACTTTGGGGCGTTTGTTGAAAAGAGTATGATACAAACTTACACATCAATTTCCAAAAATTCCCACCAAAAAACAGAAAACGTCACTAGATATTAGTTGCTAGTCACTTTTTTTTACAGAGTTGCTAGCATGTTCTGAAAAACACAAAATTTAGCAATGAAGTCATTAATTTGCAGGGGTGCATATAACTGGTACGCAGGTATGCATGCGCAACTAAAAATTAGGAATGCGTATCATCACCTGTTACCACACGCCTTTGCGTAATTGACCGTCAAGTTATCAACACCCAGGCCTGGAGTGGCTAATCGGGAGGATCGGGAGATTTTCCGGTGGGTCCGTTTGATGTGTGGACTGCAGGGCCGGCGCTCCCTGTTTATTTATTTATTTATTTTAGAACTTTTTATTAACAACATTAAAACTCAGAACACAGCTACCGCTGCACCACTGAGCTGAGGTGGTTTAGGCAGATTATCTGTATGTCTACTCTGGAGGTTTTCTGGCCATGTTTTCCTGGAAGACAGATTCAGAAATTGCTGGAGTGACTTTATATCCTCTCTGGCCTGGGAACAGCTTTTGGATCCCAGAGGAGATGGAGAGTATCACTAGGGACAGGGATGTCTGGGTTCCACCTGAAACTGTTGGCTCTGTGACGAATATAAGCAAAAAAACAAACAAACGTGAATGCATAAATATTTTTATATTAAAAAAACTAATATTTGCATATAGGCTAAACTAAATCCTGACTCATCAGTATGGTCTGCTATTTTCCATCCAAAAATTTGGGAAATAATCCCAAATACAGCCAATTTAAGCTTCAAAAAACAGGAACCTATCAGCTCTAGGATCTTTATTATTTTACAATTATTGAAACTTGTCTAATATGATGCAGCTACAACAAGTTCAAATTGCTCAAATTTTTAGCTATGACTGAGCAAAAACTAAAATGATGAGATGATAAACTGAACTCAGCTCTGTTTATATTAGGTTTATATTTTAAAGACGTCCTTCAATACCCGACTGAACATCACAGGCCACAACAACCACTGTTAGCTTGTTGAACAGATTTTAATCAGCCAGCTCAGCAGGTTTATTTGCATCAGTTGTTCACGATGGCACCCAGGTGAATGAAACCAAATGCTCTTTAGAACAGCTGCTGCAACTACCGGTATGCTTTATACTTCTAACATGCATTTCATTTCTCCATTCAGTTTTGTTCCTTTACTTCACAAATTCATTAAATTTTTGATAAGATTTTGTATCGTGTTGATTTTTTTAAATTTTATAGAATTGAGGATAAAGCACTTTTGTTTTCTCTTCTAACTGTCACTAAGCTGGTGCTGGTGAACCCAATAGTGCAGGCAGGCAGGCAGGCAAGGACACAGGATGGATGTATACAAAATAAATGTATTAACAACATAAAAGAGCTGACAGAGCAGCAAAACAAACATAGAATGATCAGGGAGGTACTTACGATATAGACAGGTCATCACCAGTGAACAGAAGACTATGCCAGGACGAAGACTAACACACAGACACAGACTTGTATATAATGACTAACGAGGACTAAACACAAAACACCTATCAGGCTCACACAGCTGAAGCACATCAGGGGAAATGATACACTGGGAAACAAGGGAGTGCAGGAACGGAAACAACACAAGATGGGGATAGACACCAGGAAACAAGCCACAACCCCTACACTAACAAGATTCCAAGTGTATGATTAATGTATAATATCTAGAATAACATCTTAGCGAAAAGACTTTTGAGAATCTAACGAAAATTTAAATGAAAAGTTGGACAAATTGCATTTTTGTGACAGACTTCTCATTATAATATGCTTAAAGATACGAGGCAGCCAAGTACAGCTGTATAGAAAATGAGCAAAAGTTCAGGAAAAACAAAATTCAACTGTATAAAAAGTGCACAAAAATATATTGATCATTAAAAATAAAATAAAATAATTACAGCTTCAGTCCTTTAAGAAATGTATTTTGCTAACCACTTTGCAAGATTTAAACAAATATCACACATTATTAGTGGCTAATGTGTGTTTTTAGATGACTCCCAGCTACTACAACACCAAATTTGAGTTCAATATTTGTGAAATATAGCGTTATAGTTGTTTTGGTGTTTGCTAAGGCTGAATAGCTGTAGTGGGCACCTTGAATTGGATAGACTCCATACCATGATTTAGTTAGATTTCAATAAACTCAGAGTACCAACAGAGACACAAGAGACCATACAATAGAGGCAAAAAGGTAAATGTTTATTTACAGAAGTGAATCTCACGAACATAGGAGGAGGGAGCTGCATGATACAGTGGTTCTGAGGAGATTTTGTTGTAATCCAAAGGTGTGATTTTTAAGCTTACTTGTCTTTTCTTCCTTCATCGGTTGGGAGCGAGGACCAGGGTATTCCAGGACGACGGGGAGGACTGAGACCAGGTGAGTGAAGGAAAAGGGTGGAGAGTGGCAAGATGGACCTAGAGTTGATGGAAAGTAGTTTGGTTGTTGTCTTATAGAAATCTTGCATGTAGCAGTTCCAAGGACGGATCCAGGGAGACTCTGGGAATACAGTTCAGGAGAAGACTCGAGGGTAGCCCAGGGAACAAGGAAATGAATCGCTTCCAAACGACCTTAAGTACTCCTCATGAACAGACTGGAAAAAACTGTGGATAATTGTCTCTACCCTGCCTCTCAGAAGCTGCAAGAAAAAATTTGAACAGGAAAAAAACAAAAACTGAATCCTTACAACCTAGTTGACTAGATATGAAAAGCAGTGCCCTCTGTGGCAAACAGTAAATGATGGATGGTTGTCAATTATCTGGATGGGTGGGGAGAGGTCAGGAGGTGGGCATAATGGACTTTCCAAAAATGGTTTTATCTGAGAAATATGGAATATGGGGTGGATCCTCATAGAAGAGGGTACTTTTCAATCTCACAGCTTATTGATGGAAAATGGATCAATGTATAGTACCTAGGGTTTAGCTTTCTGGGAGTATCTTTGATACTAATGTCACTGGTGGATAACCACACCTTTTGATCAGATTAACTCACATAAACTGAAGAATGATCCATCCATCCATCCATTATCTTTACCCGTTTATTCCATTCTGGGTCACGGGGGTCGCTGGTGCCCATGTCCAGCAATCACTGTGCGAGGGGCGGGGTACACCCCGGACGGGTCGCAAGTCCATCACAAGGCTACATAGAGACAAACAAGACAAACAACCATTCATTCTCTCACTCACACCTAGGGACAATTTAGAGTTACCAATCAGCCTAACATGCATGTTTTTGGTCCGTGGGAGGAAACCGGAGTACCCGGAGGAAACTCACGCATGCACGGAGAGAACATGCAAACTCCACCCAGAAAGGCCCCTGGACCGGGTTTGAACCAAGGATCTTCTCGCTGAGAGGCAGCAGCTCTACCAGTTGCGCCACCGTGCTGCCTGAAGAATGATGTATGTCTTCAAACTTCTCATTTTAGTCAGCTGTGCATTGTAGGACCTCCTTGGTCTGTCACCAAATTCTGCAGCAGTGGCAGAGGTGATGCTGCCGAGAAGGAACTGCTATCTCTGACTCCTGGCTGGAAAACAGAGGAGGTGAGTAGCCAAGAGATACTTCGAAAGGTGACAGTCCAGTGGCAGAGGAGATCAAGGTGCTGTGGGTGTACTCAATCCAAACAAGATGTTGACTCTAGGAAGAGAGATTGTTGTAAATTACACACCATAGTGCAGCCTCCAGTTCTTGGTTACACCTTTCTGTCTAGCTGTTGGCCAGATGAGAGTCTAACCAAGGCCCAGAGCAAAATGACATCCAGACCTGGAATTAAGGACTACAGTCAGAGACAATCTCAATGCCATGGATACAAAAAACATGGTGGACCAGGAGTTGAGCAGTTTCAAGTGGGGTGGGAAGCTTGACAAGTTGTATGAAGTGAGCCAACTTAGAAAAACAATCCACAATAGTCAAGATAGTAGTATCCTGATGCATGCTCAATAATCCAGGTAGAAAAATCTAAAAACGTTAAATCTTGTCCTCTGGACATTCAAAAAAATAAAAACAAACAAAAAAAAATTGTAAAAACGTTATATCTTTCATCCGAAGTTAAGATAGTAGTGTTACATTCAGAGAGTCGTAGGATGATGATGAAGTCCAGAGCAATATGAGACCAGGGTCTACTGGGAGTATGCAGTGGTTGGAGGAAACCGGCAGGAAGTTGGTTCCAATGTTTATTCAAGGAACAGGTAAGACAAGTTGTCAAATACTCCTTGATGTTGTGATTAATATGAGACCACCAAAAGTGTGGTTTAGAAAAAGACTGCATGTGGTTCAGGCCATTTGCAGGTTGGGATCAAGGATCAGGGGAGTCCAGGGCAACAGGGAAGACTAGTGGAAGGGAAAAGGTGGAGAGTGGCAGGACAAACTTTAGGGCAGGATGGAAACTAGGTTGGTTGTTGTCTTAACGAAATCTTGCAGGTGACTGTTCCAAAGAGGGATCCAGGGAGACTCTGGCGGGAAAGCAGGTCAGAAGAAGGCTCGAGCATAACACAGAGAACAAGGAACTGAATTGTTGGAGCAACAAGGAACACAAGGAGAAGCAAGGTTAGTGTAATCTTAGTCACAAAGATCTCCACCAGAACCGGACACAGTGCCAGGTAATGGACAATGTTCTAGCAGAGTCAAGTTGATCCAAATGGCCTTAAGTACTGAGAGCTCCTTGTCGGAAGAATGGAAACAGCTGTGAATAACTGGTTCCACCATGCCACTCAGGAGCTGCAAGAAAGAGCTAGGACTGAAAAAAAAAAAAATATTCCCACACTCCAAATACTTATCAGTTACTGAGGTATGTCTAGGCCTGTCGCGATAAACAAATGAATTAGGGTGCATTCACACCAAACCTGTTTAGTCCGCTTTAATCGAACTCTAGCTCGTTTTCTTAGAAAGTCCAGTTCGTTTGGGGAGGTGTGAACGAGCCATCGAACTCTGTCATGGAACAAAAAGGCAAACCCTGGCCCGGGCTAAAACCTAGGTCTCGGTCCGGTAAAAGCGAACTCCAGCGCTGTTCGAGTACAGTGTGAATGTAAACAGACCGGACCCCGCTCCGCAGGGTAAACAAACACGCATTTCTCTGACCTTATATGGAGCCGTCAGCTGCCTTGTGTGGAAAAACAATATTCTCCAGGGTCTTCTGTCTCATCTTCTGCTCATGCTAAGTCCATTTTTGAAAAATGACAAAATATAATTCCTAAAACTGCTAAAATTTGATGCCACTCGGTTTTTGTTTTTATTTACAAAAGAAGAAGAAGTGTCTTCAGAGGTTTTGTGTTGTTTCTTTCAGTAGTTATTGGTGCAGCGCCCCCACAGGCGAGCGGGGGAATAGGTTGGTTCAACAGGTTGACTCGACTGCACAGTGCAGTGTGAATGCAAACACACCAGCTCAAATGTAAACAAAAGGTCATGAATATTGGTCCCGAACCGAACCAAGTCTACTGGACTATCAGGTGTGAAAACGACCTTAATTGCATGATGAATAAAAATTATCAACCTCATTTTCATTTACCCGCTTTATCGTTTCTTCAGGTCTCTCTCTTTCTACTGAAGACACTGGATGACAAAAGGCTCAACTCTGGTGCTCTTCCATGACCCCTCCCTTTCTTTTTTCTCTTTAAAATCTGTTTAACTGTCCAAAATTGTGTTTTTGGATCGTTAAAAGCAGCTAAGCTGATAAACTAAACTACTAGCTAAACTAAACGGCTGACCTAAGGAAAAAACCTCCATCTTGTCGAGCTCCAAAATTCACGGTTGAAACCAGTACCTTCGTGTAAAAAATTGTTTTTCTCTGCAAAAGGAAGCGAAGAACTTGTTTACTGATTTTTTAATTAAAAGCTTTGTGTGAAAAATGCTATGCTAAAGAGATCAAATCACAGAGCGTCATGTCACCATGTCAGCCCATGTCACATGAAGGGCCCTCCCTCCCATTTTTCTTAAAGAGACACAGTGCTCAAATATCCATCCATTATCTCCTGATGCATGCTCAATAATCCAGGTAGAAAAATCCAAAAAAGTTCAATCTGGTCCTCTGGACATTCAAAAAAACAAAAAACAAAACAAGCAAAAAAATCTAGAAACGTTTCGTCTCTCATCCAAGAGACTTCCTCAGTCTGAGGTGCTGTTTTCAGCTCAGTCTCTTAAATAGCACCTTCACAGAGTGGATCAACCAGTTTGCTGCTGACAACCAAAACCAGCTGATCACATGCTCAAGAAGGACCATCAGCCTAACAATGGGTCATTAGCACACTGATGGCTGTTTACTACTCACAGAGAGCTGAGTGATACTAGCAATCACAGCATTGTAAGAGGGGGACAGTTGAACCCGGAGGCCTCCACCCCTGTTTAATGATGGACGATTTCTTTTCACAAAGATGGCCTCCTTTACTCCTCTCTCAAACCATCGTTCCTCTCTGTCCAGGATGTGAACATCTTCATCCTTGAAAGAGTGACCGCTGGCCTGGAGATGAGTGTAGACTGCAGAATCCTGGCCTGATGATGTTGATCTTCTGTGCTGGGCCATCCTTTTGGCCAGTGGCTGTTTAGTTTCCCCGATGTAAGACTGATCACAGCCCTAGAAACGTTTCTAGATTTTTTTGCTTGTTTTGTTTTTTGTTTTTTTGAATGTCCAGAGGACCAGATTGAACTTTTTTGGATATCCATCCATTGGTTCCAACAGTCTTATACTACCATAAGCTGGTCAAAAAAGGTACTACACTCCAAATAAAAAATTTCTTCTAAAATTTGACAATAAATCAATGTTAAATTTCAAACAATAATATTGTTTATCGCAATCATTTCTGAGACAATTAATTGCCCAGCAAAATTTATCGTGACAGGCCTAGGTATGTCCAATAATTATTTTCTGAAATTGTATTTAAAATCCATCTAGTGTTTTTTGAAAGAGCATCAAACGAACACACACACTAAGGCAATCACATGCTTACCCTCCAATTTATTGTAAGGTAAACTTTAAGAAGAGCAGTGAGAAGTGCAGTGGTTGCCAAACCTCTGCTTTTGACCAAAAATAAAAGTTACAGAGACTTGTGACCCTGATTTTATAGCTGAATATTGTTCCATTTAACAAAAACATCACCAAACAAGTTTAGGCCAATCATGAACATTACCATTTTTGTAACACTTATGGCTAAATATGATTATGACAGTCAATATTAATGTTCATATGATTTCTGCAAATCTTCTCAAGACTGCTGACTTGGTGTTTCAAGTCCAGAAATTGGGTCCAGACCCAAACTTTGGCAAACACTGACATAATGGACTGTAGCACTTAAAGGTGTAGAAGATTAATTTTCTTCCTTCACAGAATATGATTTGAATGAATGATAGATGCTGTCTATCATGGTGTACTAAGATTCATAACTGGCTGTGATTATCGTACCCACCACTGCACCCAGTATTCACTGGTTAACTGGTCATTAACTTCACGCAGACTCTCTCACTGGTACATTTTCATCTTTAAATCACTTCTTGGTCTGCTGCCTTCATACATCTCCTCCTACATGTCTCTGCGTGAGTGCAGCTACAGCGTGCGCTCTCAGGACATCATTACCTGCAGTGTTCCCTCAGTGCAGACTGAACTAGGCAAAAGGGCCTTCTTCTACTCTGCTCCTGTTTCCTGGAATATTTTACAAAAAGATTTGAAGCTCTCGACCTTGACCTCTCTAAGTGGCTTTAAGAATCTGTTGGACTCCTGGCAAGAACCACTCCAGACATGTTCCTGTTTTTAGTTTTCTACATTCGCCTTAAAATCTGTTTGCTGTTACTTTTTTTTTTTTAAGCCATCTTATTAGTAAAAAAAAAAAAAAAAGTTGACTTTTTATAACTGTTTATTGTTGTCGCTGTTGTCCGTTGTTGTCATCATTCTTTTTTGAAATCAGGTCTCTCTTGTAAACGAGTCCTCGAGGCTCAATGGGATTTATCTGTCTAAATAAAGGTTGAATGAAAAATTTGCTGCTTAAAAAAACGTATAAAGAACATTGGCTTTGTGCTCAGGACTGCTCTGAAACTCCTTAAACTGTACGAACTAAAATGTCAACATAATGAACACCACTGAACTTCTTTCAGATGAACCAGTGAAGCACATTTCTTAAATTTCATAAAACAAGGCAACAAATTGAAATTCCCAAAATACTTTCAAACTTTTACTTCACTTCCTTTTATGTAATAACCTATTTGCCTTTCCTAAAGTCTATCCATCCATTTCTTATTTTCGAAGCTAAATCCATTTCTCCCTCCCTCGTTTGTGCCCCTATATCTACTTCCATCAGCGATCTGTTCGCTAATCAAACACCATCTGTCCCTTCATCCCCAACCTGTCAGGAACAGCTGCCAGACGCTCTCTTAACAACACTTTTAACAACCCTGCTGCATCTTCCATGGCCTGCCGCTCGCCGCTTCCACTGGGCGGTCATTGCCAGTGAGAGCCACCGCCTCCCGGTGCAAACACACAAATCCAAAGATGAGATCAGGTGAGCACAAAAAAGACTTTAGACGTGACAGACCAAGAAAAACACTGAAGAAGAAGTTAAATCTGGAAGGAAACAAAATAAAAGCTAAGAATAAACAACTAGCCCTTGGCTGAACTTGAATAAAATCTTTATGAACCATACAAAGAGAAAAGACTGATTATAGACAGATAAAACAAAGGAGAGATGGCACTCCGTAAACAATCAGAAGTCTAAAATCATAGTCAAGGGAAGAATCAGCTTCCTGCTTAGAAAAAACAAAAGTTGGAACCAAAACTTGCGCCCAAGAACAGGTTTTTTCTTTTTTACACACAATTTCAGCCCAATCACCACTTACACAAGAACATAAGAATCCTATTAGCATAAACACGATCAGTTCACATGCACACCACAAAAAGAGAAAGAAAAAAAAAACATGACACACGCACAAGCAATCCGCACAAACTGCACTGCTGTTGTGGTGAACATGCCAAGACATTTTCAAGTGTTATATCCAGAGGAACTTCCCCAACCAATCGTTGGCACATCGGCCAGATGTTCACTGGTCCTTCTATGCAATTTTCTCCTGGCAAACACCAACAGAGTGCAACACTGGCTGATAACTCTGTCTCCCTGATCTCAAATATGAAATTTGTTTATCATGATCAAGTCAATCAGACTTTTACTCCTCAGCTGCTGGTGTTAGATTGGCATTTATGTTGGTGTGGTCTCTTATGAACAAATTTTATTACGCAGTATGAGAGAAGCTTTGCATTTCTAATCACAAGTTTGCAGCAACAGAGGGAATGCAAAATAGAGTTTACATAGGTAGATCTCATTCTGGGAGACTTGTAATCAAGCATGCAAGAACATGCCTGCTGGACTAAAAATACAGTAGTTTTTTTTTTGTCTTACTGTTTTTTTTATTATTATTACTCTAAACAAATAAAAAAACTAGGCAAAAACTTTCCAACAAAGTTAAGTCAGGTCCTCTTGACAGTTTATTTTTGTTGAATCGTTTCGTCTTTCATCCAAAAGACTTCATCAGGAAAAAAAATAAAAATTGTCCAGATGACCTGACTGACCATTATTGGATGTTGTACCTGGATGATGGAGCATGAACTTTGATGTCTTGAACCACTTTAGCTGTGGCTGCTTGCCTGGGAGGAGTCGACGGGGGACAGAACAGCCCCCAGAAACCATCTTATCACCAGCAAACTGGTTGGTCCACTAAAGGAGTGTACTTTTTGGTGGGGAAACAATTTACTTGGGACTCCTCAGACTGATGAAGCCCCCCGGATAGAGGGCGAAACGTCTTTCCACAAAAAAGAAACTGTCCGGATGGCCTGACTGACCATTATTGAATCATTAACAATGTTTGCTAGAAAATTTCCAAATGTGTATTAACATTTAGATCACTGGGTTTTGTCCTTGTATTGCAGGAATTTTGAACATGTTCAAAAATATGTCGATGTTTGATTCTTAAAAAAGGTTAAAAATTGAGCAATACATCAAACCAAACAAACTAAGTTTTACAAAATACGGTGTCACAGACATCTGTAACCCGTTACAATTTCGTTTCAATAACTTCTGGGTGCTGGAGTTGTAGTGGTTTTCTTTTTTGGCAGTATGTATTCAAACGCTCTTCAAATTGTGGTCCTAATTTCACCAGCACATTTTCCAAAAAATGTCCTCCAGTATAATTACGAGAAAGTTTCTTTAAGCTGCTCCATTCTGCAGGGTTTGCCACAGTGAGCAGACTCACATGCACTATTTGGTAGTTATGTTTATGCTGGATGCCCTTCCTGATGCAACCTGGGCTCGAACCTGCAACCTCTGGATTACAAAACTGTGGCACTGACCACGAAGCTATTGCAGCCAGTATGACTACAAGTGAAATTATGTATTTTAATCCAATTGTGTTTTTAACTAGTTGTCAATAGTTCATGTCTCTCTTGTAAAGCCCAGAGGCTGTGGGATTAACCTGCATAAATAAAAGTTGAATGAATGAATGCAGTCCAGTGAGGTACAGGGCTCAGATTCTTCTACATTTTTCTCCATTGAACTCAAAAAAATGTTTTTTGACTAAATATAAACCTACACCAAATTGAGATGGTCTGTGATGATCTGCACCTCTTATGTTCTGACAGATCTTTACAACCATGAAAGCAACCTCAATTTAATATTTGTAGATTTTGAGAAGAAGCTGGAGGACTCTGTAAAATACTACGCAGAAAGAGAAAGAGCACTGACACACCTGAAAAACCTGAACATGTGATCTGAATCAGAAACGTCACTTTAAAGCTACAGTTCTTACCATTTGCCAATTGAATCATCACGCCTTTCACTTATTCCCTTCAATCATTTTAGCCATATCAGCTCCTAAAACAAGGAAACTGTATTTTAGGAGTCCACAAGTAGTATTTTTCTAACATGAATTCCAGAGGTGGCTCAAATGGTAGAGCTGCCGCCTCTCATCGAGAAGGTCACCAGTTCAAATCCCGGCCAGTGGGCCATTCTGGGTGGAGTTTGCACGTTGCATGCTTGAGTTTTCTACGGGTACTCCCATTTCCTTCCGCAGACCAAACACATGCATGTTAGTCTGATTGGTAACTTTAAACTGTCTCTAGGTGTGAGTGAGAAAGTGAATGGTTGTTTGTCTCTATGCGTCCCTGTGATGGACTTGCAATGTGTCCAGGTGTCCCCCCACCTCTTGCACAGTGACTGCTGGATGGGCACCAGTGACATCCGTGAACCGAAATGGAGGAAGCAGATAAAGATAATTCATGAATGGAACTCCAGAACTCTTTAAATTATATTGTGTTTTCATGTGGACGGCCTAAAGACAACCATTTGAAAACGATGTAAAAGCCTCAACTCCTGCCTAACTGACAGCAATAATGACCGATTACATGAAGTAGGCGAACTTGTTATCTGGAGGTCGCAGGACTGAATCACCAGGCCATTAAAACAAACGGAAAGGTGAAGCACCCACATCTACCTCCACTCTTATTTGACCCACTGTGGGCCCTTGGGCAAGGACCTTAAAAGTAGAAATTCCTACAACAAGATTCAGTTTTTGCTCTTGTTATATCAGTTTTTCCTGGTGTTTACAGTTTGAAGCACAAGCTAAAGTTTACAGTTTCTGGTGTGTTTTCATGGCAGCATTACAGCGCCGGACACAGGACTGGCATAGTTACTACAGCGTCTGAGTTGTGTTCTGTTTCTCCATTTGGATAAAAACATTTCTAGAAATGGTGCCCAGTTTACAAAGAAAAAGATGTTTTTGTCAAGAAAGTGTTCCTGTCTCAAATCTTTTAAAGTTACTACAGTGGTTTCTACAAAAATAAAAAATTTGAATTAATTTAACCCAACATGTTTCAGTCAAGTCATCTGGACAGTTTCTTTTTTTTTGTTTGTTTTGTGCTGAAACATTTCGCCTTCGATCCAGAAGGCTTCATCAGTCAAGGAAACACACAACAAAACTGATTCTTCCCCCAACAGCTTACTCCAAAGTGGAACAAACCAGTTCTGCTTGTGATGAGATGGTCTCTGGTTTGTTCCACTTTGGAGTAAGCTGTTGGGGGAAGAATCAGTTTTGTGTTGTGTGTTTCCTTGACTGATGAAGCCTTCTGGATCGAAGGCGAAATGTTTCAGCACAAAAAAAAAAAAAAAAAAAAAAGAAACTGTCCAGATGACCTGACTGAAAAATGTTCGATTGTATACCTGGATTATTGAGCATGGACTTTGTTGAATTAATTTAACCTTTTTAGTTCTGTCTTTTGCAACTTTGGTTACAGTTGGTGCTTTTCAGTGAACGCTGCCTCATAAGTATTCCTCAATAGGTGTCCAAAGACGTTTAAATTTGTTGTCAAAATCAACACAAAAGCAGCACAAATAACCAAACATCACGTCTCACATTATGTCCAGGGAGACAACTACAAAGACAGTTGGGCAAAATTTATATTTTAGAGGTTTTAATGCAAGTTTGAAAATGAAAAGTTGAAGAACTTTGATTCCAAACACTAATTAAAGGATTTGTTATTTATTTCATCATTTCATTTTTTGTAGTTTTGACATTCTGACAGGCGACTAATGATAAAATTCAGCCAAGCAGCGAGACAGGACACATATGGTGAGACAATCAATACAACCTCACATAGAGCAGATATAAGGACTCTTACACACACACACACACACACACACACACTACTACTACATGATTATAAATGTACACACACACTTCCAGCTTTCTGCCTGAACACACACTCTTTACAGAGCTTGTCAGCCACGTGTCATGTCCAATAAGAGCATTAGGTCTGTCAATAAGAGCCTTTCAAGAATACCAGGGGTTCTGTCAACTCACACACAGATAAAAACACTCATCTCCACACACACTCTTTTAAATTGACTAGAAGCATTTTGATCGCCATCACAGAGGTCTTTTATGTTAAGGACTTTGGGTTAATTCAAAAAACGTTCAATACAAAAACTTTGGGTTAACTAATTATTTAAGAAATGTATTCATACATCTTTCTCGTTGCCTGTGGTATTGACAAAAAGCCAGGAGCAAGAACTGGAAGTGGCAGAAATTAAGATGTTAAGGTTCTCCTTAGGAGTGACATGGATGGATAAGATTAGGAATGAGATCATCAGAGGGACAGCACAGGTTGAACAACTGGGAGATAAAGTTAGAGAGGCCAGACTGAGATGGCTTGGACATGTCCATAGGAGCGACAGTGGGTATATTGGTAGAAGGATGTTAGAAATGCAGTTGCCAGGAAAAAGACAAAGAGGAGATATATGGATGCAGCTGGAGAGGACATGGAGGTAGATGGCATGAGGATACAGGATGCAGAGGACAGTTTGAGATGGAGGAGGATGACTTGCTGTGGCGATTCCTGAAGCGGGAAAAGCCGAAGAAGAAGAACGGGAAATCTCTTGACCCCCCCCAAAAGATAATTTGTGTAGACGAAAACAAGAAACTGTTGAAGTAATCCATATACTGTAACTTTGTGAAAAACTGTTAGAGTATGGCTTGTTTGGTAGAGTAGCAGGAGAAAGCGTATTTTCTTTAAAACGAATGGAGGACTGACTTGGAAAAGACTGAGGACAAACTAATGTATTTTGGCCAGATGAGACCAAAATGGAGATGTTTGGCCATGAGAGGCATGTGTGGAAAAAAATAAACAGCGTAACAGCACAAACTTCTCATGCCAACTGTCCAGCATGGTGGTAGAGGGTTGATGATTTGGGGACCTTGCTGTCACAGAGTCAACTGAGAACTCCTTTTTTTAATGAAGTATTCTAGAGGTAAATTTGAGGCCATCTGGCTGGCAGCACACGACTGGCACAAAATGGGACTTGGTTGTGACAATACTTTTTTTTTTATTTTTAATGTGCAAGTTTCAGACCATGTTGTGGTATATACTAATAATATTTTAGTGTTCAGCACTGCCATAGTTAAAAGTACTTGGCCTAACGGGCACAGCAGTAAAAACCAAAGATACAAAAAAGGGGTAGATAATACAAAAGTCGATGTATTCTCAGGAGAGTAATTTCTATCATTTGTATGACTTGGTTAATTTAAAAGGGTGTACTTATTAATAACTTGTTCGTCTTTATGGGGGAGGGTGTTACATTGACTTCTAGTGCCTCTTTCATCTTTTATTGTGCATTTCAGGTCTGCCACAGCCTACAACCACATCCTCTGACCACAGCGGAACAAAGTTCCTGCTAGTTAGTGACCGCATTTAAACGACCATTACCATGCCTTTTTGTCCCCCGTCGCAGAGCCAAGAGGTGGGATTGGAGATACCACCCATTCTTCTCTCCGTCGGTGTTGTGAGCATGTTAACTTGGAAGAAATTTGAGGTAGTAACTTCCATTTTAGTGTGTGGCTGCATCTAGGCATAAGAAAGGTCACCATCAAAAGTTGGGTTGTGAGGTCAAAATCCAAGATGACCACCGTTGTACATATATAGGTAAACTGGCCACCATTATCATTTGAGTAAAACTATGCTTTTATATTGCTTAAAAGTATAGTTTCCTAAAATGATTGGGGTAGCTTGTGGGGTGGTTGAAGATTAATATGTAATGGCCAAGGCCACCACTGGCCACAGCTATTGAACCTAGTGGTGGATATAATTGGTCCCTCCACTGGTCAGGATCCATCACTCTGCGCTGCCTCGGACAAGCACAAATTTACTATTAATTAAAAACAACCTGCCTTCTAATAAACGGTGCAACTCCAACCCACTTGAAAATCTTGCACCAAAAACATAAAGGTGTACTTGCATTCCCTGTTCAATTCCAGTCCAGAAAAACACTCGTCTCAAAAACTACAAACATTCACTATTCAAATCCCTCGGTTACAGGGGGCATTAGTGTACCGCTCGTCTATCTAGGCTTTGCAGTAGGTGGTGACTTTGTACTCATAAACTTGTGCTGAACTTGATTCTGTGTACTGAGCTACTGAGAAAAGAATTTGTCCTTTGAACTTTGGTTTGCATACAGTTTTGCCTAACTGTACTTCTCTGTTATAATGGAAATACAATAGGACTCTGATATTTTATTTCACCAGTTTTCATCTGATTTGTAGCCAGCATGGCAGCATTGACATTGTAATTTTCTTTTTTATTCATTCAACCTTTATTTATGCAGGTTAGTCTCATTGAACCTCGCGGACTCATTCATAAGAGTCCTGTTCTAAACATTGAACACAGATGAGGTACAGACAACAGGTCTATCTTGTAAATGAGTCCTTGAGGCTCATTCTGAGACTAACCTGTATAAATACAGGTTGAATGAAAAAAAAAAGACAATCATATAAAAGCATATAAAATGAAAAGCAAATAAAAGAAATTATATAAAAATGAAACAAAAAACAGCTGCATTATAAAATGCTAAAAACAAGAATATGTCTGCGTTGGTTTTTGCCATAAACTTAACAGTTGTTTGAAATCCCTTAGAGTGTTCAAAGTCAACAACATTAGACCTTTTTGCAAGGTGTTCCAGGTTACAGGAGTAAAAGAAGGCCCTTTTGCCAAGTCCGGTCCACACTAAGCGAGCACTGCAGGTAATGCTTTGAGAGTGCACACTGTACCTGTACTGACGAAGTGACATGTAGGTAAGTGACATGAGTAAAGAATTTGTTGTTTGAACTTTGGTTGATTGAGTTTGTTAATTACTATAAATATTTGGGTATCTTGGTCGACTTGCATCTCTCTTTTAAGCTCCATGTGGAAAACCTAGTAAAAAAACCTGAAAGTTAAACTGGGTTTCTTTTTTCAGAAACATATCCTGTCTAACTCTGAATGCTAGGAAATGCCTTGTATCTGTGACTTTCCTTCCCTCCATTGATTACGGTGACATTTACATGAATGCTCCTACAAGCACCCTGCAGATGTTGGATGCTGTCTATCATGGTGCACTAAGATTCATAACTGGCTGTGATTATCATACCCACCACTGCACCCTGTATTCACTGGTTAACTGGTCATCATTAACTTCACGCAGACTCTCTCACTGGTACATTTTCATCTTTAAATCACTTCTTGGTCTGTTGCCTTCATACATCTCCTCCTACATGTCTCTGCATGAGTGCAGCTACAGCGTGCGCTCTCAGGACATTATTACCTGCAGTGTTCCCTCAGTGCGGACTGAACTAGGCAAAAGGGCCTTCTCCTACTCCACTCCTGTTTCCTGGAATATCTTGCAAAAAGATCTGAAGCTCTCGACCTTGACCTCTCTAAGTGGCTTTAAGAATCTGTTGGACTCCTGGCAAGGACCAATGCTGACATGTTCCTGTTTTTAGTTTTCTACATTCGCCTTAGAATCTAGCTGTTTTTTATTACTATTTTTTAGCCACCTTATTTGTAAAAACAAAACAAAAAATCTGTATGCCTTTTTATAAGTGTCTATTGTTGTTGCAGTTGTCCATGGTTTTCTTAATTCTTCGTTGAAAACGGGTCTCTCTTGTAAATGAGTCCTCAAAGCTCAATGGGATTTACCTGTCTAAATAAAGTAATGAAAAAAAGGAGATATAAGAAGGCAACAGACCAAGAAGTGAAGTGATGAAAACGTACCAGTGAGAGAGTCTGCGTGAAGTTAAAGATGACCAGTTAACCAGTGAATACAGGGTACAATGATGGATACGGTTATCAAAGCCAGTTATGAACCTTAGCACACCATGATAGACAGCATCCAACATCTGCAAGGTGTTTCCTTGCATTCAGAGTTAGATGGGATTTATTTCTAAAAAAGAAAGCCAGTTTTACTTTCAATTTCTTTATCAAGTTTTCAACATGAGTCTTAAAAGAGAGACGCAAGTTGACTAGGATACCCAAGTATTTATAAAAATCGACAAATTCAATAGGAACACCATTCAAAGATAAAATAGGAGGAAGGACTGCTGGGACCGACTTCCTGTTTGAAAACAACGTCCCTTTGGTTTCATCAACATTTTAGCACAAGTTTGAGATGGAACGAATCTGACTGGATGATGTCGAATGCTGATTGTAAAAGCTGGAAAACCTTAGCAACTGTTCTAGCTCGACAATAAACAACTGTATCGGATGCATCAGGGATCGTCTGACCTACATTACCTATGAAGATTGTGAAGAGGGTGTGTCCTAAGACTGAACCTTGTGGTACACCATTGTTAACAGATAGCTGGAAGAAGTACCATTATGATGAACACATTGCCTCTGATCTGAAAGATAGAGAACCAACCAATGGCGTGGTCTGAGAAACCAGCTGAGAAACACAAGATGTCATGGTCCACAGTGTCAAAAACTTTAGACAGGTCTAAGAAAAGTGCAGCACAATAATCCTTAGCATCCAAAGTTTCAACAACATTATTAAAAACCTTCAGCGAAACAGTCATTGTGCTGTGCCGTTTCCTGAAACCAGATTGATGGGGAGATAAGATGTGAAAATAATCCAAATACTTCTTGACTTGAGTGTTTATCAAGATTATTGTTTTTGCCTGAGCTTAGGGGGTTGTTGCTTGTGGGTTTATCCTTTAAGGCCCCAAAAATGATGCGTTTGTCTTTTTAGGTTGAAAATTATACACAAATTACCTTTAGTCTTAAGCTGTGCACTTCGTGATGCATTTTATTTTACTGTATGTGCCACATTAAATTTTTTTTTTGTAATAAATCTTGTTACAACCCCACAACACCCCCAAGTTTGTAACAATGCAACTCAGCAGCACATCTACAACAAAATGGGTAAAAATAAATAAATAAATAAAGGTGTTGCAATGATCCAGTAAAATTCCAGTCCACAATTTGATTAAAATGTTGTGGTGGGACCTTAAGAGATGTCCGCAAAACACAATGAAGTGAAGCAACACTGGAATAACAAGGTTCCCCACAATCTTTTGAGACTAACAAAATCATACAGATTTCTAAACGTATTTTGTTGTGTAATATTTTAGAATACTTGATTTCTCTGATTTTGACTTAAGATGTATTTATAGCTTAAAGTTGTTGTTGTTAGTACTCTTTCCATTGGTCCCTCTTAAGGAGTCACCGCAGCGAATCATCCTCCTCCATCTCATTCTGTCCTCTGCATCCTCTGTCCTCACTTCAGCTACCTCCATGTGTCTCTGCTTTGTCTTTGTCCTGGCAGCTGCATTTCTAACATCCTTCTACCAATATACCCACTGTCCCTCCTCCGGACATGCCCAAACCATCTCTGTCTGGCCTCTCTAATTTTTGTAGCAAACCATGAAAGCTTTTATGCTTTATTATATATTATTTGGAAAAGAAAGTGTGCAGAACTACCGGTACTCAAAGCAGCAAACCGAGGAGATTTCATCCTATTCACTGCATTTAGAACAAACTGAAAAGATGACCTCCAGCCCTGAACTCAAAGTAAGAACACATGCCAGGAATTACTAAATCCAAATGTTTCATAAATATAATCTGACTAAGCATTTCGAAGTAATCTCCCCAAAGACTAACAGTCTTCCTCCACTAATCCAACTCTTTTTTTGCATTCTCAACTCCCTCTCTTTTCCTTGTGTCTTTAGATTACACTCGGGTCAGACTTTCTAAATCTGTCAATTTAATATTGGTCGAAAAAAGATCAAAGAAAAAGTATGTCATAAAGGTGGTCCAACCCTTTTTTCTCAGAAAATAAAAAGAAATGTGGGTAAACCCTAAAATTATTTGATTTAGGGTGCTACAAAGACATTAGATGTTAAATCTAGAAAGTTTACTATTTTTTTTCATTTAATTAGTATGCTTCTTAAAGCAACGTTTTAAAAAGAATCGAGGACAGGAACAACAAGCTACGACAAAGGCATGTTGGAATAAAAATGAGTCTTCCACAAAGTGTTGCCAGACAGCCGAAAGCTTAAAAATGTATTTTGTGACTGTTTAGCACTAAACTAAGGGGCTTGGTTCACATCCTGACTGAAAACTTGAGTTGCGCAATTACCAGATGTGTTCAAATACTTTATCGATATCCAACAATTTTCAGTCAAGTCATCTGGACAGTTTCTTTTTTTGTTTGTTTGTTATTTTTGTGCTGAAACGTTTCACCTTCCATCCAGAAGGCTTCATCAGTCAAGGAAACACACAACACAAAACTGATTCTTCCCCCAACAGCTTACTCCAAAGTGGAACAAACCAGTTCTATTCAATTCAATTCAGTTTATTTATATAGTGCCAAATCACAACAAAGTTGTCTCAGGGCACTTTACAGGAACATTCACATACATAAAAGCCAATTAGTAAAGTTCTCTATCTAAGGAATCCAGCAGACAAGTTGAATCTTGGCTTCGTTGCAGTCTCCCACCCTGAGCAAGCACAATGGCAACAGTGGAAAGAAAAACTCCCTTTTAAAAGGATTTAGCAAAAAGGAAAGTCTTAAAGCCTAGTTTTAAAACTGGATAATGTGTCAGCCTCACAGACAGAGATAGAGCTGATAAGTTCTGATAGTTCAGTTGGTGCTAAGATGGTCTCTTTGGCACACCCCCTCCTCCGGTGCCAGCCATCTTCCTCGTCGACAGTCATGTCAAACTGGTTCAAAACCAACAAACAAGTTCCACTTTGGAGTAAGCTGTTGGGGAAAAAAAATCAGTTTTGTGTTGTGTGTTTCCTTGACTGATGAAGCCTTCCGGATAGAAGGTGAAACATTTCAGCACCAAAAAAAAATAAGAAAAAGAAACTGTCCAGATGACCTGACAGAAAATTGTTGGATTGTATACCTGGATTATTGAGCATGGACTTTGTTGGTTTTATCCACATCATTAATGAAAGAAGACCAGTCAATTTATTTGCTTTAATGGAAATTTTAAGTACAGTATTTTCCGGCATATAAGTCGCCATTTTTTGCATAGATTTATTAGTCCTGCGACTTATACACTGAAGTGACTTATATACAGGTTTTTTTTTTCCATATTCATAACAATTTTTGACTGATGCTTTCAATTTCTAAGAACTGAAACTGCGAGTCCTCCAGTGCACGCTCGCTTCACTCAGCTGGTGCAGGCAGAGGAATGCTGGAGAGCTAGCAGCTCCGGCCGTGATGGATGGGTGGATGGCGCCGTGCCGCCCAGGCGAAATTAAGCAGTTTTGACCATTAAAATGCATTTATTAAGGAAAAGTTCATATAATGTCAAGCAAACGATCGTTATTAAGTGTTAATTTTGTTCAATTTCAAAGAACTGCTACAGTGAGGCCTCCAGCGTGCGTGCGCTTCGCTCAGCTGTTGCAGGCGGAGGAACGCTGGAGAGCTAATGGCGCCGACCGCGATGGATGGATGAATGGATGAAGCCACGCCATCTAGGCAAAATGAAGCTGTTTTGACCATTTAATAAACACATAATAAACACAACGGGTCAGCAGTGATGCATAATAAATGCGACTTATACGCCAAGTCAACTTGTATGTTTTTTCCTCTTCATGATGCTTTTTTGACTTATGCAATTTATACACCGGAGTGTCTTATACGCCAGAAAATACGGTATGTTTATTTGTTATTGTATCTGTTTTGATGTATAAATGTGTGTTTTGTCTTGAGTTACGTGTACTAAAGCCATAACAGATCTTTTCAAGTTGGATGTTGGGGTGTGGAGCGAGAGATGGACAGACGGATTGGTGCAGCATCTACAGTATTGCAAACTCTGTGCCGGTCCGTTGTGGTGAAGAGGGAGCTGAGCTGTGTAAGAGTTCCAGCAGTTTCCCTTGCAGCTCTTCTACACCAGAGGGCGCCAACAGATCCACACCTGAGGATCATTCACCTGATGAGCTGCAAGGACTATTTAAGGGCTGACTGCTATCCAACACTGGTGCATCATCTGCTTTTCGGTATTTGTGTTCCTGACCTTTACCTTGTTCCTAGTGTTTTGTGAAAGATACATTTTTGATCTCTTGTCATAGCTTGACTCCTGTTTGTCCTGAGTCTCCTTGTGATCTCTCCAGCTGTTCCCTGCCTTCCACCACTTGCCCAACGTCTGTGCAAGACCTTTTTTAGAACCTTTTGGATTTCACCCTGCCACTATTCTGCCTGCTTAAAGTAAGAGACTGAACATCAAGACCAACCTCCCAGGGGAACTTTCCAATAACGCTGTTCTCTACTCTCCAGGATTTCCAGGTCTACTGCCCCTGCACACTGTTTACTATTACCATAAATCTCAGGTTTTAAGATGCACCTGTCTCTAAATCATACTTATTAAATATAAGATAAATCAGAATTTTGTACATAAATAAGACACTCAGTTATTTAGCCGTGGACATCCACAGTTCATCGTCAGGATCTGTGCCCCCAGTCTGCTCCGGCAGTGTGCAGCTTTCTTGTTGCAGTACAAGAATCAGCCAGCAGATGGTGTTTCACAGACTATAGTTTGCTTTCAACACACAGACTGCATGATCGTCACAAATCTTTATGAAGCTTCACTGTCTGACTCATGGTTACAACCATTATACCTTCAAAATTAACAATAACTAGCTAAGCATAATCACTGGACAGAACAGTGCCAAACACCCACGTAACTGAAATTATTTAAAAATTATTTAACGGTAAAGATTACCCAGTCTTATCGAGGTCATGTGACCGGAAGTCAAATAGTACCGATAGAATGTGGTAAATGTCCATTTAATTAGTACAATTGATTTACATTGGTAAACACTTTTGTTAACAACTGCTGTTTGTAAATGTACTTTCTAAATAAATTTGATGTGATTCTCCTCAGCACTGCTCATATGAGGAGGAACAGCCCCTCTCCGTTTTATTTTTTTCTCCTCCCTTCTGTTTAATGCCCCTGTTTAAGTTTAAATGAGATACTGGTATTTAAACACACATTTATCCTACAGAAAATTTTGAAAAACTTTTATTTAAATATGTACCAATCTTGACTGACTGCTTTAAAAATAAATTTGACGACTTCACCATTGAGCTCTCATGGACGGAAGGGGAGGGGGGAAGGCTCCTTTCTCTGCTTCGTGTTTGGATGAGAGTTTAAAATGCGATCCCAGTATTTAAACAAATGTTGACCGACACAAAGCTGTCACCCACAAAGAATTTCAAAACTTTTATTAAAACATGTACTAGACTAGACTGCTTACGGGCGGCAGCTCCATTTCTTCCTCAACAACCGATCGCTTTTAACATGAAAGCTGCGTTATAAGAAATTTAAGACAATCTGAGTCGCAAACGCCTGCCGCCATGAGGGGCGGGGTGCTGGGAGCCATGAGCGCCCAGCTCTGTCAAAGGAAAATGTATGTCAGTGGCAGGAAGCTACCGAGAGATGGCAGGAAGTCTTTCAAAATAAAATATAAAGATATGAATTTGAAAATTAGGGAAAAAAAATACATTATTAAGACGCTCCTGCATATAAACCTAACACAAAGTGTGAGAAAAAAGTAGCGGCTTGTACAACGGCAATTACGGTATTCTCTGTGTAAATAAAAACTGTTAAAACTTCCTCCTGGTCCTGAAATCATCGTTCTCGTTTCACATACTATCTGGGTATAGAGCCAAACCTTACAAGGTGTAAGGCAAAGCTCTCTGTTTACTGGTCGGTCTACGTTCCTACCCTCACCTATGGCCAAAAACTCTGGGTAGTGATCTAAAGAATGAGGTTGTGGATACAGGCGGATGAAATGAGTTTCTTCCGCAGGGTAGCTGGACTCTCCCTAAGGGATAGGGTGAGAAGTTCAGTTATCCGGGAGAGACTCAGAGTAGAACCGCTGCTCCTCCACATCGAGAGCAGCCAGCTGAGGTGGTTCGGGTATCTGGTAAGGATGCTTCCTGGGCGCCTCCCTACTGAGATGCTTCAGGCATGTCTGAAGAACCAGGACACGCTAGAGAAGGGGTGTCAAACTCTCTTACAAAAGGGGGCCGAAATTAAAACCTTTTTCTATACCCATCTTTTCTTGGTCACAGGTTCCTCAACAAGAGTTTGATGGGTCTCGTTTCATGTTCTCTGTTGTGCTTTTGACATCATAATCAAAGATTACTGAAGAAATTCAAGAGATAAAAGTATTTTACGTTTCACATATCAACTTGGGGGCCAGATAAGATGTCAACAAGGACCACATTTGGCCCCCGGGCCTTGAGTTTGACACGTATGCGCTAGAGAGACCACGTCTCTCAGATGGCCTGGGAATGCCTTGGAGTTCTCCCAGAAGAGCTGGAAGAGGTGGCTGTGGAAAGAGAAGTCTGGACCTCCCTGCTCAAGCTGCTGCCCCCGATACCCGACGTTGGAACAAGCGCAAGATAATGGATGTTGTGATAAGGTCACCAACAAATATCTCCCGTTGCTCTTGAACATCATTCTGGAGAACTAGTGCTTCCATCCAATCTGAACTCATTTACTAATTTACCGTTCATAAATACCACAAGACTTGAACCATTGGTTAAAAATGAGCTTCATCAATCAAACATTTTGGAACGGTTTGCAGAGTTCAGAACAAAAATGACTTACTCCAAATAATTTCTTAACTGTTGCAAGTTCCGGAAAGTAATTTACACTTTAAAAAAACATACACAAAACGAGTGTCAACGAGATATGGAGCAAATGGCTGAAGCTACAAAAGAGGATTATGTAAAAATTGATACAAAACGTCATATTTTTAAGAAAACGTTGCCAACCGTTTGTTGGAGACTAAACATTTCAGATGGATTAAAGCTCCTTTTGCCACTTAGATGTTTGAAGGAGGAGAGCGAAAACCCAAACTGACAAACAAGATGCTGCAGAGTGCATTCCTGAAGAGCTGGTCCTGGTTCAGCCTGGCTGCATTCACCAAGTGAGCTGGTTTTACTGATTGAATGCCCCCCCCCCCCCAACCCCCATCATTACAACAGTTTCTCCTTGAGAACTAAATCTACTTATGATTGTTTCTTTTTTCGTATATTCCTTATTTTCTTTAATTCAAAACGACAATCTGGAGGCCGTAATCCATCATGGATTTAACAAACCCCCCCCCCCCCCCCCCTTCCCCCCCGCCCCCCCCCCCGGAGCAAAAAAAAAAAAAAAAAAAAGATTTAAGACTTTGGATCTGACTCAATGAGTCAAAGAGGATAGAAAAAAAGAGGGGAGGAAAAATCAAAAATGAAGAAATGAGAAAAAACAGGATTTGATAGAAAAACGTGAGATGATGCTGAAACTGGCAGAGAGAACAAAAAAGGACAAAACAAAACGAGAAGCGACTCGTTCAAGGAAGTCTTTAGAAAAGTAAATAAAACAAGGTTGCCATATTCATAAATTGTGCAGAAGCTGAACCCCCCCCCCCCCCTCCCCCATCTATTTTGCCTTGATAGTATCAGAAAAATGAAAATCTTTAGATTAGAAAGATTGGAAAAATTGAATTACAACAGGGGGCTGAATGGATGAGAGACCCCCCACATCATCTTGCATCGATGGAGGAGGGGCGCTGGGCGAAAATGGTGAAAAATGGAATGAGGTAGAACGGGGGTGGGGGGGAGCAGGGTCGAACAGATGAAGTAAGAAGTTGGGGTCATCACCTGCGTGGTCCAACAAACTTTCCTTTCAACCTCAAATCCAGCAGCAGTCAGTTTAAATTTCCTTGACCCGACCGTACGGCACAGACACGAAGGCTGCAGGTCGATTCATAAAATATATTTTTTATTTTAGTTTTCCATAGATAAACATCTGACATACAACACGAGACAAACTGCATTAGCATTGGTCCTTTTGTCATTAAAAAAACAACTAAAACTTTATCAGCTTATGCTCCGTTACTGAATATTTTAAAAGCAATTGCTCAGACATTTAGAAGTGAGGTTCTGTGGAAAGGTAAAAATTATCTTACCTGCTGTAGATAAATCTTTGAAGCACCTCAGTTCGGAGAAGTTTTAATTCTCAATAGATTGACGAGCTAATAGACAATTCTTAACATTCAAAAGAGCCATTTGTGCCCATCCTCTTTCTAAATATGGTTTTCCAGAGCCTCAAAATATGTTCTAAGCTTGAAATAAATTTAAAAAAAAATTAATTTAGTATTAAAGTATTTAAATGCCACACATGACTAAAGTATCTAGACATGACGACAAATTCTGTATGAAAGTGCTTTAAAAAAATTTTAAACAGTAGGACACAAACTTGAGTACTGGGACTTTGATGAAATTTGAAACCTTAACTATGCAAGCCTAATACTTTAATTTGTAAATAATAATAATAATAATAATAATAATAATTAGAGAAATTACAATTCATGCAAAAATGCAGTGTGAATGCTTATTGCTGAAGAACTTGTTGAAAAGCTGCTGAAATGGAAGAACAAGCCTAAGGTAGCAGAAGAAAGCAAGTACACGTTTGCCCAATTACGATTAAAGCAGCAAACATGAGCACAAATAAGTGGAAAAAGCTAAAAGAAAAGGCAGAATTTTACACAAAAAAATAGCTGAATAGTAGCTAAAAGGCATAAAGTATAGCATAAATTATCAGAAGGAAGTGAAAAGAGCATATTTTAGCTGAATTTGGCTGAAAAAAGTTTGAAGGACTGCAGAATGTGGAATTAGCCGAAAAAGCTAAAATTCACATACAAAAAGCTAAATAGTAGCTGAAATAGCAGAAAAAGCTAAGACTTGCATAAATGAATTAAAATGAGCAGAAAGAAGTCAGAAGCAGCAGAAAATGTAGATAGAAAGAATCTGAAAGGACAAAACAGCTGGAAAAAAACAGCTGAAAGTAGCTGAAAAAAGTTTAAATTTGCTCAAAGAAGCTGAACCAGAACAAAATGTGAAAGGAGCAGTAAAAGGTCTAAAGCTTTGAGGCATGTTAAATGAGCTCAATTCGTTTCCTATGAGATAAAAAAAAATGGCAGAAAAGGCTAAATGTTTGTTTTTTTTTTATCTAAAGTTATACCAAGAGTCACAGCAGGATTGTCCTGAAAGAGATGAACGTTTTGATAAATGATTTGCTGAAATAGCTTAAAAACTGTGGAACGAGAAAGATGCCGAAAGACGTACGGAGGAAAAAAAGATCACAATAATGTGAATGCTTCATAAACATTCACACAAATATTTAAAGTATTTTACTTTGAATTAATAAACAATAATACAATTATTTATTTGTGTGAAAAACGTCAGATTGTTGAGTGACTAATTGTGGGTTAATGGTGTTAATAAATACAGAGATCATTTTTACTTAAACTTTATTAAAAGGTATTAAAATGTGTCATATTTGAACGAAAAATCACACTATTTGGCTAGAAGTTAAAAATAAGTAGCTAACAGGCTAACTAGCTACATTAGCACAAAAATATTGATACATTTCTCCTTGTTTGGATCATTTTGTCACTCAGGTTTTATCGACATAAAATTGGATGGAACAAAACTAGTCTTTTCTATCGTGGTTATGAATATTATTGATCTCCATGTATTGTATCTTTTGATCAAAGCTACACTGCAGCGGTACAAAGAGCCACTTGTGGTCCAGGAACCACAGCTTGAAGACCCCTGAGCTAGTCCAATCAGATCAAAGACCACCATTCATTAAAACTATTTTATTAATCTGTACATTAAAAATAATTCTGCTTGACGCGGTTACCCCAGCCTGCAATGGAAGTGCTACAGCTACCTGCTGCTGCAGCTATTCACGCTTGCAAGTAATCCGAGATTTCTTATTAAAAATGTGTGTAATGTTTGAACATAGAGGTTAATAAAAGGTCATTCTTTATGATTTCTCATTGATTTTATACTAAAAATGTCAAGTTTATTTATAAAAACATGCAAGTCAGGTGTTGTTGATCAAAGTGGATGTTATATTGGAGTCAGAGTTTCTTTATTGTCGTTCCACCACATGTGGTACATGTGGTGGAACGAAATTATGTACACAGGGTCCCAGTTATATTCAACGATAACATGTAAAAGAAAAACAATACATCTAAAATATGAACTAAGAAAAACATTAACTAAAAATACACTAAGCACTAATGGCATAAAAACATTACGTTGAACAGTAGCATGAACATGAGCATGAGTCTGTGTGAGCAGATGAGCACGCATGAACACAACATTGAAACAGATCAGCAGCAACATGAAACAGATCAGCAGCAACATGAAACAGATCAGCAGCAACATGAAACAGATCAGCAGCAACATTGAAACAGATCAGCAGCATCAAGATGTGATTTTTCAGGTTAGAGATTCATGAGTCCAACAGCCTCAGGGTAGAAGCTATTCCTCAGTCTAGTGGTTCTACACTTAATGCTCCTCAACCTCCTTCCTGAGGGGAGCGGGGCAAAAAGTGTGTGTGCTGGGTGAGTGAGGTCCTTCATGATGCAGGTGTTAAAGAAGTCTGCCAGCACCTCGCAGAGCTGATCGGCGCATTCTTTCAACACTTTTGTTGTTGTCTGGGCCGGTTACTTTGTGTGGATTAATCCTCCTGAAGGTACTCCTTACTTCTGCTGAGGTCACGCTGAGATGCTCTTCAGCCGGTGGTGAGGTGAGTCTGGTGCTGAGTGGTCTGTTCAGGTCTTCAAAGCGTGCATTGAACTTGTTTAGGGCATCAGGCAGAGATGGGTCTTTGGGGCATTGTTCGCTCCTTCCTTTATAATTGTCATGCACTTAATGCCCCTCCACATGCTCCGAGGGTCTTGTGAAATGAATTGACCCTCGATCCTCTGTGCATATGTGGCCTTGGCCTTCTTAATACCAGCAACCAGCTCTTTCCTTGTCCTACTCAGCTCCTGTGAGTATCCAGACCTGAAGGCAGTGTTCCTGGCTTCCAGCAGGGTGCACACCTCTACATTCAGCCAAGATTTTATATAAATGATTCAATTTAAATAAAAATATATGGAAGGATGGGAAAAAGTAAAAGCTTAAACTAAAATTACATTAATTCTTGAATTAGAAGATTTAAACTGCAAAAGCGAACAAACAGCAAACTGTTTGAATTTTATTTAACAGAAGAAAATCCTTTAAGCTAATTTTGCCAATATAGAACTGTTTAATAAGTCAACTGATGGTTCAAGCTTTTTAACCACTTTTCTACTTTTTTACGTGCAAGACTTTTCGTCTGTGCAAGTCATTTTATATACATTTCATAAATAAACCTTTATTAAACATAAAGATTATAAACTATTATTTTCAGAATATTATACACAGCAGATGTAACGACTTCATCTGCCTCCTGCCGTGGGATGAGAAAATTATTTTGATGAAATTTGGTCTCGTCGCTTTTTTATTATTATTTAATTTTAAATCTAACACCGTCAGTCACGTAATTTGATTCAGAAATTAAAACATATTAGTTATTAAACAAAATGCGTTACATTTTGTTTAACTTAGTATATTACATAGTTTATTTTCCTTGGGTTTTAACTCTAATTGACGCCTTTGTTTGGATAAATGCTCAGTTTTAAATAAAAACCATTATTTAATGTTTCAGACGAATACATCTACAATATTTATGTAAAATCTCCAGTGGATTCCAGCCCTTTCCACTGACCTTACATACCATCTATCCATCCATCCATCCATCCATCCATCCATCCAGCCCAGAAGCTTAAACACGACTGTCAACAAGGAAGAGGGCCGGCAATGGAGGAGGGGGCATACCAAAGAGACCATCTTAGCACCAACATAACTGGTTTGTTCCACTTTGGAGTAAGCTGTTGGGGGAAGAATCAGTTTTGTTGTGCGTTCCCTTGACTGATGAAGCCTTCCGGAAAGAAGGAGAAACGTTTCAGCACAAAAATAAAGAAACTGTCCAGATGACCTGACTGAAAAATGTTGGATTGTATACCTGAATTATTGAGCATGGCCTTTGTTGTTAAACATATCTCGTTTATTTTTTATTACAGCGCCCTCTACAGGTGAAATAAGATGTTGCACGATTATCGACAGATGCAGATAAATTTCCACAATAACCAGAAAATCCTCCACATCATCTCAAATCTGAGCAGTGCCTTATTATTAATCACAAGTCAGGCTTTGCTTTGGATTCCTAATTAAGGTGAATATTGAAATTAAACACTTGAACATGGCCTGGACAAAAAAGATGGGACCTGTTGCAGCAATAGCTGCTACAAAAAAAAAAGTTTTGAAGTCTTTCACAATATGATTTTTGCAACATGTAGTTTCACTCTTCCTGAGCAAAGTGCTTAGAAACAGTCTAATTCAGTGAACAGATCTGATTTACAGTCATTTCATTAGGTCTCCAGGACTTGAACAATATTAAAACAAAAACATGAGTCTAAGCTCCTCAGGTTTTTCACCACAGCAGGAAATATTCCTTTTGACCCCGTCTATATTTTAGCTCTAAACATTTGTACAGTGCAGCACAGGGGTGCAGGTGGTAGCCTCTTTGCAAGAAGGTTGCTGGATCAAAACTCGGACCGGGGACCTTTCTGGGTGGAGTTTGCACGTTCTCTCTGTGCATGCGTGGGTTTTCTCCAGGTACTCCAGTTTCCTCCCACAGATCAAAAAACTTGCATGTTAGACTGATTGGTAACTCTAAACTGTCCCTAGGTGTGAGTGGGAGAGTGAATAATTCTTTGTCTCTGTGTCCCTGTGATGGTTTGGAGACGTGTCTACAGTAGTCCCTCTCTACTTAGCGGTTCGTTTATCACAGACTCACTCTATCGCGGTTTTTCAAAATAAGATTAGACATGACACATAACTGGCTGATTGATGGATGAGCCGCACGATCGACATGGAATTTTTATTTAAAATGAATTATTTAAAATTATTTAGCACCCGCTGCATGGCCATGCAAAGCTCATTTTTCCGACAGCGCACGTGTACTCTGTGTCGCACAATAAACAGCCCGGAGACGGACTGTTTTTTATGCGACGCCAATGTATTAACTTTCCCTTCTTCATCCCTGATCTGGTCCTTTTTGTTTTTGTTTTTTTTGCCAAAAGGCCTGCGATCTCTTCTTCCTCCTCCTCCAGTGACGCGTTAACTGACATTGTGAGAAATGAAGGAATTTGTCACGAGCGAATTAAAATCAGGACCAGTGAGGCTGCGGGAGGGTCTGGAGATTTCCTGGTGGCCTGGTCTGATGTGTGCAGGGCCAGCGCTCCGTTCTTTTTTTTTTTTTACTTTTTATTAACATATAAACACAAAACACCGCTGTGGATGGGGCTGCCAGCTCATTTTTATTTTTTATTTTTTTTGGCGACATGTCAATCAATACAGTAGGCGTGTCAGCAAATGACCAATTGGCGAACTCAGTCCCAAAGTTAAACGCCCCTTGTCTGTGGAGCTGATTGCAGCCACTCAGGGTGGACGCTTGAGAAACGCTGGTTTCATTAAAGAATTGTTCTAGATGCTGACGGCTGTGGGCAGGACGGATTTCTTGTGGCGGTCCGTCCCACAGCGGATCTGAACAAACAGGTTGTTTCTTAATTTAATCAGCTGTCTACATTTGCTGTACACAACGTTATCTAACTGGGATCAAAAAGTAAAGATTTCTCTTTTTAAAAACCTAAACCAACAAAAATAAAAAAGGGCACATTTTAAATAAAAATACAGTGTGAGAGCTAAATTTTACTCAAATTTACTTAAGATGCTCAAATTGAATTAAAGCTAAAAGCACCTCAAAAGCTAAAACATGCAAAACAGCTGCAATTACAAAATTTAGCAAAACAGTAGCTAAAACCCAAACATGTATTAAACCTTAGATAATAGCAAAAATGAGCAAAAGCATAATAATAAACTCCAACCTGAAAAAATTTAGCTTAGCTAAAATTAGCAAAACAGTAGCAAAAAGCTAAAAGTAGCATAAGACGACAACAGTAGAGCAGATATGCTGAAGTAGATTTGAAAAATGAATTATTTTACGGAATTGACGCTAAATATGATTGAAAAAATATAAAAGCTCCCAAAAACAAAAAACAAATCTTAGTAGACCATTTCTGATTAAGCTGAAGGGTAATATTCAAATGGTTAAACACACACAAAATGTGTATGTTTAATTTCAAAATACAAAGAAACATTTAAAGAGGAAAAACAAATATTAAATAAATAAAATTCTCTGCAAAAATGTGCTTAGATTTCCGAGTGCTAAATATGTTTTTGATGGAATTAACTTTAGAAGCTAAAACTAAGTTGTTAAAGCTGAAAAATATTTTTTAAAAACCTGAAAAACAAAAAAGGCACAAACCACTACCTAAAAGCTAAGACTAGCCAAAATCTAGCTACATAGTGAAAACAGCAAAAGGTTAGCTAAAAACAAAAAACAGCATGAGAAGACAAAGGGTGCTGAAGGACATTAAAAACATAAAATTAAACAAATTTCTATGCAAAATATCTTTACATTGTATTATATGTAACAACAATTAAAAGCCATAACCTCCATCTCCTGAATGAGCTAAATGTTGATATATGAATGGCTAAAATGGACAAAAAAAGTATACAGAAGATTGCAAAAATATTGGGAAAAATAAATGAGACTAGTGTAAATACAAAATCTGCAATTCACACGATTAGAAAAATAAGTTCATATTACCAAGCCTTACACAAACATATTAAAGATGAAGAAAAAAAAAAAGCAAACAACATATTTTCTTTTAAATAACATATTTTAAATATAATAGACCTGCTCTTGATACTTTATGCAGTTTCAAGTTTATCCACCAGATGTCACCAGAGACCAGTTCTTCTCAGGTTCAGCTGTAATGTTGCATTCTGTGATCTAGTAAAGTACTTGCTGTTACATCGTAAAAGGGACTTTAAAAATAAAAGGGACTTCAAAAAAAGGTCAGTGTATAACATTGTTTTACACTCTAAAGACATATTTGCTACAATCAATTTAGTTCCAGCTGGTTTGTGGATCCTCTGAGTATCTGTGACCAGAGACGCATCAAATTTGAGTTTTAATGGCTCCGTGTTCAAAACATAGTAGGCTCTTGTTAATTCTCCTGAACATGAAATGTACCTCAAACAATACACAGATAGTTAATTTTATTTTTTATTTTTTTATTCTGGTTCCAGTCTGACTTGAAACAGTGTGCATCATTAATACTTATGAACCATGCACGACCCATTTGTGTTTGCTTAACGTTCGCCTGCTACCAAAAGATAAGCAATACAGATAAAGCTCTGGTGAAGATTCGCAGTCATCTAGGACATGGTAAATCCCAAAAAGTTAAAAACAAAACAACCAAACTTTATTTGTAACTGAAGACGTTTCGCTTCTCATCCGAGGAGCTTTCTCAAGTACGAGAGGTCAATCTGCATGTGTCAATCTCCATTATGCAAGCTTACAGAACACCCCAACTTTATGACTTGAATCCCGCACTCCTTGTTTCATTGAATTGAGAAAGCTCCTCGGATGAGAAGCGAAACATCTTCAGTTACAAATAAAGTCCAGGTTTTTTTTTTGTTTTTCACTGTTTTGGATTCACAGATAAAAAATCATCATCATCATCATCGTTATTATTATATTAACATAATGTTGCTGTATTCTTTCATACCCATTCACCACAGACTCATGTTCAAGCTGCTGTTTAATACATCGTATTATTTAACATTATTAGTGTTTAGCGTATACACTGGTTCTGTTTATACTTTATATTTTTGCTAATTTGGGGTGCAACTGGGACCTTGAGTACACAGTTTCGTTCCATCTCCTGTACCACATGTGATGCGAATGACAATAAAGATACTTGAACCCTGATAAGGTCCATGCTCCTCTTCATGCAGCAAGCCTTTCTCCAAACTGAGATCCTTCAAAACGGCTATCTTAAACATATAAAGCACTTATTATTCATAAATATTCCACAACTCCGCTGCTAAAGATTGGAACTAACCCTTTAAGACAAAAAAATAATAACAAATTGGAGGTGCTCAGACTCGAGTCTACAACACTCAGGGGCTTCTTCTTTTTTAAGCAGACACATCTGTAGAAATCTTGCTTAATTATGACGCAGATCAGACAGCTGTGGGGTTTGTATCTATGTCACATCTGGCGCTGGAGAGAGCAGAAGAGGATTAAACATCTGGAACCACCAGGGGCCCTCAGAGATCTGCACTGATCAGACTCTGCGACAGCCAGCTAACAGCCCCGTCCTGTTATTCACAATCAGCTGATGCACGAGTTATTCCTGTGTCCTGTCACGCAATGCCAGCAGCTATGTTTAGAGGCTGTTTGGAAAGTTACAGCCTCGGCTTCCAGGAGGCAGCGTCAGGCGGCTGATTAATGCCTTTTGACTGCTGAGGATTACCGAGTGACAGGGTGAATAAATGAAAGGAAATAATAATGTTTAAAATGCATTCAGGCGCTCCGTTAAGCTTTGCTACTCGTCAAACTGTTTCATTTACGCCCTTCGTTCATCCATCATCAAAAAGTATCCTCGGACCTAACGTTCAGTCTGACATGTGGAATCAGGAAAAAAGAATGACCGCGTGAAAATGGACAGGAGGAGGAGAGTGACAGGTTGAAGGAGCTCCATCCCAGCTGAAAAGGACAGACGGGCGGGGTCGCTGCCGTGGAGCGGCGCTGACTGGCTCCTGTTGGACCAGGACTCGTGTCACACTCAGACCTACATGCAGGGATTCTGCTGCAAAAACCTTATGTAATCGACTCAGTGAGGCATCTGGAGGCTACACACACACACGTGCACATGCACACACACACTCCAGGCTAAAAGAGAAAAAAATACACCACAACCAGAAAAACAGACGTTTCTGCACCGAATGACTGCTGAAATTTGTTGATGTATAAAATTTTGGTTAATAGAGTAGTCACTCGTTTATCGCGGGGGATCCGTAACCTGAAGCCCCGCGATAAAAGAAAAACCACGATGTAGGAATAGTAGTACAAGTAGTAAGTAGTAGTTTATTTTGTATTTAAATGCACCGTATTTTCCGTAGTACATGTCGCTCTACTCTATAAGTGGCATCAGCCCATATTTGTCTAATAAAGTAGAAAAATCCATAAATACGTTGCATCTATTATGTGTCATCGCTGACAGCCTGGAAATGTGGGCCGGTGTTGTGCCAAAAATCGATGGGCTGCCGAATGGCGGCCGCGTGAGCGTGCACGGGAGAACTTTACCAAGAATTTAACAAGATTAACACCTAAAAACAATTATTTGTTTGCTCAAAATTATAGTACAGGTGCGTTTCAGTCTAACGTTTGCTTAATACATTTTTTTCATTTACCCTTTATTTATACAGGTAGTCTCATTGAGCCACGAGAACTCATTTTCAAGAGAGCCCTGTTTTAGGGAGCAGACGGTGGGGGTTAAGGGCCTTGCTCAGGGGCCCAGAGTGGGGCGAATAAGAGTGGAGGCAGGTGTGGGTGTTCCACCTTTTTCCACACAAATTTTGATATTGGTGGTACCGGGAGTTGAACCTGCGACTTTCCGATCACAGGCCCATCTTCTAACCTCTGCGCCAACACTCCCCCAAATGCATTTTGACGGTCAAATCAGCTGCATTTCAAAAATAGTTTTGCTGCCTCCGTGCTCCGGGAGCATGCAGAGGGAGGAAAAAAAGGAGGAACGCTGCTCGTTGCTTCAAAATTTAACAAGAAAAGCACCTAAAAAATTGTTTATTTGCTTGAAATTGTAGCAAAGGTGTGTCTCAGTTGAACTTTTACTTAATAAATACACTTTAACGGTCAAATTAGCTGCATTTAGCCGGGGCGGTGCATTTGGTTTGACGGTCGGTCCAAGCAGTGAGCAGAACGAAGGTGGGTCTGAGGCAGGCTGATTGCGTCATTAATAGCTGGTGAAGATTCTCAGTCATACAGGACATGTTAAATTCAAAATAAAGTATAATGAATGTAGGGGAACACCACCTCAGAAAAGAACACCTCTTCTCAGCTTAAACAGAAAAAAAGAGTTCACCTCATCTCAAACAAACATCATTCATGTGTTTCTGTGTTTGAAACTGTTAAAATAAGATGTATCTATTCCCTTGGGAACAAACTGACTTTGTTTTACAGGTGTTCAACTCAGCTCACTAACTTCTTAGTTGACACTAATGTAAAAGTAATTTAAAAAAAAAAAACTGTCACTGTGTTAACTTCACTGCCAATATGAACTCATTCCACATGAAACGGACAGATCGTTTTAATGAGTTTTGGTTCAACTGACCTTGAAGTTTGAAACATCTGCTGAGACTTTACCTTTATCAAAAAGGAGTATTACTCCCAGGATGGGTTCCCATGCAGATAACACATGAAATAACCCTTTTGTTTAATGACATTTTCTTTTCATGAGATGAACAGCGACACCCTGTGATGAACATTGATTCCGTCTTATTTCATACCTGAATGTTTATACATGAAAACGTGTGTTTTAAGTAATCTCTTTTTAAGAATATATTAGGTCTTATTGTCCCTTTTGAAAGAGTAACTTTTAAAGGCAGACAGAGAAAATGGACTTTAGATTTTATAAAAACAAAGCCAAGAGTTAGGACCATCCCTCTTCCGAGAGGTGGGTCAAAGTCAATCTGAAACACACAGACAGTTAAGTTTCACTTCGTCTACTTCTTTTTCAACTTCTTCTACAACTACTTCTTCGCAAGCACATCTACTTCTCAACGACTCGACACACTTCAACTGGACTTCGAGCAAACTTCAGAGAAAGACGCATCCTCCTAGAGAGACATCCTAGGAAGAGAATTAAGAAGAGAAGCAGCCTTTGCAGACGTCTCAGGACGAGAGAACCTGACCGAACCAGAACCATCACACCGCAGAGTGGTAAATCCCAGCTGACTTCAGAGCCAGTGGCCGGACCTTCGTCCCTCCAACCGATAGGTGAAGTTTGAGGAAAAATCAGCCTCTCAGTCACCGGAGTATCTCAGGCCTTGCTGGTATCATTTTAAGCAGAAGTGGAACATTCTGACATCTCATTCTGGTGAGAAATACTCTTCAATGCACTTCTGGTGATCATACATCACAATAATTTTAGACAAACTACAGCTCGCTTTACACACAATTTTAACCACTTCACAAACAGAACCAGTCCAACATCTGCCTTTTTAAGTTTCACTGATTTAAATAATCAATTAGACCTTTGATACATAGCTATTTGTTATTCATTTGTTTGTTATGCATAATTTATCATCACATATATCACAGATTATTATTTTTTATAATAAAATACATAAAAATCAACTAAATTTGTGATTACTTAGGCATATCTGTGTGTATTAACTGATTTGATGCCCTTTAAAAACGAGAAAGAACTCACGTTTACATTAATTTGGGGTTAAATGAGAAACTGATTTTTCCTCTAAAACAGAGGTGGTGCCCACACAACAAGGTTATTTGCATAATAAATGCATATCTTATGAGCTTAACTCATAACTGATCATTTACAATATATATCCAGCCCCATATCACCCTACACGAGAAAAAAGTCGTTTTTGTCTTGAACTTTTTTGAATTTTTCATTATAGCCAGCCTATTACAACTGCATGCCATACTGCTACTATTACTCTGCTGCCTTCAAGTGGCTGAAAGTGGTACTGTTCAATTTTAGTTTTCAGGCAGACTGAATGAAAATGTTCATATCTCAGCCAAAAATTGGTTTATAAATAGGGGAAAAAATCCATAAATATGTTGCTTCGACCGATAAGTCGCAGGGTATGTAAATTATGCAAAAAAACTGCGACTTATCCGGCGGAAAATATGGTATATATAAATTAAGGCATTTTAAACCCTTCTCCACACGCTTTCAATATTCTAAACAATGTTTCTAAACTCTAAACGCACTAAAAGCGCACAGAATGTCATGATCTCAGCTCTGCCATCACTCTTGGCCACGCCCACTTCTCCACTGTAGAGCGGAGATATGACACACTGCAGGAGGAAGCTTCTCCTGCAGTTGTGGGCTGCACAAAGGTGTAGCAGGTGTTACTTTTTTACAAATAATTTATTTTAAATAAAAAGTCCATGCCGATCATGTGGCTCATCCATCAATCAGCCAATTGTGTGTTATGTCCAATCTTACTTCGAAAAAATACAGTACAGCGAGTCCGCGAAAAATAAACCGCGAAGTAGCGAGGGACTACTGTAAAGTTAAAATGAGCAGAGCACTAGCTAAAACAGCCAAAAGTTGCTAAACTACAACTAGAGGAAAATGATAGAAGTTAAAAGTAGCTGGACAGTGGCTAACAGTAGCAAAACCTAGTAAAATGTTAAAAGCAGAAACGGTGAGAAAGCAAAAGTAGCTAACTGTAGCTCAAAGCTTAAAGTAGCAAACAGAAAGAAAAAAGAAAGCTCAAGTAAGATTCCAGTAAATTCTATTGTTTTAACTACAGTAGTCCATTGTTTATTGCCGAGGTTACATTCCAGACCCCCTGCCCCCGCTGTAAGGACGTTATATTTATTTTAGTATTTATATTTTAAGGCTTTATAAAACCTTCCCACACTCTTGCAATGTTCTAAACTCTTAAACCTACATCATTTTAAAAAAAACATACGTACAGTATATGTACTGTACAGTACTGCAAAATTTTATATGAGGAACTCACCAGCCTTGGTCGGGTTCTGATTGGCTCTCTGCGGCTGTTGAGCACCAGATGCTTTTGGCGAGAGCCAGGCCTTTGGAGAGCCAGTATAAAACCACACAATGGTCCGAGTCCAAATAATCCAGAGAAATCCGAACGAAAAAGTCAGATAAATTAGGTTCGGAACGGATCAAAACTTTCCCTTCATTTTCGGCAAAAAGCAGCAAATTTTCAGCCCAAATTTTGCAGGGCATGAATATTTTAACCTAAGTGTGACACACTAATCATCTACTAAACTCAAAGCACCTGCACAGGTTTCCCCAGGTGTCATTAAATGCCTCAGTTTGGTTCAATTGTCTCAGTTCGGTTCAATATGGGGAAGACTGCAAACATAACTGGCCAGAAGACCATCACTGATACCCTCCATAGCATAGGTAAGCCACAAAAGTTCATAGCCAAGGAGGCTGGCTGTTCACAGAGTGCTGTGTCCAAGCATAGTAATGGAAAGTCTAGTGGAAGTGCAAAATGTGGCAGGAGAAGATGCAACAGAAAAAAAAAAGATGACCGTGGGCTTCAGCGGATCATCAAACAGAGAAGATTCCAGAATCTGGTAGAGATCCAGAAACAGTGGAATGAGGCGGGAGTCACAGCTTCAAAAACCACCACATTCAGATGCATCCGGGAGATGGGCTATAACTGTCAGGTTCCTCAGTCCTCTCTTCCGATGAAAGTAAAGTGTGCCTTTCATTCGGAAATCAAGGTCCAAGGGTTTGAAGGAAGAAGGGTGAGGAACAGAGCCCATACTGCTTGAGGGCCAGTGTGAAATATCCACAGTCAGTCATGATATGGGGTGCAATGTCCGGTGCAGGTGTTGATAAACTCTGTTGCGGTAACCTTGGTTTTAAGAAAGCAGTCTACCAGATGTTTTAGAGGACGTCATGATTCCTTCTGTTGAAGATCTGTATGGAGATGCAGATTTCATCTTCCAGCAGGACCTGGTCCCTGCCCATGCCGCCAGAAGCACCAAAACCTGGTTTAATGCTCATGCCACAGTGCTCGACTGGCCAGTCAACTCGCCGGACCTAAACCCCATTGAGAATCTATGGAGTGTTCTCAAGAGGAAAATGAGGAGCACCAGACCCAACAACAAAGAAGAGCTGACAGCAAGCATCAAGGAAATCTGGGCTTCCATAACTCCCAGACAATGCCACAGGCTGATTGCCTCAATGCCACGTTGCATCGAGGCAGTGATTAAGGCAAAGGGATTCACAACAAAGTATTGAAGATTGACATATTGTTTTGAAAGTATCATATTTTGATTGATTTGTTGTGATCCTAATTTCTTTTTTTTTCCTGCAAAAACTTAGAGTGGGCTGATGTCTTCACAGTATTCTAATTTTTTGAAATCCTGTTTTCGTGGGTTTTGTGAGTTGGAAGCCCAAATAATGTAAAAATAAACAAATAAATACTTGAAATCGTTTAAATTGCGAGTCCTGAATCTATCATCTGTTACAATTCAACTTTTTGAATGAAATTATGAAAATTAAACAACATTTCCATGATATTCTAATTTTTTGGAAAGGTTCTGTATGCCTAAAATGTCATTTGAGCACCACAATAAAATGCACGAGTTTAAAGACCAGAAAGAGAAATAAGAAACAACTAAAGATTAACTCAGATGGAGAACTAACACTACAGTCTTGAGAGAGAAGCCGATAAATCTCTCAACTAGAACAACTCGGAAACCTCCAGTTAGTTCGGCCTCATTTCTCTCAGTCGGGATAAATCAAGTCCCTGAGCTTCAGAGTTTGTACAGTCGTTGCAGCTGGACCCACCTGAGCCCAAATGTGTCCCCGTTCTTCCAACAGATGGTTTCTCTAAAGAAGAGTTCTCCATAAAAACACCTTTCTGTGAAATGTTTTTTCTTTTTTTAAACGGTGTTGGATGTGGTGATGTAAAACAATTGTACTTTTCATATTCTTTTCTTTCTGCACACGATTACATCTCTGAAAAAATGAACCAAGATCAAGACAAAGAATTATATATCTTTTACAAATGTTTTGTTCTGGCCACCTTAAAAAAAAATGTTGCAGCACAAGTGCATGCAAATGGCAATTATTTATATAAAACACGCACAAAGTTGTGTCCTGAAATGTTAAAGTGGAACATTTTCTCTTAGGTGGAAAAATACAAAAGTAGCATTGTTTTCAACAAATTCTTGCTCAGTCTGTTAGCACTCAGTATTGGGGATGAGTCTCGGCTACATGTAGGGCTGAACAATTAATTGCATTTGCGATGATATCGCGATATGATAAAACGAGATTTTCTAATGGTAAAGGCTGCGATTTGACTGGTCACGTGATCTGGTTATGTGACTTGCGAGTGAGACGAGCGGTACAAAGCAGCAGAGCAGGAAGCGGGAGAGGTCAGCACTGCACTTTAAGCGGTTGCACAATGGAGGCAGGCTCGACAGAAGCTGATACATCTGAAAGTTTGGTACAAAAGAGGGGCAGCACGTCCGTTGTTCGGAATTATTTTAGCTATTAAAAAAGAAGACGCTGCGCAAACAACACGTATTGTGCAGAACCTGCCTTGCTGTGGTTGCTACCTCTCGAGGTAACACCACAATATATATTTTTTTTTTATCAACAAGCAATATTTACATATAATTGTAAATATATAATAACTATAGCCAAAGACATGATGCCCATTAATATAGTGACCAAGCCTGGGTTTAAGGCTTTGGTAAACACAATGGATAGGCGGTACAGAATGCCCTTGCGCACACATTTTAGCCAAGTTGCTATCCTGGAGCTATCCAAAAAAAAAAAAGAAACAGAGTTGCAGCAGAGCTGAAAGCAGTAGAGATTTTTTGCAACGACAACAGAGCTGTGGTCAAGCCGTACAGCGGAGCCATACTAGAGTCTAACGGTGCATTACAATGACCAAGATTTAAATCTCAGAGCTCGCTCCCTTCAAGCATCTTACTTCCCAGATGACCACACGGGGGAAAACATTGCAGCCGGCCTGAGAGAGGGACTTGCCAGCTGGGATCTACAGGAAGAAAACTACATCTGCACAACGACGGACAACGCATCGACTATGGTGATGGCAGCACAGCTAAATGAATGGACCAGACTGAAGTTGTGGGCACCAATTACATCTTGCCATCAGTACGTAAATTAGTATCTAGACGTAAATGTTGGACATGTGTGTGTGTGATGTGTGCAAGCAGAGAGAGACGAGTTGTGTGTGTGTGTGTGTGTGGGGGGGGGGGGGGGGTCAAAGTAGAAAACTATTTTTATTTTCTTCTAACAAAAAGTACTTTCACACTTTCTAACTTAACTAATCTTTAAAAAATGAAACGACAATCAATTTTCCCTTAAAGATGATATTTTAATGACAATGCACATTTAGTTTTTACGCCGATTCTTTAATTCTGTTTTCAAACAATGACCTTTTTATTTCTACTGCCAGCACACACACACACTATTTTTTTTTCACGTTTCCCCAGTCAGTCATCTGATTTATAGAGTGTGAGTAAGAAACTGAAAAGAGACAAGACGCTGTGTGTGTGTTCGGGATTCGACACATTGCACTTTGTTAGAAATGACGTAACCAGACAAGACCACAAGAATCTGACAAACTTCTATTGTTCATGTGGAGGAAAGAAAAAGAAACTGCTATGCGAGACCATGTGACACAAGGTCAAAGTTCAAACAACGAGATGAAGTCTAAAATGTCACATTGGCATTCATAATGATCTCAACCTGTTTGTTAGCAAAACATCGCATGACCCATGAGATAGAATTAAATTTTTAGAAATCAATCACTGGGTGTGCATCTACAAATAATGTACATTTGGAGTAATCCACACTCAAGATGGCCACCACAGCTAATTTACTTTATCAAATACAAAAACAGCTGGAACTGGGTCCATTTTAACGATGTTGTTCAATCAGGTTACTTACTAAATGAAGAGGCTGTAAGCAGTTTTGTTTCGAAAAGCATCAGCTATAAAAATATTAGAAAAGAAGTGTAGTTATGATTGTGTATATAAAAAACAAATCCCCTCCATATTTTTTTATCCAGTGGACAGCTCTTTTGGCTACACTTTCAGCTGTTTTACTCTCTTTTTGGGGGTTCATTAGTGACACCAAGCGTTCAGGAGGAGAACTGCAGCAGTGCCTGCATAAACAGCAACAAAATGAAGTGTGCTTCACCTTGATTCATGAAGATCTAATATTAGAAAACTTACACGTTTACTTGTGTTCCATCATAATAAAAAACATACATTTTACTGCCAACTGCGGAGTTACTGAAATAGTGTTAAACCTATCTGCTGCTTATGGGTTTATTAATTTTGTTCAAGGCTTCATTTTTGTTTATTGTTCATCATTGTGGGTCAGGTTTTGTGCAAGTGTTTTGCAATTTCAAAACAAGTCCTCTTTTTATTAGGTAGTAAATTATTAGTCTCTATAACAATAACTGACAGAATCATTAATTTGCTTTGTTGTATTGCAATGAAGCTTACTTTGATGAATCAACCCAACAATGAATTGCATTGTGTTGTTACTAAAGGATGTACTATATTGTGATTATATGGCTGAACCTGTGAGAGTTCAGCCTTCTGCAGCCTCCAAGTTCCAAGATGGCGCCCAACAAGCTACACCTGCGACCCATTCTAATAATGAGAACCCAGCAGTACTTAAGGCTGCAGATGAGCTCAACTCTCCACTGGAGCATTAACAGGCCTACTAGTATTTATGCTTCTGGCTAATTTGTGTACTAGAGAGTCAGTATCAAACGTACCTTGTTCTCTCCATGTTACAGCCTTCTTGTTCGAGTCCCTTCGGGTCCTGATCATCCTGGGTCAACCTCATGGTGAACAGCCTCTCCTGTATTCTTTGCCTGTCACACCTGCGTCTCCCAGTGTCCACGCTCTGGAACTCCTTTGGACTGCCTTCCAAGTTCGGGCCAAGTCTAACAACTGTAAGAAAAGAAAGAAAACCTATTCCGATCCTCTGCCTTCAAGAAGTACCAACATAACCACTCTCCTTGCTCCTCTGGGTTCTAGAGACCTTCCTTGTACTTTGCATATATTGTAACTAAATAAAGCACTGTAAATCACTGTAAATAAAGCACTGTTAACCTTTACGCTTTGGAGTCTGTCTCGCTCTCATCTCATACCATCTGGGTCCCCTGAAATCTCAACAGAATCGTATCACAGTGTATCTATATTTGCTGCATATTTATCTTCAATGAATTGAATTGCTGGCATTGTATTGAGATTCGTCACTAACCAGGAATGCAAAACCCTACAACACATACTCCGAGCTACAGTATAACAGGACCCCAAGAGTGTTTACTGATCTCTCCAGAGGGAACTGAGCGATAATGCCACTCTCATCGGAACTCTTACAGTGCCTCTGTGAGTGTCCTTGGACACGCTCACCGCCCTTGCGTCTTCCCTCCCCTGCGGAATGTCGGCGTCACCAAGTGTTTTCGTGCAAGATTTATTTATTTATTTATTTATTTATTTCCATTTTCAGGTTATCTATCTTTGGCTAAAGATTGAGAACCTGTTAGGAATTTTATTTGCCCCCAAAATCTTTGTTGTCACTTTCACTACTTTTATCGTCTGTCCAAACAGCTCTCTCTTGTAAGAGTCTTTGAGGCTCATTGCGATTTATCTGTATAAATAAAAGTTGAATTGAACGGAAAAAAGTGGAATTCAACAAAAGTGGGTATGTTGTTTGTAATTAAAACAAAATCAGACAAAACCTGGCACACCGAATTTTCTAAAACAACAATAACTTGAGAATTTTCATAGAATCAAGTTTACTATACCATATTTTTCTTTGTATATGTCGCTGTTTTTTGCATAATTTACATGCCCTGCGACTTATAGGCCGAAGCGACATATTTATGGATCCCCCCCACCCCCAATATTCATAAAACAGTTTTTGGCTGAGATTTGACCGTTTCCATTTATTCTGACTGAAAAAAAATATTGAGCAGTACCACTTTCAGCCACTTGAAGACAGCAGAATAGTAATAGTAATATGGCATGCTGTTGTACCATGTAATAGGTAAACGTAGCTATAATGACAAATTTAAGAAAGTTCAAGACAAAAACAACTGGACACTATTTATTATACTTTATTTTATGCTTTGTTTTTTTCTTGAACTTTTTTGAATTTACCATGTCCTGCATGACTGAGAATCTTCCCCAGCTTTTAATGACTTTTAATGACTGCCATAGACTCCCCACCTTCGTTCTGCTCGGAACCGTCAAAAGTGCTGCACCGCCCAGGTAAAATGCAGCTAATTTGACCATTAAAGTGCATTTATTAAGCAAATGTTACACTGAGACACACCTTTGCTATAATTTCGAGTAAACAAATAATTGTTTAGGTGCTTTTCTTGTTAATTTTCAGAGAAACGAGCCCCATTCCTCCTATTTTCCCTCCCTGTCTGCGCGCTCCCGAGAGCACCTCAGCAGCTAAACTATTTTTTGAAATGCAGACGATTTGACCATTAAAGCGCATTTATTAAGCAAACGTTACACTGAGACACACCTATGCTATAATTTCAAGCGAACAAATAATTGTTTAGGTGTTTATCTTGTTCATTTTTTGCACAGCGACTTGTCGCGTGCACGAGTTTCCTTCGGCGTATCGACTTTTGAAATACAGCTGATTTGACCATCAAAGTGCATTTATTAAGCAAGCATTAGATTGAGACACACATTTAATATAATTTTGAGCAAACAAATAATTGTTTTTAAGTGTTAAACTTGTTAAATTCTTGTCAAAGTCCTCCTGTACATGCTCCCGCAGCTGCCATTCGGCAGCCCATCCATTTTTGGCTCAAGACTGCATGGCCCACATTTCCGGGTTGTCAGTGGTGACGCGTAACAAGCGTGACGCATCAGCGGTGATGCATAATAGATGCGATGTATACGGCGAAGCAAAATATATATGGATTTTTCCACTTTATTAGACAAATACGGACTGATGCGACTTATAGGGTGGCGCAACGTTTATGACAGAAAATATAGTAATTTTCAGACAAAACAATCTGACTAAAAATCAAAATCATGTGTATTACTGTTGTCAGGTGATTGCTTTGATTTACATCACACAGTTTGTGTTTAAAATCTTTATATGCATACCTATATATATATATATATATATATATATATATATATACATACACATATATATATACATATACATTTTGTGCTGATGTTTTGTTTTTGCTGATGTTCAATGTTTTATGTTATGAGTGCTTAGTGTATATTTAGTTGATGTTTTTCTTAGTTCATATCTTAGATGTTATTACTGTTTTTCTTATACATTTTATTGTTGGATGTAACTGGGACCCTGTGTACATAATTTCGCTCCACCACATGTACCACATGAGGTGCGAATGACAATAAAGAAACTCTGACTCTGACTCTGATATATACACACACACACACACACACACACACACAAGTATATCAAGACAAAAGTTTAATAAACTGCAAAAGTGCAGAAAAAGTGGAAAGTCTCAGGAAAAAAAAGACGACCAAATAATCTCCAGTCTTCCCATGAGGTGGAATTTAATAGTTTCTGTTGAGAGTGTGTGTGTGTGTGTGTGTGTGTGTGCTTGTGTGTGTGTGTGTGTGTGTTTGCGCATGTGTACCCTGAGGTGAAAAGCAGCAGGATCAGTCCTCCATTGTCCATTAATAATTAAACTCTAATGGCCAATATAAGCAAAGATGTCAGGAGCTGATACATCAGGAGCTTTTATTTTTATTTTATTTTTTGTACTGCGGACTGAAAGATGAAAGCTGGACAGATGGGCTGGGAGAAAATAATGCTAAATAATTAAGAAAAAATATAAAAATACAGAACAGTGCACAAACTCAATCCAGTTTGTTTCAAAAACGTGTATACAAACTGATGATAAAACTGTGGCAAACCGCTACAAAATTAAGAACTACTTCTATTCATTATGGAATTAAATTGTTGCCGAGTTCTGGTCCACTTTTACAAGTTTGGAAAGTTCTACTTTGATGCACAAACAGCAGCTAAAACCTCTGATTTAATTCACGATGGATGAATTTATAAGCCAATATCTTACATGATGGAAGACAAAATGTGAGAGCTAAAGTAAATAGTCCAGAACTTTTCTAGTTTCTTTCAGGTTCATCAAAAACAAGTGAAATGCTCTCTCTGGATCAGTGGGGAGTCTGTGCCTTAGGTTGAGGATTTCAAGTATCTGGGCATCTTGTTCACAAGTTAAGGTAGGATGAAGCAAGAGACGGATTGACAGATCTAGGTCTTGCCTTCAATATTGAGTGCATTGCTATGGTCAGTCGTGGTGGAGAAAAAGTCGAGTTGAAAGGTAAAGCTCTCAATTTACTGGATCATCTACGTTCCAACCATCACCTATGACCACGACTATAAGCTCACAGTCAATGAGGTTTGGATCATGTTGGGAAGACTCATCCTCGGAGATAAAATGTGGAGCTCCATCATCCAGGAGGAGCTCAGAGAAGAGCCACTGCTCCTCTGGTGGTTTGGGCATCTGATTAGGATACTTCCTGGATGCCTCCCTTTGGAAGTTTTAAGAGCATGTCTCACTGACAAGAGACCCCAGGGCAGACCCAGAACTAGCTGGAAGGGTTATGGTAAATGGACTGTACTTGTATAGCGCCTTTCTATCTTATCAAGATACTCAGAGTGCTTTACACTACGATCTGCACCCTCATTTACCCATTCATACAGCACTCTACTATTTCTGTACAAAGAAAAATCAGTGCTTTATCACATTCACACACCGATGGGACACACATCGGAGGCAGTGAGGGGGTTAAATGTCTTGCCCAGGGACATTTCGGCATATGACTGCTGGTGGAATCAAATCCCCAACTCGTTTTAGGGGATCCCAATGTGTTCTCAGGACAGACAGGATATAGGGGCAGCTGTGGCTGAGTGATTAGAGCAGTCATCCTCCAATACGAGAGCTGGGGAAAGGGATGTCTGGGTTGCTCTCCTGAACTTGTTACCTCAGCATCAGCCTATTTTTTTTTTATGTTTTCACTTACACACATATAAGTGTATTAGTGGCCAGTAGAAAAAGTTTATAGAAGCTCTGTTTATACCCAATCTGTTCTGCCGTGTCTTACAGATTATACATATAAGAAACAGACAAATGTAAAAAGGTGAAGACATAATTTGCAAGCAGTGATGGTCCACGAAAAAAAAAACACTGTGCTTTACTGTCTTCATTCAAAGAAATGCTAATCCTGTGACGTATTGCTAAATGTTTATATTATGGTCTCATTTATTGCTCATGTGAAATACAACAGAATAAACTATCCCATCTGGTTGCTGTGGAACACAAAGCAGACAACCTGGTTTACATAAACGAAGTGCTTGTGGTACGCATATCTTACAAATACAAAAAAAAAAGTAGTGAAAAAAATCCCACTATTTTATAAATTTGGCATTATACACACGGTTTTACCCATTTTCACATAAACTTTTTTTTTTTAACTTGGTGTAGCCAAAATGAAACAGGAAGTGACATCAAAGAGAAGCTCTTCAAAGCAGAGAACTCTCTGGTCTAGTTTGATGAAGCAATATTTGAACTGTGACTCTTGTTTGTCTCTGATCGTGACTTAAAATAATTTAAAGAAACATCAGATTCTTCTCTGCTGTCTGTTTTGCTAGTCATTGTAGCAAAGCTCTGTTCACATGCAGGCATCTCCCTGTCATCACTTCCTGTTACCGTGCATGTGAATATCCACAACTGTTAGTCTCATTGGTGTGATATTTTTTTTATTTGGCAATATGTTATTATTGTCATCTTTCCAATAGTGCTTTTATATTTACTACACAATTTTGATGTAACATGCACTTTAAGGATATTACTCATATGGCGTTAAATGAACAGAATTTCAGTCTTTGTTCTGTATGAGCTGCAGTGCAGATGGAGGAGGGACTGCTTCATTTAAAATCCAGCTGAGTAAGGATTGGTTTGGCTCTGGCTTGGTCAGAATTCACAGACCTTGCTGTGAGCCTCAACAGCAGCCGAGGTGTTTTACTGCTACTATAAATCCAGACAGGCTGAGGCAGCGCCCTTATTTATGATTTCATCAATCTGCTGCGACTAAAAGATGGAGACAGAGTTTGCAGCACAGCAGCATTGTCGTCTATCCATCTTTGCTTTCTGCACACGCACACTATTATGCTCGTCAGGCGAAAAAAAAAATTATGCGGGACACAAGATAGAAAGCAGAAAGCTGCCGTGTTATTCTGTGAACGGTTGATTTCCTCTAGATTCAATTGCTTTTCCTCAATATTTGTTATCTAATTTTCATTCAACCTTTATTTATACAGGTTAATCCCATTGAGCCTTGGGGACCCATTTACAAGAGAGACCTGATTTTAATAAAGAGTGATTCAATTCAGTTTATTTATATAGCGCCATATCACAACAAAGTTGCCTCAGGGCACTTTACAGGAACATTCACATACATAGTAAAGTCAATTAGTAAAGTTCTCTAAGGAAGGAAATTAGACTGGATGATGTCAAAAGTGGATTGCGAAAGTCTGGAAAACCTTAGCAACTGTTTTAGCTCAACAATTAACAACTAACATTGGCATAGAAATATAAGGATACATCAGGGATGCTCTGGCTTACATTACCTATGTAGATTGTAAAGAGGGTGGGTCTTAAGACTGAGCCTTGTGGTACACCATTGTTGACTATTAAATAACTGGAGGAAGTACCATTATGTTGAACACAGTGAATTTGATTCACTCAATTGTCTGAGTTTAAAAGCATCTGCATGATGGGGACAAAAGTCAAGAATTATTCTAAAGCTGAAGATCAATTGATATTTCAGACATTACGAAGAAAAGTATAGTGGAAGGTTATAAACAATTATATTACCCACTTCTAATAGCTACTTCATTTTAGAGAAAGACAAGTAGGAGCTAAAGGTCAGTCCAATTGGGGATAGAACCAAAATACTGTAGCCACTTCACAATAACCAGTCTTCAAATTTTCATCACAGTTCATGTTTTGTTTTACAGATGTGCAACCATCAGCTCTATATTACACAGTTGTTTTGGCTACATTATGTAGTCCCTCAATACTTTACGGTTGGACTTTTGCAGACTCACCGTTACGTTGGTTTTCAACATAAGCTTGTGCACGATACACTTATCAGGAATTTCAACCATTTGACCAGAGTAGCCCCTCTTTGGGTCAGACTAACAAAATACCCTAATGATCCTCTATTGTGAGGAGTGAGAGGTCAATCTGCATGTGTCAATCTGCAATATGCAAGCTTACAGAACACTTCAGCTTTATAACTTGAATCCCACACTCCCTGTTCGTTGAATTGCGAACGTTCCTCGGGTGAGAAGTGAAACGTCTTCAGCTACAGAACAGAAGCCCAGTTGTTTTTGCTTTTAATCTTGTTTGGATTTACCATGTCCTGGATAACTGAGAATTTTCACCAGCATGCACAACACATGATTGGCTGATTGATGGAAGGTGACCAACCAGAGCATTGTGCTATGTATCCTGGGCACTGATTGGCTCAGTAACTATAGCATCAGTCGGTCTGATGATGCCATTCTCGCTGTGCTCTTTTGTAAAATTTTCGTAAGAGATTGAATTTATTTCAAGCCCCACAATGCCACTTAAACGTTCAGCGCATTCTAAGGTTTCAGGCAGCGAACCCAAGGAGTCAATTTTAATATTACTCATGTGATTGGGACGGTACAGGATAAAAAGTTAGCAGGAACCAACCAATAGGACAAAAATAAATAAATAAATAAAAATAATAATACTTAAAAGGCGCTGCCATTTTGTCGTTTTCTTTCAATAATCCTGATGCTGACCTCATCCTTCATAGTATCTTCACAGGTGAGTATCCATATAAAATTTTGCAGTACTGTACAGTACATATACTCATGTTAAAATTACGTAGGTTTAAGAGTTTAGAACATTGTTAAGAACATTGCAAGAGTGTGGGGTTTATAAATCCATATATATATATATATATATATATATATATACACACACACACACTGTAAATACTAAAATAAAGATACCATTCCTACTTTGCAAATTTTTACCTATCGTGGTGATGTGTGGAACGTAATCCCCGCTATAAGTGAGGGACTACTGTATAGTGTTGTCACAGAGGACTTTGTACTTTACCTTAAATATAAATTCAAATTTTTACCCGTCTTCACAGTGGGAAGATACTGTGTTCAGTGTGCTGAAATAATGACGACTCATGTATCTCCTGATTTATCAAAACAGAACAAATACATATCATGATTGATATCTTGTCCAACTGGTACATGTTTAATCTAAATAGAACAGGAGTACGACAACAGCCCAGTTATCAAAGAACAAGGAGCACAGTTTCTTTCTGACCCATTTTCCTTGTCCTTTGTCATCACATGAACGAGAGCTATAAAACTGGACTGAACTTTGTTATTTACACTTCCCCCGCAGGCTGAGTGACATCTGTGTCTATTTATTATAATAAACAAATTTAAAGACCATTTTTGAAGACGTCTTTTATTTCACCCGTTTCTGTTTTGAGACAATTTAGAGGAAAATCCACCAGAGTGTGAATTCACACAACAAAATCATAGAAGCATAATAACTAGAATGTGCATATAGATGCTCCTATTCTCCCTCTGCTTTGGCAAAACGTCACATTATCATCCTTCGTCTAACCTCATCTTATCACCCATGCCTAATTAATTATAATATTTACTCCCTGCTGACTGTTCGTTTGACATGCAGCTCATATGAGCATCATTAGACAGGAACTCCTCACAGGAGATTCAGCTCTACATATAAGTGACAGCAGGGGGAGTTTCATGCAGCGCTACATTTGGTTACCTTTAGAGTGGGTTCAAAATCAGAATGCAGCAGTCCCTCACTATAATGCGGTTCACTTTTTGCGGCTTCACTATATCGCTGATTTTTTTTTTTTTAACCCTGTTTGTGTGTACTGCACATGCTGTATACAACACTACTGTACAGGCATGTCATTGTAATCATCTTAATCGCAATTGCCCAAGTGTTTAAGAGCATATATGTAACTTGCAATGGCGAGACGCTCATCTCGTCCATGATTTTGGTCAACAGGGGGTGGTGGGACATGGAGACACGTCTGAGCTGCATGCTTTTGTACTGACAGTTGGAGTGTGGGTGGGGGGAGTGGCGTTCAGCATGAGGGAAACAGCGCTGCCTTTAGCTTTTTAGCTGGCGCGCCTGTATTGCATGCCGCTAGCTTAGCGCTACATTGCTGCTGGATTTTATTGACAGTTGAGGGGTGTCATATGTGTTTAGTGCTACGTTGCTGCCGGTAATTATCAATGGAGTGGGGGGAGGGTTCCTTTCTGTGTTGTGCTGGTTATTAGTGAAGGATTAGACCGTGACACAATTTATCTGGTTTCTCCGTTTATTCTAACGAGTAAAACAAACAAAAAGTCCTCTCCCGCAGGACAACATTACAAAGGGCAGGGTTGCCATGAGGCAGGCGACCATGTCACACAACTTTTCAAACAGACAAAATAAACCTTTTCCTACACATGACATACCTGACGAGTAAAACAAAAAAACAACCTCGTTATCAGCTGCCTGCTCCAAATCCCACACAAATGAAAAATATATAACAAACCTAAAGTCAATTCATGCTACTTTACAATCATAAGGTCACTTAAATATTCACATTACGGAATGGATTTATATATTACAATGGATGGTAACAAAAATGCACTTAAGAAATCTATAAATAAACGTGTATTTAGATGAAAAATAACCAACACCCACCTCTCCCGCAGGACAACATTACAAAAGGGGAGGGTATAAGGGGAGCAAACAATTTAACAAAACAATACAACAAAAGAAGAAATAAAGAGGAGGGGCTCGCCATCTTAAAATCACACACTTATAACGATCATAGTGGTTTCTAAAAGTGTTTACAGTCAGATATAGGAACAATCCAAAATAACAAAAGACATTTTGTGTAATTATAACAAAATAGAAATACAGCCCAGTTACACAGGCGTGGAGCAGACCGTCAGTAGCATTTTTGCTAGCACATTTGTATTGTGCCCCGCAAAACATCAACATATGTTGACGGGGGTGGGGCTCTCGGTAGGCGGGGCGCTCAGTTCTGTTGACAGGGCAGAACGCCCTGCTTGTATAATGGTAGTGGAAACACTAACGTGTTTATAAGAGTTGGAAGTGTTTATAAAGCCTTAAATACATATAAATAATAAAATTAAAATAATGCCGTTACTTCGCGGATTTTCACCTACCGCGGAAGTCTCTGGAACGTAACCTCCGCGACAGATGAAGGCTCACTGTATTTGATTCTTTAATGTTTAAATATGAGAATTAAAGTTTATACTGTATGAGTCACCAGTTTATTGGAAGTGTCAAAGTCTTAATTGGGAGTGTCAGAATGAACTGCTGTAAATTAAAAAAATTAAAGCAGGGGCTCCCAAACTTATCCATGCCATGCCCCCCAAACAGCAATAGCTTCTGGCAGATGTCCCCCTCGCAATCGCACAAACAACGCTACAAAATATGTAAAGGAGCATACACTTTTAGAATGTTTCAGCTTTTATTCACTATATTCAATTAATTATTACAGCTGCTGAGCAAAAAAATTGTATTAACCAACATGTTTTAAACATATTCCCAATGGAAAAAAAACAACTTTTCAACGAACGGTTGACCAGAAGAACAAAACAGTAATCTCGCCTCTCTCTCAAGTGCGTTTTTCTGGAAATGACAGTTACAGATTGCCCTAGTGGGCAATTATTATTATTATTATTATTACTATTTTTTATTTTGGCATTTTTTTTATCATCTTCTCTCCAGCTTGTTGGGGGACCCCAGCGCACCCTGGCGGCCCCCACTTTGAAAAACACTGGATTAGAGTTCATTTAAGATAGTATAAATCCACTTTGGCCTTGAGTGTGTTTAAATTAGCTGTTATCGTGTCAGTCTAGTCCAAATCAAACTATATTTCCAAACCGTGTCCATCCAAAGAGCCATCTACAACAGATAATTTATCATTCATAACTTTTCAAATGAACCCAACTTCATCTCTTTAAATATGAACTACAGCCTCTGCAATCCATTTCAAGTGTGTTTAACATAAATTATTAATTAAAACCTTAATATACTGATCTCGTAATGGTAATGATATACCTGCGAGGTTTTTCCTGAGTGAGCATTTTGCTATGGATGGAGAGACTCGCCCATTGCCAGCAGGACATTAGCCTTCAGTAAGTGGATTACATTTGGATGACTACATCCTCAACCAGACAGCTTTGTTGGACAATGTTTCCAAATGCACCACACACACACACACACACACACACACACACACACACACACACACACACACAC
>NC_056520.1:18424518-18473009 GCF_014905685.2 Nematolebias whitei
CACACACACACACACACACACACACACACACACACACACACACACACTGCAGCAACAGAGCAATCAAAACTTTATGAGCTTTCCTGCTGATGATACACTTTTCTTTTTCCTAATCAGCCACTCCACTCGTCATCCCTTCTGCTAGTAACACACACACACACAAACCTTTTTTTAGTCTACACCTCGATTTTCTCAGTTTTATTATAACACAGCCCAAAACTTCCATTCACACTAAAGTGTAAAGTCTAATCATTTAAACACTCACCTGAAGTTTAATTATATTTGAACGGGGGCAGCAGATATCCAACCTGCAGTGCATTTCCCTTAAAATCTTCTCTGAATATTAATGTGTCTAAAAACAACAGAGAATTTCTTGTGAGGATCAAACAAATCACATTTGTCACACTCGGATTCTGGGATTTGTCGTGTGTTTTAAATGTTCTATTACGTGAGCTTAATACATTAAATTGTACATTTAATTCATTGGTCATTAGTGGGAGCGTCCCTCATTTTAATGCCAATAAGGCTTCCCTAATTTACAAGTGCCTTGCAGCTACTGCAGTGCTGTTCAGGCTGTGTGCATCTGGGAGTCTCACGGGAAACTCTCTACAGCAGACAGGCTGAGGAGGAGGAAAGACACGCCCTGCCATAAGAGAGCGAGGAGCATTCGAGAAGTGAGAGATGTCATTTTAGGCTTAATTTGAGAAAGAAAGTCACAGAGAGGCAACACTCATATGTAAAGGTCTGGTATTCCTTCAAAAGAATGCATGTCAGGCTTTTCATGCCCAATTTAAATATATATATCTATATATATATATATATATATATATATATATTTGAGAAATGACAAAAACTGTAGCCACTTTGATTAAACCTTGATCAAGCTCAAGTTCAAGAATCTTTATTAACACCAAGGGGTAATTTGTTTCACAGTCAGTAGACACACAAAACATCTATACTAGACAATTGAGACATCAAAATAACAGAAATCATCAATGTTCTGTTGAGGAGCCTGTTCACTACAGAGATGTATGAGTTTTTCCAGTCTGTTCGCTCTACATCTGGGCAGCAGATACCTGCGTCCAGATGGAAGCAACCTGAACTCACCATGGAGTGGATGATCAGGATCTGCCAGAATCAGCCTGGTCTTATTCACTGACCTCGTCTTGTGTAGGTCACTGAGGTTCTGTAGAGCTTTGCCATCACTTTTGCTGCACATCCTGACCATCCCCGAGAGTTTGTTCCCGTTTTTGCATGTCAAAAGTCCAAACCAACAGATAAAGGTGAAAGTTAAAAAGAAACCCAATAAAAAAAATGAATAAAACATTCTTATAAAAGCAGAACAACATTAAAAACAGAGCTTCCAATAAAAATACATTCTCTGGTGGGCCTTCTTACAAAGTGAGTTCATATGTGCATCAAAGGTCAGTTTGTCATCAAGAACAGTTCCCAGATATTTATGCTGATGTACCACCTCAACAGTTTCACCATTAATGACCACAGGAGCTGCAACTGAAGAGTCTTTCCTAAAATCAATGACCATCTCCTTGTAACTAACATTATGTGCATTCTCATGTGATGTCTTGCATGATCTATTGGTGCTTTAAATGTGTTGTGACTCTCACTAAAACACTAAATTTGAGCTCAATATGGGGCTGGGCCATATCATATTGTTCACGATAATACCCTGCCCGGGAAAATAAATTATATCATGATGTGCTAGTTTCATGACGTAATACGTCAGGGCACCCCGCCCCTTTACCAGAACCAAGCGCGCTGAATGACCAAACCGAACTGTGCACCCCCCTCCACCTGTCGGTACTGACGTAACGATAATTAGTTGCACGCAATACGCGCTAGCTAAAAAGCTAAAACCAACGTGCGACTCAGCTGTCTCTCTATCCAGCTCTAAACTGCAGGTACAGACAGCTCAATTGTCTCTCCCTCCCCCCCACCTCACTCTAAGCTGCAGGTACAAATGCAGCTCGTCTTTTTTCTCTCTCCCCACCCTGCACTGAGCTGCCGGTGTGGGCGCAGCTCGGCTGCGTCTCCCCCACACTAAACTGCCAACACAAACACATGCAAATCAACTGTGTCTCTTGAGTTCCACAGTCCATGGACCAAGAACAGAGTCAGGTGATGAAAGACAGAGCATCAGAGAAATGAATCATTCCTGCAGGAACAGAGGAAGCTGAAACACCCCAAGCTTCAGGGTCAGCTGATCACCTTTTTACAAGTTCGGGAAGTTGTAGCTCATAAAGGCAACATATATTTTGTTGTACGTTACATTTATGCTCAACAGATCTTAAGCTTTAATTTTATTTAGTTATTTTGAGAAACTTCACCTGCACTTTAGTTTTTGTGGTGGATTTTGTTTATCTATATTTTGTGCAGACTTTTTTAATCTAAACAACAGAAGGATCATTTTTATTTTTTATTTTTATACTTTGAGACTGAATACTTTAATAAATAAAGAAATTTCAGTAAAATTAACCCTAGTTTTTTTTTGTTTTTATATAATACTGCTGCAAAGTGTTAAGTTAATTTTGTCAAAAGAATAACTAAGATTTCTGTTTTGTTTTTTTGTTATATCACAAAATGTATCGTTATCGTCAGAATGCACTGAAATATCATGATATAATATTTATGCCATATTGCTCACCCCTAGCTCAATATCTGTATAAAATGACTGAGTTTTAACCATTTTAGTGTAGGCTAAGGCTGATTAGCTTTAGTGGCCATCTTAAATACGGGTTGATCCCAAAAGTTAAGTCATCCAAATATGACTTTTTCAAAGTTTCTTTAAAAATTGTTCAGTGATTTGTGCTAAAGCACACAGATGGACATGTTGGTCAAGGAAACAGAGGGGATGAGGAAGTGATGGGTAGGTTTGGTGTCAAAGAAAGAAACCAGGAAGGACAGATGGTGGTAGATTTTGCCAAGAGAATGGAAATGGCTATAGTCAATACCCATTTCCAAAAGAGGGAGGAACACAGAGTGACATAAGAGTGGAGGAACGAGTACGGAGGTCGACTACATTCTGTGTAGAAGAGGAAACCTGAGGGAGATTGGAGACTGTAAGGTTGTGGCAGGGGAGAGAGTGGCCAGACAGCATTGGATGGTTGTGTGTAGAATGACTGTTGTTGTCAAGAAGAGAAAAATAGTAAAATCAGAGAAGACCACCAAATGGTGGAAGATGAAGGAGGAAGAATGTTGTGAGAAATTCAGAGAGGAGCTGTTAAAGGCTCTGGGTAGTAAGAAAGAGCTTCCAAATGACTGGGCTACTACAGCAACAGTAATTAGAGAGACAGGTAGGAAGGTACTTGGTGTGTCATCTGGACAGAGAATGCATGATAAGGAAACCTGGTGGTGGAATAGAGAAGTGCAGGACGCCGTTCAAAGAAAGAGATTAGCCAAGAAGAAATATGACAGTGAGAGGACCGAAGAGAGGAGACAGGAATATAAGGAGATGGGACATAGAGCAAAGAGGGAAGTAGCTAAGGCAAAGCAGAGGGCATACGATGAGTTGTATGGGAGACTGTGCACTAAAGAGGGTGAGAAGGACTTGTACCGATTGGCAAGACAGAGGGATCAGGCTGGAAAGGATGTGCAGCAGGTTAGACTTATTAAAGATAGGAATGGTAATGTTCGAACAAGTGAGGAGAGTGTGACGGGAAGATGGAAGGAGTACTTTGAGGAGCTAATGAATGAATGAAGAGAATGAAAGAAAAAGAAGAGTAGAGGTCATTAAAACTGTGGACCAGGAAGTGGGAAAGGTTAGTGAGGGTGAAGTCCAGGAAGCTCTGAAAGGAATGAAGAAGGGGCAGGCAGTAGGACCTGATGACATACCAGTGGAGGTTTGGAAATGTCTTGGAGAGATGGCAGTGAGGTTTTTGACTCAAAATTCAATGGCATATTTGAGGGTGAGAAAATGCCTCAGGAATGGAGAAGTGTGCTGGTGCCCATTTTTAAGAACAAGGGTGATGTACAGAGTTGTGGCAACTACAGGAGAATTAAGTTGATGAGCCACAGTATGAAGATCTGGGAGAGAGTTGTGGAAGCAAGACTTAGATGAGAGGTGACTATCTGTGAGCAGCAGTATGGTTTCATGCCAAGAAAGAGCACCACCGATGCCATCTTTGCTTTGAGAATGCTGATGGAGAAGTACAGAGAGGGTCAGAAAGAACTCCATGGTGTCTTTGTGGATTTAGAAAAAGCATATGACAGAGTGCCAAGGGAGGAGGTGTGGTATTGCATGAGGAAATCTGGAGTGGCAGAAAAGTATATTAGACTGGTACAGGACATGTATGAGGACAGCAGGACAGTGGTGAGATGTACTGTAGGAGTGACAGATAGCTTCGAGGTGGAGGTGGGATTGCATCAAGGATCGGCTCTGAGCCCCTTCTCGTTTGCTCTGGTGATGGACCGACTAACAGATGACGTCAGGCAAGAATCCCCATGGACGATGTTTGCAGATGACATTGTGATCTGTGGTGAGAACAGGGAACAGGTGGAAGAGAAATTGGAGATGTGGAGGTATGCACTTGAAAGAAGAGGAATTTATGACAAAACGGTGTCAGCAAAGGTCAAAGGAAAAATTTACAAGACAGTGGTGAGACCACTTATGTTGTATGGTCTGGAGACAGTAGCATTGACAAAAAGACAGGAGAAAGAACTGGAAGTGGCAGAAATGCTAAGGTTCTCTTTAGGAGTGACAAGGCTGGATAAGACAAGGAATGAGATAATCAGAGGTACAACACAGGTTGAACAACTGGGAGATAAAGTTAGGGAGGCCAGACTGAGATGGTTTGGACTGTCAAGAGGAGGGACCGTGGGTATATTGGTAGAAGGATGTTAGAAATGCAGCTGCCAGGAAAACGACAAAAAGGAAGGCCAAAGAGGAGATATATGGATGTAGATATAGAGAGGACATGAAGGTAGTTAGAGTGAGGACAGAGGATGCATAGGACAGAGTTAGGTGGAGGAGGATGACTCGCTGTGGCGACCCCTGAAGAGGGAAAAGCCGAAGGATATATATTTTTTTTTTTTTTTTTTTTTTTTTATGGGTTCTGTTTATTGCATTTATGATTCAATGCAATAAAATTAACAAATTTAAAAGGTAACAGATCATTGTTAAACTTGGTTTATTTACATAATGACTGAAATCGCTGCATGTCCGGCCCCTGAGCTTTCCAAAACTGGCCCACTGAGCCGTTTTGTTGAATAGCCCTGATGTAGACTGTGTTTCAGAAAGCTCCCGTCAGGTCTGACGGAAAACTAATTTTTAGAATTGCACTCTTGCTACCATTGGGCTGGATTCTGTTTCCGAGAATGGTATCGTTGCAGTATTGAGCCAACAAGCTGGTAATATGGCCTCAAAGCATAAAAAAATATTTTGTCTTCACCTCCACTGCGGCCAATTGGTAAAGCCAACGCTAGCGCTTCGGACTGCCATGAGGGAGGTGCTGAAGGGGTGATGGCTCCGCCGAACACTGGAGGAAGAGACGACTCGACTCCAAGGTCAAACCTCCTGGCCTCAATAAGATCCAATGAGCAATGATTAAAAAAAGAACAGAGCAGCTCTGACTGAAGATTTTGACTTTATAAAGAGCGAATTATTGGCGGTTCGGACAGACCTGACATATGAAAGTGGGCAAGACACCAAACCCCTCATTACCGCTCATGTGTCCCATCAGTGTATTAATGTGATTTAAAGTCTCTGTACAAGTACAGTCCATTTAGCATAAACTAGATCTGCATGCGTGTTTGACTGCAGCAGTTTGAGGTTGAATGCAGTGTTTTACTCTGTGCGTTTTTGTGTGATTGGTAACCACTTGCAGCTGCAGCAGCAAGTAATTTATCTGGCAAAGAGAGATCAATAAACAGAATATTGATCAGTGCTAAGAAATACCCTTGTGCATAATCGAGGACACTCACAGGGTCTCTCCATGGGAAATGCCAGCACCAATAATGCACGAGCATGTTAAAATGAGTTTCCTTTATTCTGATTTGCTTTGTATGCATGCAGTTGAGTAAGAAAAAAAAAAAAAGCCAAAATGTGCAACCATGTATTAATGTTTTTTAAAGTGTGTCTCAGCTGCTGCCTTCATTTGCCAATAGGTTTTTCGTGCATTTGTAATGCAGCCCACATGCATCCACATCCTTCCTCAGCTGGGGGAGGGAACTCTTCTTCACTCTTCATTAAACGCTGCTGATATAACAGCTAGAGGGAAGGAGGAATACGAAAGAACATGTGGGATGTACAAGTGCATATGAGCATCAGAAGAAGAAATGAGTACAACACAGCAACACAACCATCTTCCATTATGCTGAAGTTTTTATGGTTGGGTTTCATGTTTTCATTGTGTAATCAGAGTACACCTGGTCCATCAGCTCAACAGCTTTAATGGTTTTCACATCACGTCGCAAATGATTTATTCTAGTCTGGTCTGAAGCAGCATGTCCTGATTCAGGTTGGCAGGTGACTAAACCTGTCAAGAAGCATTTATCTAGCCTTGCTTTGTGGTAATTTGGTTGTTCCAATTCTTTTTTTTTTTTATTCAAAGTAAAATGGAACAACAAATGACTTGAAATGAACAGCATACTGAGTTTCTATTACTCAGCTATGTTTTTAATTTTTACAAATTCACAAGAACCTTTTATTAATCCAATACTTTTTTATGGAACTGTTGCAATAGAGCTTGCATGTTTAGCTGTTGAGCTGTATCTACACATCTATAGATTTATAGATTACTTCTACAAAATCGGTGCGTTTGGGCGGGGGACATTTATAATAAGTATTTTTCATAGGTTCAACTAAAGAATTGTAAACAAAATGTGTCTTTCTGACAGGGTGTTGGTAACAAAGAATTTCAAGTTTCAATTTAAGCTCTTAAGTTGTATTTTATAAGGACGAACTAGAAGTAGAGGAAGAGAGCCACAAAATTGCTGTCTAGGTTACATATCTGCTAGAGACAAGTTAAGTTACTCATGTTTAACATACAGTGCCTTGCATAAGTATTTGGCCCTCTTGAACTTTTCAAACTTTTGCCACATTTCAGGCTTCAAACAAAGATATAAAATTTTAATTTTGTGTGAAGAATCAACAACAAGTTGGACACAATCGTGAAGTGGAATGAAATTTATTGGATGTGTCAAACTTTTTTAACAAATAAAAAACTGAAAAGTAGGGCGTGCAATATTATTGGGCCCCTTTACTTTCAGTGTAGCAAACTCACTCCAGAAGTTCAGTGAGGATCTATGAATGATCCAGTGTTGTCCCAAATGACTGATGATGATAAATAGAATCCACCTGTGTGTAATCAAGTCTCTGTATAAATGCACCTGCTCTGTGATAGTCTCAGGGTTCTGTTCAAAGAGCAGAGAGCATCATGAAGACCAAGGAACACACCAGGCAGGTTCGAGATACTGTTGTGGAGAAGTTTAAAGTCGGATTTGGATACAAAAAGATTTCCTAAACTTTAAACATCCCAAGGAGCACTGTGCAAGCAATCATATTGAAATGGAAGGAGAATCAGACCACTGCAAATCTACCAAGACCCGGCCGTCCCTCTAAACTTTCATCTCCAACAAGGAGAAGACTGATCAGAGATGCAGCCAAGAGGCATATGATCACTCTGGATGAACTGCAGAGATCTACAGCTGAGGTGGAAGAGTCTGTCCATAGGACAACAAACAGTCGTACACTGCACAAATCTGGCCTTTCTGGAAGAGTGGCAAGAAGAAAGCCATTTCTCAAAGATATCCATAAAAAGTGTTGTTTAAAGTTTGCCACAAGCACCTGGGAGACACACCAAACGTGGAAGAAGGTGCTCTGGTCAGATGAAACCAAAATCGAACTGTTTGGCCACAATGCAAAACGATATGTTTGGCGTAAAAGCAACACAGCTCATCACCCTGAATACACCATCCCCACTGTCAAACATGGTGGTGGCAGCATCATGGTTTGGGCCTGCTTTTTGTCAGCAGGGACAGGCAAGATGGCCAGAACTGATGGGAAGATGGATGGGACCAAATACAGGACCATTCTGGAAGAAAACCTGTTTGAATCTGCAAGAGACCTGAGACTGGGACGGAGATTTATCTTCCAACAAGACAATGATCCAAAACATAAAGCCAAATCTACAATGGAATGGTTCACAAATAAACGTATCCAGGTGTTGGAATGCCCAAGTCAAAGTCCAGACCTGAATCCAATCGAGAATCTGTGGAAAGAGCTGAAGACTGCTGTTCACAAACGCTCTCCATCCAACCTCACTGAGCTCGAGCTGTTTTGCAAGGAAGAATGGGCAAGAAGTTCAGTCTCTCCATGTGCAAAACTGATAGAGACATACCCCAAGAGACTTGCAGCTGGAACTGCAGCAAAAGGCGGCGCTACAAAGTATTAATGCAAGGGGGCTGAATAATATTGCACGCCCCACTTTTCTGTTTTTTTATTTGCTAAAAAAGTTTGACACATCCAATAAATTTCATTCCACTTCACGATTGTGTCCCACTTGTTGATCCTTCACAAAAAAATTAAATTTGATATCTTTATGTTTGAAGCCTGAAATATGGCAAAAGTTTGAAAAGTTCAAGGGGGCCGAATAATTTCACAAGGCACTGTAGGTTATTTATTTGTTCTACTCAAAACAATACGGTGTGTACTTCCAAAAGAGGCTTGCAGCTGACTTTTTTGTATTCCATCTTCAGTGTGTGCAAACGTGTTGGACAGAATTTTTTCATTTCGGTATACGTTGTCTACATTAGGTATTCTCAAACTTTTTGGGTTCAGGGACCGCTTACAGGGGAGAAAAAGTTTCAGGGACCCCCCTCATAAACCTCATGATAATTTTCTTCAATTTGTCTGTGCAATGGAAATATTTGTGCAACATAAATACTTAAAACTTGTTCTTTAATACTGTTAATACAAATTTTATACTTTTAAACATGGGATATTTTTCATTCAAGACACTTAACAAAATTTTTCATTTCAACTTCCAAAAATTACAGTTTTGAGAAAATTAATTGCATCAGAAACCACTTTAAAACTTAACCTATTCGCTTAATGAGCAAAATAAATGTACTGACACTTCTTCAAATTATTACAGAAAAGTATTTTATATAAAACTGAACAGAATAATAACCGCAGTAGTCATACCAAGTAACAGGACCTAATTTGTAAACCGATCATTGCCGGAACGCAAATAGCAGGCAGACCGGTGGGGTGGTGCGGGGGTCTGGGTGTCTTCCCTCAGAAAAATTTGAATAAAGTAGATGTGATTTCCTGCATTTTGGTGTATTTTAATGAGTTGTTAAAAAAAAGTTTTTGTGGACCTCCAAGCACTGGCTCACGGACCCCCAGGGGTCCGAAGACTGCAATTTGAGAACCACTGGTCTAAAATATTATAGTGTGACAGGGCCTTTAAAGATAAAATATATTTTGATTACTTTGTTAATGCAATGTCAACCTATTTTACATTTCGAAAATCTTTGTCATACAAGAGGAGCAGATACTGAAAATTTGTTGACAGTGTAGGAGGAGAGGGCTTCTGGTTCGAGCACCCTTTAACAGGTATTTACGCTAACGTAACCTGGACCGGCCTCACCTCAAACACACACATATGAGTTGTTGTAACAAAACTAATTCCTCTCCCGCAAAGAAAAACACGAAGAAACTGGTAATTTAAATACAATTCTGTAACGTTTATTTTCAGTTTGAATTATGACAATGAAAATTATGGCAAATATGGAATATAAATGAACAACCAATAGTATTATTTTAGAAAGTGAAAGACGTAAATCTGGAGACTTTGAGAAGGAGTTTAGATTCAATTTGGGCTAAGGTTATTAGCTCTTAACATTAAAATTTAGGTAAGTTTATCTCAGATTAATGAATTAATCAGGTCTAAACTAACTTAGTTGGCACTGTGTCTCTCATCAGAAGGAAGATGTTCGGTCCTACTGGAATATGCCTCCATTTTCTCATTACCACAGTGGATGCATGAAGGAAGCCAGTGGCCCGCTGTCCGCAAGAAGGAAGTCATTTCTCAGGGCTGCGGTCTGTTCAGCACATACGTTTCGCTCCAGGGTGTTTGAGGTTTTTGGACTTCTTCCGTCTCTCAGCTGGACTGAGTCAGAGCCAACACCTCCATCATGAGACTGTTGTTCAGAGAGTCTCATCAACTCTCCACAACCACTCATTCCATCTGCTCAGCTCAGCTGCTCCCAAGCCAACTTCTCCCTCGGCTGCCGTCGCTCAACTGTTGGTGTTCGGTTTACCTGACCCCTCAGAAGACTTGCCCCCTTAACTTTTAACTAATCAGAGGGCTCCTCACAGTAGGAGTATTCAACTTTTCATTCAACCTTTATTTAGACAGGTAAATCCCATTGAGCCTCGAGGACTCATTTACAAGAGAGACCCGATTTCAACAAAGAATGATGACAACAAAGGGCAACAGCGACAACAATAAACAGTTATAAAAAGTCATACAATTTTTTTTTTTTTTTTTACAAATAGGATGGCTAAAAAAAAGAAAAGTAAAAGACGGCTAGATTCTAAGGCGCATGTATAAAACTAAAAACAGGAACATGTCTGCATTGGTCCCTGCCAGGAGTCCAACAGATTCTTAAAGCCACTTAGAGAGGTCAAGGTCGAGAGCTTCAAATGTTTTTGTAAGATGTTCCAGGAAACAGGAGCGGAGTAGGAGAAGGCCCTTTTGCCTAGTTCAGTCCTCACTGAGGGAACACTGCAGGTAATAATGTCCTGAGAGCACATGCTGTAGCTGCACTCATGCAGAGACATGTAGGAGGAGATGTATGAAGGCAGCAGACCAAGAAGTAATTTAAAGATGAAAATGTACCAGTGAGAGAGTCTGCGTGAAGTTAATGATGTTCAGTTAACCAGTGAATACAGGGTGCAGTGGTGGGTACGATAATCACAGCCAATTATGAATCTTACTGCACCATGATAGACAGCATCCAACATCTGCAGGGTGCTTGTAGGAGCGTTCACGTAAATAATGTCACCGTAGTCAATGGAGGGAAGGAAAGTCACAGATACAAGGTGTTTCCTAGCATTCAGAGTTAGACAGGATCTGTTTCTGAAAAAGAAACCCAGTTTAACTTTCAGTGTCTTTACCAAGTTTTCCACATGGAGCTTAAAAGAGAGATGAGAATCGACCAAGATACCCAAATATTTATAGGAATCAACAAACTCAATCGGGACACCATTTGAGGATGAAATCAGAGGAAAAACTACTGGGACCAACTTCCTATTTGAAAAAAGCATACCTTTGGTTTTGTCGGCGTTTAGGACAAGTTTGAGGTGGAACAAATCTGTCTGGATGATGTCAAATGCAGATTTCAAAAGCTGGAAAGCCTTTTCAACTGTTTTAGCTCGACAATAAACAACTGTCATCAGCATACTGCCTAATTAATGTAATTAAACCTCCCTTCTCAAAGTTCTCAGAGAAGATAATACAATGGCCTTTGTTAAAGAGAGTGACACCTTGTTTGCGTAAACAAAAATAATGTGTTTGAAGTTCTGTTCAACTAATGTCTTACTTCCCTCATCACCACGACAACCAGTTTCTGTCAATGGGTATGTTTACATGGACATAAGTAACCGGATCAAATAGCCGGTCGGAACAAAAGTGTGTCATGTAAACACTCCGTTCGGGTTATTTTTTGTGTATTCGGCGCGATCCGATATAATTTGTGATCAGAACGAAACGGGTGGTTTATGCCGATCCGAAACCCGATCGGTGCACATGTAAACACTTGATCTGTTCGTTTTTATCTGATCGTGAAAAACTGACCTAACTGCGCATGTGCGACTTTGCCATTTCCGCCTGGCTAACGCTAATAATATTAGCATGTCAGGGAAGTAAAACTGGTCGGTGAGCGACAACATTACTAGAAACTTTGAAAGAGCTCAAAATGATCTGTATTACCTGTAGATCAGTCAGGGAGTGCAATAACGTCTCCACCATCATTAAAACCTGTCGCGGGTCCATTTTGGGTGCTCAGGTTTGTTTACGTTCACCCGGAAGTAGAACTTCTTCTTCGGTGGTTTTTTTAAGGAGAGTTTACCACTCTGCGCATGTCAGTACTGCTGTTCAGAACAAAGCCCGCTGCATGTAAACGCTCGTCATGAACAGATTGTGCCCATGTAAACAATACATTTGAATTATTTAATCTGAACACATTTCAATACGGTCAAAAAATGTTGCGCATGTAAACATAGCTAATAAGGCCAAGTGAAGGTCTTTGATCAAGATCTTCTTAGGGAGGCACAAAGTCTGAACTAATTATCATTAGTGAATGTGTCAGGGTGGTCTGGGGAGTATAAAGATGCTTCCTGTGTCAGAACAGAATGCCAGTAACTGTCTCAGATTAGCAGAGAGGGAGGAGCGTAGGAGACAGTATTTCTGAGGACATTTGTCTTTGAGGAAGGATGGATGGACGCTACAACCGCATGCATACTGGAACGTGGATGTGTCAAATTTAAAACTACTTTGTGTTTTCCTGTAGCTGCTAACAACAAAACTAAAAATTTGAACATTTGTTTCTACTCCAAGTTGAACAAAATCTGTCTAGGTAAATAACCGTGACAGAATGTCCTGTCACTTTTACTCTTGTACTGCTTAAAAATGACCAATAAACCATCAGATGAAAAATAACAGATTGCTGGGCTGATCCAAGCTTCCAGTGTCTGCACACCTCTGACTTCAGATGGAATGAAAAGAATGAATGGAAAATGAGTTGCTGATTTTTTTTAAAATCCTTTTACAGTTTGCAATTTCAGATAAGTTATGAAATCCAGACAGAATCGACCAAATTAACCATTTTCAGCTGCTTTCGTATTCGGAAGTCTCTTGCAGATTTTCTCTCCTCAATTTTCCCCAAACACCTCTCTGTGCTTCTCTCCACCCCGTCCTTCATTCCCTCGATGCGCTCATTTCCCTTCCTGCAACAACCTTCTTGCACTTATTGCTTGTTTTTCTCTCATTTTCATGCCTCACTACCTCTTCTTCAACTCTCCACCCATCTTGTTAATTGTATAAGCCTCGTTTTCCCTAAAAGTCTAGCTTCCAGAGTCTTGCCAAAGGTTGTCCGCACACTCGTCTCCTTTCCTTTTATGGTTCCTATGATCCCTCTCTCTCTCTCCAGATCACATCCAACTCTTCATCTGCTGTCATTTATAATTTATGAATCTGGTTCAGAGGAGGGAAAAAATAAAGATGCATCTACAGCTAGAAGAGAAAGCTCTGTCAAGTGAGTTTGTGCGTGTTTGGGTCTGCATTAGTGCACTGAAGCGGCTTCAGACTGAATGTGCTGCTGACAGATTTCAAAAGTCAGAAAAAGATGCTCTGCTAATCTGGTGCTAAGCAAGATTACATAGGAATTATAGTAGTCAAAAGCTATTAAAAGGGTAAAGTAAATGCTAAACTGAGTCAATGCACAAAAAATGTTTGTCTAATTATGACTAATATGAAGAAATAAAGCTTCCTATAAGAAAAACTGCTTTTCTGCTAACAGTTTCCATTTTAGTTTATCTTTGGTTCATTAGTCCATCTGCTCAGATATTGTGACAAACAGTTTGGCATTTTACATCCATATTAATGACCATATATTATCCTTGTGACCCATGAGCAAATCCAAACTCCAACATAGAACATTGTGTCATTAAACCTAACAAATCCTATTTAGAAAAAAACATCCAAAATGTAACTTCATGATAGTCTTATAAATGTTAAATTCTGAGTTTATCCAGACAGTTAAGGTCAAAGATGCAAGCAAATATCTTGCACAATGTGTAGCACTCAGTATGTGTTGGGGATGACTTTCAGCTACTACCACATAAAATTATTATCTATGTTTATATGGACATAAGTAATCAGATTAAACAGCCATTTTGAAAAAGAAATCTGTCATGTAAACGCCCCATGCGGATTATTCTTTGCTGATTCAGCTTTATCTGAAAGAATTTGTAATCAGAATGAGACGGGTGGTTTATGCCGATTCATAATCCGAACGGTGCGCATGTAAACACTTAATCTGTTCATTTTTTAGGATTGTGGAAAACTGACCTGATTGCGCATGTGCGACCTATGTCTACCTCACGTATTTCCGCCTGGCTAATGCTAATAATATTAGCATGTCGGGGAAAAAAACTGGTCCGTGAGTGACAGCATTTCTACTAGAAACTTTGAAAGAGCTCAAAATTATCTGTATTACCTGTAGCTCAGTCAGGGAGTGCAGTAACATCTCCACCGACACGGGTCCATTTTGGGCGCTCAGGTTTGTTTACGTTCATCACGGAAGAAGAACTTCTTCTTTTATGTTTTTTTGGGGGGTTTTAAAGAATATTTACCACTCTGCGCATGTCAGTAAACGCTCGTCGTGAATGGATTGTGCCCATGTAAACGCTACATTTGGATTATTTTATCTGAATACATTTCAATACGGTCAAAGAATTTTGTGCATGTAAACATAGCTATTGTCTCAATACATGTTGACGGAGTTATACTCGGTGCATCCAAGAATGGCTGGATGTTCACAGCGCTTGACTTTTTCCACATTTTGTTGTTACAGCTTTTTTCCAAATTGTAATAATCTCATTCTTCAAAATTCTACACACAATACCCCATTATGACAATGTGAAAAAAAGATTGAGATTTTTGCAAATTTATTATAAACAGAAAACTAAGAAATCACTTTTATGCCTTTACCATGAAGTTCCAAATTGAGCTCAGATACATCCTGTTTCCACTGATCATCCTTGAGATGATAACTATAACTTAAATGGAGTCCACCTGTGGTAAATTCCGTTGACTGGACTTGATTTGGAAAGACACACACCTGTCTATATAAAGTCCCACGGTTGAAAGTGCATGTCAGTGCACAAACGGCAATCACAAAGTCAAAGGAATTGTCTGTAGACCTCCGAGACAGGATTGTATTGAGGCACAAATCTGGGGAAGGATACAAAATAATATCAGCTGCTGTGAAGGTCCCAATGAGCACAGTGGCCTCCAGCATTCATAAATGGAAGAAGTTTGAAACCACCATGACTCTTCCAAGAGCTGGCCAGTCATCTAAATTGAGAAATTGTGGGATAAGGGCCTTAGTCAGAGAGAGGACCAAGAACCTGATGGTCCCTCTGTCAGAGCTCCAGGGTTTCTTTGTGGAGAGAGGAGAAACTTCCAGAAGGACAACCATCTCTGCAGCAATCCACCAATCAGGCCTGTAGGTCAGAAGAAAACTGCTCCTTAATAAAAGGTACATGGCAGTCTGTCTTTGCCAAGACGCACCTGAAGGACTCTCAGACCATCAGAAACTAAATTCTCTGGTCTGCTGAGACAAAGAATGAATTCTTTGGTGTAAATACCAAGCGTCATGTTTGGAGGAAACCAGGCTCATCACCAGGCCAATACCATCCCTACAGTGAAGCATGGTGGTGGCAGCATGGGATGTTTTTCAGCAGCAGGAACTGTCAGACTAGTCAGGGTGGAGGGAAAGATGAATGCAGTGATGTACAGAGACATCCTGGATGAAAACCTGCTCTTGACCTCAGACTGGGGTGACGGTTCATTTTTCAGCAGGACAATGACCCACAGCTCATGGCTAAGATCTCAAAGGAAAGGCTTCAGGACCACTCTGTGAAGGTTCTGGAGAGGCCAAGCCGGAGCCCAGACCTGAATCAAATTGGACATCCCTGGAGAAATCTGAAAATGGCTGCACAGACTTCTCCCATCCAACCTAAAGGAGCTGGAGAAGTTCTGTAAAGAAGAATGGGACAAACTGCCTAAAGATAGGTGTGCTAAGCTTGAGGCAACACATTCAAAAAGACTTGAGGCTGTAATCACTGCCAAAGGTGGATCAAGAAAGTATTAAGCAAAGGCTGTGAGTACTGACATACCGGTAAAGTTGATTTTAGCGTTTTATTTTTAAGAAATTTGCAAAAATCGCAAAAAATCATTTTTCACGTAGTCATAATGGGGTATTGTGTTTAGAATTTTGAGGAAAAATATTAATTTAATATAATTTGTAATACGGCTGTAACACAACAACATGTGGAAAAAGTGAAGTGCTGTGAATACTTTCCGGTTGCACTGTACGCGTTTGTTAAGGCCACTTGGCTGTTGCAGCCATCTTGGACTGGGCTGGCTCCAAAGGTCAGTCAGTAGCAGATATTCATCTAATGATTGCTCTGAGTGTTTATTTAAAATCTGTCCTCTAGTTCATGTGATATTTTGCTAACAGACGACCGTATCAGAATACTCAAAATGTCTAATATATGATGTTGGATCCACACAGACAAAATAATAAAGACGAAAATAAGTTCATCCATTGCATGTTTCAAAACAGACCATTAAATTAACAAAATCACAATAATGTTCAGTCAGACAAAGAGGAGCAACTAATAATGTTCTATTGATCCATTCACCAGTACCGTCTGTCCATTCTTCAAGTGGAGCACCTGTTTTCCTATTGCTTTTAAGCGTCATGTTCTCCCTTGAAGTCGTTTGAAGCAGCTTCAAAGGGTCTTGGGCTAATTATGAATTTCATTCATTCAAAGTGACAGATGAAGCTGCTTTTCAGTGGATAAAAATACTGCTCATTATGATCAAGTGTCAGTTGCACCAGCAGAGACGACGCTCGTTTCTGCTCGGGGTTTTGTTGTCAAATCAACCAAAAATAGCCTGGTTTAGATACAATCGCCAATTTTGTGCAACTTTGCAACTATTATTCATTCGACCTTTATTTAGACAGGTAAATCCCATTGAGCCTCGAGGACCCATTTACAAGAGAGACCTGATTTCATCAAAGAACCAACAGATTATATAACCATGATGTGTTGTTTGAATCATTTAAAAAATATTCCTTTGGAGAAAAATAATGTTAATTCCAGTCCTTTCCGAGAGCAAAGTGTGTGACACTTTCTACTAATTAAGGGTGCCGATGCAGAAGCATTGAAATACTCTGTTTTTTAACTTGCTTTTTGGCTCAGTACGCCTGCAGCTTTGGAAACTTTAAGAAAAAAAATTGTGACAGCATTAAAAGATCTGAGCTATGAGTTTTCCACAAACACAAAGGGTATTTGGTGAAACGGGAGAGAAATGGAGCTCTACAGCTCAGATATGCAGTACCTCGGAGCAGAAACATCATTTAAAGCACAAACGGGTCACAGAAAGTTGGACTTCACATGACTGAACTGACATTTTGAAATCTAACAAGTTTTACATGAGTGCAGTTAAAGTTTGGTCGTTTTTTTAGAATGGCTTGACAGAGTGATGATGTCATACATTAACTTTATCTCCAAAACTTTTGAAAGTAAGGATTTTAGACATCTACAAATACTTACATTTTTATACAGTTCACACAACTAAATACAAGTATTTTTGTCCTCGTTCATCCAGTATGTTTCTCACTGTTCTGACTTGTGGTTTTCTCTCAAATCCACCGAGTGCAGAGAGACTGAATCCAAACTTACCAAAATTATAAGAAGACTACCGGTAATTTAAAGTGAATATGGTTTGTTTTAAAGCATGTTTGGTTTTCCAGAAGATGTTTTAATACTGTTTTCAATCAAAATTCAGATTTTACAATAAGAGTTTTAAATGGAATTTTTATTGTAAATTGGTTATAAAATGAAAAACTAGAGAAAATGCATTTTTGCAGAAAATACAGTGTGAATGCTTATTACAGAAGAACTTGCTCAAAAACAGATGAAATTAGCTAAAAAAACATGCTGAAATGTAGTTGAAATTGAACAAGCCTAAGATAACAGAAGCAGAAAGAACACGTATTTGCTGAATTTGGTTTAAAAGGGCAGAAATGAGCACAAAAATTAGGAAATTAAACAAACAAAACTGAAATTAGCCAAATATAGCTGAAAAGTAGCTGAAAAACAGAAGAAAGCCTAAATTACCAGAAGCGAAAAGAGCTGAAATGAGCTAAAATATGTGGAATTAGCTGAACAAGGTAAATTTAGCATTAAAAATAACTAACTAGAAGTTGAAATAACTGAAGCTACCAGCAAATAAGCAGAAAGTAGCATAACAAGCTGAAATTAGCAGAAAAAAGTTAATTAGGCTGAACGTAGCAGAAAATACTACAAAAAAATTGAATTATCTGAAATTAGCTAAATAAAATACAAAAAACAGTTAGCTGAAAAGTAGCAGAAAAAGGCAGAAAGAACATGTTTGCCAAATTAGGCTGAAAGAAGCACAAAAAAGTAAATTATCTGAAAAAAGCTGAAATTATATTAAAAAACAGTTGAAAGTAGCTAAAAAGCAGAAAGAAGCTTAAATTACAGAAGGAAGTGGAGAGAGCTCAAAAAAATGTGGACTTAGCTGAAAAAGCTAAAATTAGCATAAAAACATCTGAAATCGCAGAAATAGCTGAAACTTGCACAAATAAGCTGAATGTAGCATAACAAGATGAAATTAGCACAATTAGTTGGTAGAAGCACAAAAATCTTCTAGTTAGAAAAAAATCTGAAAGAAGTACAAAACAGGTGAAAAACGGCTGGAATAAGCTGAAAGTAGCTGAAAAACGTTTTGATTTGCACAAAGAAGCTGAAAGAAGCTGAACCAAAACAAAATGTGAAAGGAGCAGTAAAAGGTTGTAAACACATCTAAAGATTTGAAGGATGTAAAATGAGCTCAATTCATTTTCTATGAGAAAAAAAGTGACAGAAAAGGCTAAATATAAAAAAAAAGCTAAAGTTGCACCAATACCAAAAGTCATAACACTCTTCTGAAAGTGCTGAACGTTTCGATGTATGATTTGTTGAAATAGCACAAAAACTGGAATGGCAAAGATACTAAAAACGTATGGAAGAAAAATGGATCCCAATAATGTGAATGCTTCATAAACATTCACACAGTGATTTGCATCTGTAACTTGTAAATTCTTTGCACCTGGATTACATTTTTTCTAGTAAAGAAATAAAAACTATCATACGAGACAAAATATCTCAATTATTCTTTAATAATTAAAGCATAACTACAGAAGCAGGTTGATGGTCAAATAATATTTTTAAAACTCGTTTCTACAAAGTGATTTTTGACAAGTTAAAAGTATCATTCTCTGTTTAAGCAAACAAGAGAGCAGAAAGGGAGAATAAAATCAAACTGGGAGGGGACGTGGGCCAGATTGGACTCGAGTGGCAGAAATGAACATATACTAAAATATTCATCAGCCAACTTTAGAGGGTGCAGAAAGCAGGATGACTTATTCCTGTTTGTGAACAAATGCCTGAAGCTCTGTTTGAAAGGCACCGATAAAAGCATAATCAATAATTAACGGATGATAAAGCCACTTATCTGATCTTGTTTACAGCAGTACAACCTGCTTCTCCTGAGGAGACGACTAATGAAACCACCAACATGGAGTTATTTTGAAAACTGGGATAAAAAATAATTAAAAAAACTTTATCCTGCTGAAATACAATTAGGCACAACTTAGTTTTAACTATCCGTTACAAAGCTCAACTTATTTCTTATGACTGAAAGCTCAGCAGGGTTGGAAGTTCGCCCTAGTTTTATCGCATGCCTCCAAAGAGCAATAACGTTGTTCTGTTAACAAAATGTCAGGGACATCCACACACATTGTGCTAACTGGTAAGTCTAAATTGCCCTTAGGTGTGAGTGAGAGTGTGAATGTTTTTTTTTTTTGGTTTAGTTTATCTCTATGTGTCCCTGTGATGGACTTGAGACCCATCCAGGGTGTACCCCGCCTCTTGCACAATGACTGCTGTATATGGGCACCAGTGACCCCCAAGACCCTGAGAAGAAGAAGCAAGGGTGTGCATGTGTGCACATGTGTGGATGGATGGATGATTCAAGATGGCCACCATAGCCAACTGACAAGATTAAACCCATCCATCCATCCAAGTTGGACATGGCTGAAGGCACCTCCTTAGAGAGGGGCCCAGGGAGCATCTTCACCAGATCCCCGAACCACCTCAGCTGGCTCCTTTCGATGTGGTGGAGCAGCGGTTCTACTCAGAGGATCTCCCAGATAACTGAACTTCTCACCTTATCGCTAAGGGAGATTCTAGCAACACTACGAAGAAAACACTTCAGAATCAGAATCAAAATGCCTTTATTGTCATTATACACAAGTAGAATGAGATTGAGAGCCACTCCGTTTTCAGTGCAAACATGCTGAAAAACACACCTAAAAAAAATAACGCAATAGATATAGCACTATGAAAGTAAAAAACAACAACCACCACCTGTATCTGCAATCTCATTCTGTCGGTCACTACCTGGAGTCAGTGGCCATGAGTGAGGTAGGAACATAGAATGACTGGTAAACAGAGAGCTCTGCTTTACAGCTCAGCGCTCTCTTGACCACAAAGGACAGTGACAGAGTCTGCAATACTGCAGACGCTGCACCAATCCATCTGTCAATCTCACGCTCCGTTCTTCCCTCAATCGTGAACAAAACCCCAAGATACTTGAACTCCTCCACTTGAGGCAGAACCTCACCCTCGACCCTAAGAGGACAATTCACCCTTTTCTGACAGAGGACCATGGCTTCAGATTTGGAGTTGCTGATTCTCATCTCAGATGCTTCACACTTGGCTGTGAACAACTCCAGTCAGAGCTGGAGGTCATTGGACGATGACGTGAACAGAGCCACATCATCCGCAAATAGCAGTGAAGAAATCCTGAGGCCACCGAGCCAGAATCCCTCTGCCCCCTGGCTGCACCGAGAAATTCTGTCCATAAAAGTTATGAACAGAATCTATGACGATGGCCTCTTTTCCTTTTGTGTGCAATTTATTTCTGCTCCCTCCGTCTCTTTGTGGCAGCACCCCTCCTACTTATATGCTTCCTAGTTGGTGGAGTCCAACTCCCATCCTGAAGGGGTCTGACTTACAACCGGCAATGCTATCCAAATTCTCGCACTACTTGCATAAGGACTGAACAGCCCGTAGCAACAGGCCCCCAATCTCATACTCACAGAGCACGCCCCACCCCCAGTGTACCTCGAGGAACACTGTCGAAAGCCTTCTCAAGTCCACAAAACACATGGGCAAACTCCCATGACCCCTCGAGGACCCTAGTGAGGGCAAACAGCTGATCAAGTGTTCCACAGCCAGGATGGAATACGCATTGTTCCTCCTGGATCTGAGGTTCGACCAACGATTGGACTCACTTCTCCAGTACCCTTAAACAGACCTTACCAGCGAGGTTCAATTCAATTCAGTTTATCTACATACCATACCATACCATTTTATTTAGAGCACTTAAAACAGCGACAAGGCCAACCAAAGTGCTGTACAGACAGAACAACAGGTAACACACAAAGCATTATACAAAATGAAGTAAATCAGAATATAGACATAAAAACGATGCAGATAATGACGACTAACCAGTGTGGAGCATACAGGTTCAAAACACAGATCATCTGGTGTTGAATGCTACTGAATAGTAGTGGGTTTTTAAATGGGACTTGAAAACCGAGAGGGAGGAGGCCAGTCTGACAAGCAGAGGTAACTCGTTCCAAAGTCTTGGTCCTGCTACAGAGAAGGGCCTGTCACCTCTGCGCTTAAGACGAGTTCCTGGAACTGTGAGGAGCAACTGGTCCGCTGACCTCAGGGGGCGTGGTGGGACAGGGGGGGGGGGGAGAGAGACACTGTTCAGCGATTTGTAGACATACAGTAGTATTTTGAACTGGATTCAAAGATGAACCAGTAACCAGTGCAGTGAGGCCAAAACTGGTGAAATGTGCTCTCTTTTGCCTGTACTGGTTAAAAAATGAGCTGCTGCATTCTGGACCAGTTGTAGTCGTGCTATGGAGGTTTGACTGATACCAAACAGGAGTGAATTATAGTACCATTTCACAACAAAGTTGTCTCAGGGCACTTAACAGAAACATTCACATACATAGAAAAAACAGTTAGTAAAGTTCTCTAAAAAAAAAGCCAGCAGACTTGTTGAATCTTCCCTTCGTTGCAGTCACCCATCCTGAGCAAGCACAATGGCAACAGTGAAAAGGAAAAACTCCTTTTTAAAAGGAAGAAACCTCCAGCAGAACCAGGCTCAGGACAAGTGGCCATCTACTTCGACCAGCTGGGTTTGAAAGGACCGGAAGGAGAGACATAAACACAGAATGGCAGGTCCAGATGTGGGTGCAGGTGTACCTCCTACTGCACAGGTGTCAAACTCTAGGCCTCCATGGCCGGAGTCCTGCAACTTTTAGCTGTGTCTCTGATGCCACACAGCTGAATCAAATAAGGAAGACATTAGCTGGACTTTGGAGAATTTGACTGCATTGAGAAGCTTATTCAGTCATATGATTCAGCTGTGTGGCATCAGAGACGCATCTAAAAGTTGCAGGACTCCGGCCCTGGAGGCCTGGAGTTCGACACCCCTGTTGGAAGAAAGAGAACATGTCAAAGATAGAAAGAAATTACAAATACAAAACAGTTTGAGCAGAGCAAGTTAAGACAGTAGCATAGTGAAGAAATGAGATCAGTTTGTCCTCCAGCAGTCCAAGCCTATAGCAGCATAACTAAGGGACAGCTCAGGAAACCCAAGCCAACCCCAACTATAGGATTTATCAAAAAGGAAATTCTTAAGCACGGTCTTAAAACTGGACAATATGTCTGCCTCACAGACAGAAACTGGAAGTTGGTTCTACAAGAGAGGAGCCTGATAACTGAAACCCTGTCTCCCATTCTGCTCTTGAAAACTCTAGGAACCACAACTAAACCTGCAGTCTGAGAGTGAAGTGCTCTGTTAGGAAAATATGGAACAATAAGATCTGCAATATAAGGTGAAGCTAAGTTGAGGGCTTTGTGGGTTAGAAGTAAGATTTTGAATTCTAGTCTGAATATGACAGGGAGCCAGTGGAGAGAAGATAAAACTGGAGAGATGATCTCTCCTACCAACTATCTTTAAAACTCTGGCAGCAGCATTTTGGATCAGCTGAAGACTTTTTAAAGAAGTTTGTGGACACCCAGATAGTAAACATTTGCAATAGACCAACGTAGATGTGATAAATTAATGGACCAGTTTTTCTGCATCATTTTTGGACAAGCTGTTTCCAGTCTTAATGATATTACGCAGTTGGAGGAAAGTGGTTTTGGTAACATTTTTAGTAAGGGGTTTAAAAGACTTATCCTGATCAAAAATAAAGATTTTTTAACTTTAGAACTGGAGATCAAATTAATGTAATCCAGAGAAAGTGAAAAACTGCACACCCTCCGGTCCCCCTTTTTGACTAGGGGAACCACCACCCAAGTCTGCCAAACCAGTGGCACTGCCCCCAATGGCCACGCAGTGTTGCAAAGGTGTGTCAACCAAGACGGCCCCAGAACATCCAGAGCCTTAAGAAAAACCACAGTGAATTTCATCCACGCTCGGAGGAGCCCTGCCGCCTTGGAGCACATATACAGATACATATAATAAAATAAAATGTGTCACTTGTGAGCACGAGACCTTGTGATATTGCACATATTTTTAAGGCTTTAACAAAAAGGCTACAATATTCAACATAAGATGATCTTAGTCTAAAACTATGGCATAACAGGCAGCAGGCTATAGCATTAGCATTCCTTAGAGGAATGCTTAAGCCTTTCTTAATAATGACTTTGCTTCTAAAAATGGTAACTATCTGGAGGATTATCACCCGTGTTTGATAGTAAAGAAAAATGAAGTTCAGCAGTTTGTCCTATTTTTCATCAAGTTCTCCACCTGCTGCTGGAAATCCAGGTGTTCACAATTACTTTATTTTACTCGACCCTGTGTCCAATGCTCTCATTTTCTGAATATGTGGTGTCCTAGCCTTAGACTGAGTCATAAAAGCTTGTTACAAGGTAATGAGGAGACAAGTAATTTAAAATAAAATAAAAAACAAGCATTAAATCTACAAGTTTCAAAACCAATCTGCTTACATTGGTTTATTTATTGATTTGTTATTAAAGCACAGTACAGTTAAATTTTACATTTGTTTAATTTTTATTCATTAAAGTACATCTTAAAACCCAATTCACAAGATCTGTACCTACAAAGCCCTCAACAACCTAGCGCCATCTTATATTAGAAAGTTTATTGTTCCATATGCTCCTATTGTTCCATATTTTCCTAACAGAGCGCTTAGCTCTCAGACTGCAGGCTTTCTTGAGGTTCCTAAAGTTCCCAAAAGAAGAATGGGAGGAAGATCTTTCAGTTCTCAGGCTCCTCTCTTGTGGAACCAATTTCCAGTTTCTGTCCATGAGGCTGACACATTGTCTAGTTTTAAGACTGGACTTAAGACTTTCCTTTTTGATAAATCCTATAGTTAGGGTTGGCTTGTTATGCTGGACAAATTGACCACATTTCTTAAAATGAATTGTTACAATTGAACAGTTTTCACTGATATTATTTCTATCTTAAGTGATTCTCGACCTGCCATTGTGTATCTGTTCCTTTCAAACCCAGCTGGTCGAAGCAGATGGCCGCTTGTCCTCAGCCTGGTTTTGCTAAAGGTTTCTTACTCATGAGGGAGTTTTTCCTTTCCACCGTTGCCTTCATGCTTGCTCCAGATGAGAGTTCTGCGATGAAGTTAAACTCAAAGCAGTCTGCTCCTCAGATAAATGTTATTAACTTACTTTTTATATACAGGTGCTGGTCATAAAATTAGAATATCATGAAAAAAAAATTTTTTTCAGTAATTCCACTCAAAAAGTGAAACTTGTATATTATATTAATTCATTACACACAGACTGATATATTTCAAATGTTTATTTATTTTAATGTTGATGATTATAACTGACAACTAATAAAAAACCCAAATTCAGTATCTCAGAAAATTAGAATTTGTGAAAAAGTTAAATAATGAAGACACCTGGTGCCACACTCTAATCAGCTAATTAACTCAGAACACTTGCAAAGGCCTTTAAATGGTCTCAGTCTAGTTCTGTAGGCTACACAATCATGGGGAAGACTGCTGACTTGACAGTTGTCCAAAAGATGACCATTGGCACCTTGAACAAGGAGGGAAAGACACAAAAGGTCATTGCTAAAGAGACTGGCTGTTCACAGAGCTCTGTGTCCAAGCACATTAATAGAGAGGCGAAGAGAAGGAAAAGATGTGGTAGAAAAAAAGTGTAAAAGAAATAAGGATAACTGCACCCTGGAGAGGATTGTGAAACAAAACCCATTCCAAATTGTGGAGGAGATTCACAAAGAATGGACTGCAGCTGGAGTCAGTGCCTCAAGAACCACCATGCACAGACGTATGCAAGACAAGGGTTTCAGCTGTCGCATTCCTTGTGTCAAGCCACTTGAACAAGAGACAAGTGTCAGAAGAGTCTCGCCTGGGACTGCTGCTGAGGGGTCCAAAGTTATGTTCTCTGATGAAAGTAAATTTTGCATTTCCATAGGAAATCAAGGTTCCAGAGTCTGGAGGAAGAGAGGAGAGGCACAGAATCCACGTTGCTTGACATCCAGTGTCAAGTTTCCACAATCGGTTATGGTTTGGGGTGCCATGTCATCTGCTGGTGTTGGTCCACTGTGTTTTCTGAGGTCCAAGATCAATGCAGCAGGCTCCCAGGAAGTTTTAGAGCACTTCATGCTTCCTGCTGCTGACCAACTTTATGGAGATATAAATTTCATTTTTTAACAGGACTTGGCACCTGCACACAGTGACAAAGCTACCAGTACGTGGTTTAAGGACCATGGTATCCTTGTTCTTAATTGGACGGCAAACTCACCTGACCTCAACCCCATAGAAAATCTATGAGGTATTGTGAAGAGGAAGATGTGATACACCAGACCCAACAATTCAGAAGAGATGAAGGCCACTATCAGAGCAACCTGGGCTCTCACAACACCTGAGCAGTGCCACAGACTGATCCGAGTCCATGTCACGCCACATTGCTGCAGTAATCCAGGAAAAAGGAGCCCCAACTAAGTATTGAGTGTTGTACATGCTCATACTTTCATGTTCATACTTTTCAGTTGGCCAACATTTCTAAAAATCCTTCTTTTAATTGGTCTTAAGTAATATTCTAATTTTCTGAGATACTGAATTGGGGGTTTCCATTAGTCGTCAGTTCTAATCATCAACATTAAAAGAAATAAACATTTGAAATATATCAGTCTGTGTGTAATGAATGAATATAATATACAAGTTTCACTCTTTGAATGGAATTACTGAAATAAATCAACTTTTTCATGATATTCTAATTTTATGAGCAGCACCTGTAGGCTGTTTCTGTTCAGTGCCCTGAAAAGACTTCTGTTATGCCTTGGTGGTATATAAATAAACTGAATTGAATTAATAATTAGTCCTTCCCCTTTCAAACCAATCTCTGCATGCTTTAAATCAGTCCTCCAACAGTCTACTTTCTTCAAAATGTGGCACAGCTCTCAGCTTGGCAGCAACTGTGACGCTAATGACCGGGAGTCCAGTTCTTTAAGGGTATGTTTGGAAGCCGGTTTAGACTGAATTTCACTGATCCTGAGGAGGAGCAGAGGAAGGCTGCAGCAAAGATGTGGGGTGAGTTGTGACATAATGCTTTGAGGCATAAATGTGTCTGCTGGGACGTTCCATGATGCCTCTCGGTTCTTGGTAAACACACGGCCAGCAGCTAGGTGAGGCAGCTGCTATAAATAGCTCGCCTCAGAAACACACACAGTCATGCATAAATAAATGCTGTGACACATGCACGCAAGCAGCACACACAGCGGCTGATAATACAGGCTATGACAGTGACTTTGTCTTCCCTCTTTTCCTTTTGTGTGCAACTCCTTTCTGCTCCCTCAGTCTCATTTTTGGCAGCCCACCCCCCACCCCCCACTTATCATATGCTCCCTAACAGATGGTGAGAATAATTACCAACCGGACTAAACAGTAAGTGAATGAGCCCTCTCTGAGGCTATGAGACATATGCTATTTACACTTCTGACAGTCTGGCAACTTATTTTAGGAAAGAAACAGAAAGCCATGACACCATTTCTGCAAAAGAAATACCAGGAATGGTCTGAAACCATGTACCAGAAATATCTGCTAAGTTCCTGGCAAAAACCAATGTAGACATGTTCCCAGTTTTTAGTATCCTATATCGCCTTACAACCTAGCAGTTTTTTTGTTCGTTTTATTTTTAACACCATTTTTCGTTCAATTGTTCTTCTCAATTTGTATGCTTCCTTTTATGATCGTCTACTGTTGTCATCACTTTGTTAAAATCAGGTCTCACTTGTAAATGAGTCCCCGAGGATCATTGGGATTAACCTGTATAAATAAAGGTTGAATGAATGACCCTTCATAAAGCACATGTTAAAGATGCAATAGACACACTCATAATCACACTGAAACCATAGCCAGGAGCGTCAACATAAATTACATTAACATGGCATTTTTAGTATATTTTCCCCTCAGCATATACAGTCCCTATATTTGATAGCTTTTATTATTTTGTCTGACCCTGTTAGTCATTTGCCTGTTTTGCCTTTGGGTTATTTTAATCTTCTTACTTCTTGCTCAACCTGTTTAATTTAGTCTGTTTTTTAGAAATACCCTTGTACGTACGAGCCCAACTGCATGCCTAAACTTTGTCCTACATTTGGATTGCTGGTCTCGACCACAATCCACCTCCAACCCTTGACGTTTATGTCTGTATGATTCATAGGTCCGAGTTAATAAGCCCAAGCAAAATGAATGAGGAAAAACAACCTTCTGAAAAGGGTGGAATGCTCCCTCTGGCTCAGGGGTGCATGTTTGTTTAAATCGTTTTTGAGTTTTGCAAACAAGTAAGCAAGCCAGTAATAAATGAATGAATGCCCAGCATTCATTGAAGGAAGGCACATCGCCCAGCTCTCTTCATGTCATAGTTTTAACCTAAAATGCTGCTGCCCAAGTCTTAACTGGAGTTGGTAGGCAAAATCATCTCTCTCTAGTTTTAGTTTCTCTCCATTGACTCCCTGTCAAATTCAGAATTGAATTCAACATCTTATTTCTAACCTACAAAGCCCTCAACAACCAAGCTCCATCTTATGTTACAGATCTTATTGTCTTATTTTCTAACAGAGCACTTTGTTCTCAGACTGTAGGCTAGGGGTTGAATGACTACATATTTTTTAAAGTCGACTTCAACATGATAAAAGTCGACGTCGACGTCAGATTTCAAGACGCTATTCACAAAAAAAACGTCTTTCATTATTTACAACCACAAATAAAACAAAAAAACATCGGGAGCATATATTTATGTTCCTACCGTTTATCATACTGCAAATAAGTCACAGGAAAACAAACTATTATTAAGCTGCAAAAGTTAGTTTTATTTTTATTTAATACACTAAATAAAATAAACCACCATGGCGGTGGTTTATTTTATTTAGTGTATTAAATTAAATTAAAATAAAAACAGCGGGGCGGGCGGTGTTGGAATCCACCACGGGCGGTTGAACTGGAAGAGTCATCTTTAGTGAAATACTTCGACAATTTTGATGAATTTCTACCCGTTTGACCAGACTTGGCCAGCTCCTCGCCTTCCATCTGCTTGGAAGGATCCGTTTTGTAGCCAGAGGCCTGGCGCTGATCACGTGACACAATCGCTTACTGAGACTAGTCGACTTGAATTTAAAAACCTTGCGAGATGTTCTAGCCTATTCAACCCCTAGTGCAGGCTTACTCGCGGTTCCTAGAGTTTCCAAGAGCAGAATGGGAGGGAGATCTTTCAGTTATCTTGTGGAACCAACTTCCAGTTTCTGTCTGTGAGGCTGACACATTGTCCAGTTTTAAGACTGGACTTACGACTTTCCTTTTTGATAAATCCTATGGGTTTGGCTTGTTATGCTGCCTTAAACTTAGACTACTGGAGGACAAATTGACCTCATTTCCTTAAATGAATTGTTAAAATTGAATAGTTTTTAAATCTATACTATTACTATTTCTATCTTAACGTGATTCTTGACCTGCCATTGTGTATCTGTTCCTCTCAAGCCCAGTCTGTCGAAGCAGATGGCCGATTGTCCTGAGCCTGGTTCTGCTAAAGGTTTCTTCCTCATTAGGGAGTTTTTCCTTTCCACTGTCGCCTTCATGCTTGCTCAAGATGAGAGTTCTGCGATGGAGTTAAATTCAAAGCAGGCTGCTCCTCAGATAAATAATGTTAAATTATTATTTTTATATATGAACGTTTTTGTTCAGTGCCCTGAGACGACTTCTGTTGTGACTTGGCGCTATATAAATAAACAGAGTTTAACTGAATTTTAAATCATTATACATTAAGAAATGATAACTGTTTTAGTCAAACTTAATTACTGTGAGCTGTACGAGCGCTCATAGCTTGGATTGCGAAAAAATCTCAGCTACTACCACACTAAAGTTTAGCTCAGTATCGGTAAAAATGACTGAAGTATAACAAGGTTTGTGTTTTTTTAAGATCACTTAAGCGTGGCGGCTTGGATTGAGTTAACTCCAAAAGTTAATCTTTTGCAGATGATCAAATGATTATTTGATTGTTTCATTAAAGTTTGTCCAGTGGTTCATGAGATTTTTGGGAAACGGAACAAAGAACACGACTGTCCACCTTCTGACTGCGATCAAATTTCAAGTTTGTCTTCCCCCTTTAAGAGTTTCATCCCAATTGGAACATGATATTTCTGCTTTGATGTGCATCTTTTGTCCTAAACATTATCCATACCTGCTCCTACCTTTTGTTGCTTTTTTGCTTTTCTGTCTCCTCATCCTCCACGGCTTTACTGATTCAATGCGTTCTGCCTTTTTAAATCATCTTTCCCCTGAAGCTTTTCAATTAATGAGGCTATATTTCATAATTAAGACAAAAATAACGACTCGTCTCTTCTGCCGTTTTTTATGCTCTTAAATTTTAATGAAGCTGTCACAGTGTGAAACATCCCAGCAGAAAAAAATAGTTTTTCTTAATTGCTTCCATGAGCTCAACTGCACATATTTTAAGTGACATTTCTAGTTTCATCTTAAGTTAAATTTTCTCAGAATGGGAGCCTTTTCTTAAATGACCATCTACCTGAAGTGTTTTCAGTTGAACTATTTGTCTTTTCACCAGTGTGTGTTTGTAGTGTTAGCAAAATAGCTTTATCTGATAAATATCTAATTTCTAATAAGGATGAAATTCTCAGAAACTAATCAAGTGATATTCATAACTCAGCCAAATTTACAAATACTGAGCTAACAGTTGGTGTGGTCGTAACAGAGAGCTGCAACTAACGCTGTACGCACAAATTGATTTGTTAGCAAAATATCTTATGAACCACTGAATGTCTTTTGGTAAGCTTTTAGAAAGTAATCGTTGGGTGTGCATAGTCCTGTCGCGATAAACAATAAATCAGTTAATCGCATGATGAATGAAAATAATCAACCTCATTTTCATTTATCGGCTTTATCGTTTCTTCGTGTCTCTCTCTTTCTACTGAAGACAAGGCCCAACTCCAGCGCTCTTTACTGACCCCTCTCTTTCTCTTTTCTGGTTAAAATCTGTTTTAACCGTCCAAAATCACATTTTTGGATCATTAAAAGCAACTAAGCTGAGAAGATAAGCTACAAGCCACAGGCGGGGGGGGGGGGGGGGGGGGGGGGGGGGGGGGGTGGTGACAAAGCTCCTCCCTCCCATTTTTCTTAAAGAGATATGCTGCTGCTCCTTCAGTATCAATCCTTCGGTTCAAACAGTCTCATACTGCCATCCGTTGGTCAAAAAAGGTACTACATGCTAAACAAAATAAGATTGAAAACATGTCTTCTTAAATTTGACAATTACTAATTATTGTCAAATTTCAAACAATAATATCATTTATCGTAATAATTTCTGAGACAGTTTATCGCCCAGCAAAATTTGTTGTCGTGACAGGCCTAGGTGTGCATCTACAACAGAAGACTTTTAATGTTGACCCAGTTCAAGATGGCTGCCACAGCTAACTGGCCTTTGCAAACATATGAATGGTTATAACTCTGTCAAACTAATATTTAACTAAAATTTAATGCAATAGTAGCAGAGAAATATCAACATTTACTCCCAAGTGACACATTGCACCACATCTCTGCCTAAAGTACTGGCATTATCTGTTAGTCTACCCTGTCTGTCAGCAAAATATTTTATGAAAGAAAAAAAAAAACAGTCATTTGAAGAGCATCCACAACTGTTGTGGAGTCTACTTAAAAATGGCTACCACAGCCAATTGACCTTAGCAAAGACAAATGAGCTAAACAAGTTTTTACAAATATTCCCTTAAGATCTGGTGTAGTAGTAGCTGAGAGTCATTCATAACACAGATCCCAGGTTCTATCAGATCTGACGAGTTCTTGTCAGGTTTGTCTTTTTTTTTCTCCTTCCTTTTTTTGCCCATATGCAACCCATGTCTTTGTCCATGTTTTTTAGTTTTCTACATTCGCCTGTAATCTAGCCGTTTTTGTTACTTTTTTTGCCATCTTATTTGTAAAAAAAAAAAAAAAAAAAATCTGCATGCCTTTTTATAACAGTCTATTGTTGTTGCTGTTATCCATTGTTGTCATCATTCTTTGTTGAAATCAGGTCTCTTGTAAATGAGTCCTCGAGGCTCAATGGGATTTACCAGTCTAAATAAAGGTTGAATGAATGTTGGATTTGTGTCATGAAAGTCCAACTTTTTCTATCAGTGAGGTGTTGGCAGATGGATCCAAGTATTGATGTTCTTCAGCTACAGAAGAGAAGTCCAGTTGCTTTGACTTGTTTTCTATTAATTTCATGGATGACTGAGAATCTACACCAACCTATAATACCAACATTGGTGATAGATGGACCATATCAATGCCAACATGATGGGATCGATACTTGAGTTAGTTTCACTTTAAGTACATCACTTCCATTTTTATTTATTTATTTGCTTCCATTTCAAAAATGCAATGCTACACCAAAGATGCCAGCAAAAGGATAAAGTTTTGCCAGGCAATAGCCTATGCTAGGTTATCTAAACTTTAGCTTGCCAACTTCAGGGGCATGTAGCTAATGATTGAGGTTGGAGGATTGTAGAGAATTTATTATTGTTAATTTGTTTTACAGATCAGTTAAAATAAATTTATCATGCTCTGTTCAGCAAGATACTCTACACAGTATTACTCCCTACTTCGTCTGTGCTGAAAGTGAAAGTGAAACTTAAGTGAACGGCAATAACTTGAAAGTGATCTTCATGCGGCCTCTGCTGGATACATTGTACAATTACTGCTGGTTCCAGCATTTTAGGGGTGAAAATTAGAAGTGCTTATATTGATGCAATATGGAACAATTATCACCAATATCGATAGGCCCACAAGCATCTATATCGGCCTAAATTATTTTCCCTATTGATACATCAGTCAGGCTCTAGTTTTAAATTCTGGTAATTCAAGGCATGGCCATAATTTGTTATTCATTTATTTATTTATTTAACTTCTGCAGTCACTCTCCGCAATTCTTTATCCATTTGTCTTCTTAGCTTCATATTATAATTTAAATAAATTATATTTGCATACATTAAAAGGAGATCACATCACTTCTTAGTAAACTAATAACTTTTTGTAAACATGAGGAAAAACAGTATTTGGCTTGGGATTGTGAGTTTGGTCCATTTAGGCTTGATTTATCTTGTGCTTTGACTTGGTAATGAACAGCAATGACATCTTTCATGTGCACAGCCACACAAAGGGAAAACGTTTGCTTTTTGTTGGCGACTGCATGCTTATGCATAAACGGCAAAACAAACACCATTAACACCCACACATATTAAGGGAAGATCTAATTAATTTTCTCACAACAGTAAATACGCAAAAATTATCTTTAATTTCTATTTACAATATGAGCAAGCAAATTTACATGATAATAAGGCATGTGTGAGTTTGCGGAGTAGGAAAAATAAATGACAAAAATGGCGCTTAAAAACAAAACTTTTCACTTTAGTGTTTTGACAAAGATGCGTAAATTTTCTAAAATGTATTTGACAGACTTGTTTGTTAGGAGTGATTGAAAAATTAAGAGGAAAACAGTAAAACCGTTAATAGAAAATACTCTTGATTAGTTTACATTTGTGGGTTTAAAAAAAAAATCCCATGTGGTGAAGGGCAAAGTGTTAAATCCAAGAGTTAAAAATCAGAAAACCATGCACTAATATTTTTATTTAAACTGCCACTAAAACCTAAAGCATATTTAGCAATACGTTTGCATACATAAAGACCATTAAATTTTGCTGAAGGAAATTGGAGGGCAGCACGGTGGAAGGGTGGAAGGGTGGGCGGGTGGGCGGGCGGACGGACGGACGGAAATTGATGTTTAATTGACTTACTGAAAGGACAGGGTACATTGGCAAATGAAACCAGAATGATTTGTTACAACAACATTTAAATTCCCTCTGGGATTAATAAAATATTTCTGAATTTGAACTGAATTTGAATTTGAAACCAGTTAAATGCAACTGTATCAGAGTTAGCCAAAAGGCTACTGTTTAACTTCCAATGGGGGATGCAGTCTTGTTTTTATCAATATCTGCATATGTTTGTCTGTAGCGTTAGCAAAACATCTCATGAAGAGATTGACTGTATGGAAACTCTTTGAAAGTAATTGATGTATATCTACAACTGATTTAACTTTTGGAACCAATCCAATCCAACATGGCCATCACAGCTAATGGACGCTAGCCACCATAAAAAGGACTTTAGCTCAGTCAGTTTTATAAATTTTGTTCTAAAATCTGGTGTGGTAGTAGCCGAGAGTCATCCCTGACACATACTCCGAGTGCTAATAACCACACTGTGACATTGCACATATTTTCAAGATTTGAATAAAATGGCTTGAAATCATCACTTTTCAACATAAGATAGCCAAAGTTAATGTAATGATCTTTAACTAAGATGTTCTAAAAATGTTAACTATTGTGTATTTCCATCTAATGATGGAAATCAGAAAGTTTCATCAACATTATTGTTATGGTTGAAATGAATTAAATTGGTTCATAAAATATTTTCCTCACAGACAGGCAAGATTAAGTGCAATAGTTAAATACATAGTTTTAACAAAGATGTCACCCAATCAGTTAGCCCTTTGAGTAGACAGAGCTATAGTCATCCCTGTATTAGCTAAAGTCAATCAGCTGTGGCAGCCATTTTGAATGACAGTGACTCCAATTTTTATTCAGTTGTAGAAGCATATATAATGATATTTAGTGAAGGGTTTGTTGAAATCCATCCAGTGGTTCATGAATAATTTTGCTTTCCGGCTAAAATATGAATGCACAAACAGGTAAAAACGTTATCGCTATATTTACCCCATGTGGTGCGTATGACAAATAAAAAAACTGACTCTCTCACTCGCTCTGACTCAGAGTCCTTCTGCTCCAGGTGGGTGAGAGCAGTGTGGACCACAGAGGAGATGGCGTCTTCTGTAGATCGAGTCTCGCGGTATGCGTACTGGTGAGGGTCCTCGTTGATGTTGATGGTTGTTTTGATGTGGGTCATGACCAGTTTTTTGAAGCATTTAGCGACTATCGGGGTGAGGGCTACTGGTCAGTAGTCATTCAGACCAGTCACCGTGAGGCTCTTTGGGACAGGGATGATGGTTGCTCCTGTTGTCTGTAGCAAGTTGGCCATCTGGCCTAAAACATCTGATTGCTCTTGATGATGATTGATTAATTGTGGATGGGTGTGCTCTGTTTGCACGTGTTAAAAGCCTGCTTCTGAGACTCCACCAGGAGTTTGGCTTAAAATACAGCACTGACGGCTACCTATGGGACAGATCTGGTTGGCAGGCCGCAGACTGACAAAGTCCTCTGGATGGGGGACGAAACATTTCTCACTTAAAGAAACTGGTCCAGATGACATGATTTAACCATTTTTGTTGTTATCTACCTGGATGATTGAGCTTACAAACATTTATGACCATAAACTGCAGAAAAAAATCATAAGGCCAAGTTGTAAATTACAACCAAAATAAACTCCTCCACCATGCCTAGCATCAACCATCTTGCTGTGCTTAATCATAAAAAGATGCTACTTTTTGGTTCGACTATAATCTAGAAACAAAGAGGTCTCTCAAGTCCAAGTTTCTCTGTAAATTGAATAATGATGCTAATTGTTACTCTAATATTTATGGAAAAAAAATGTATATTACATTATGCAAACTCCTCTTTATGAAACAAATCCTTTAATGCACAGCTCTATGAACCCTTTGCACTATTCTCTCCCATCGTCTTAGTGAGTTTGTGTTTTCTATAATCATTTGTCTTGTATGTAGTTTTGCTTTGGTGCTTATAGGACATTCAAATCTTGTTTCCTCTGGGCTCACCCAGGCTCGAGTGTCCATGAAATCTGATTTCCTCAATCCCAGGTGGCCTCTAATCAAGTTTACAATCTCAATACCAGAAATGAGAAGGGTTTTCCAAAACCGTAACCTCTGAAGCCTGTTGCACAACGGCTGCAATCTTAACATCGTTACCAGCTAATGGGCCCCTAATGTGTGTACAAAGTGACACTTTGGATTTTTCAGGATTTTTTTCTTAAACGCAAGTCCCGAGTATAATTTTGATTGTTTAATCAAACCATAGAAGAAAATGAGCTTTTTTTTCCCTAAAACACTTTTCTTTTCCATCTCAAGCTTAAAGAATATTAGAATAAAAGTAGAATTAAGAACAGATCTTATGATTTCAGTCAAAGCTTGAGTACATGTTAGGAAGGAATCTCAGATACTACACTACCAAAATTTAGCCTAATAGCTGTAAAAAAATTTTTTTTATAAAAAATAGGTGTAAACATTTTGGCGTTTCCTCATTTCAATTGGCTGTGGTGACCATATTTATTTGGATTGACTCAAAAAGTTAATAGGTGTTAATAGACGTACATCTAATGATCATATTCTTAGCGTTTCATTAACAATCGTTCTTGTTTTTTTCTATAAGCTATTTTGCTAACAGACAAATGAACCATACAATTAAAAGTAAAAAAAATAAACCAATATTTAATAGAGGAAATGACGAAGCTGAAGCTCTACAGGGTGGTTCGAGCATGAATCACTTTCTTTGACAAGAACGATTGATTATGCCCCGTCGGCTATTTTTTAAAAACATCCCTAAATCCTATTTTCCCCACAGTGAATGATGGTAACTCGGTTCAGTCTTTCCAGGAACACTCAAAGAGTTCCTGGATTCACAGCATTATTATATAATCATTATTACAGAGACATGATGTATTAGTTCATTTATTTAAAGCCAAATGTCATTAATATTGCACACAGGCTTAGATAATACGAAGTGGAAATCCTCATTCAGCTTGATGTACAGTTGCCTTTCTTGAGGAAATTGTAGAGGTTAGAGGTGCTCCAACATCATTAGCCGCATGAAACTTTCACAGATTTGACTGAGTACGTTTTGTTTTGTTGTCTGTTTGTTTCCGTCTACTTTTGGGCAGATAAGTTTTATTTTAGTTTGGTTCTTTTGCTACCGCCAAAGGCAAAGTGACGGTGCTTTTGCCTACACGTGTGTGTCCATTTGTCTGTAGTGTTAGCAAAGTCTTTAATGAAACTTTTAAAAGGTAATCAATTAATGTACATCTACAACTGAAACTTTTGGTGAATCTAATTCAAGATGGCTGCCACAACTAGGCCTGTCATGAAAACAAATGTTGCTGGGCAATTAACTGTCTCAGAAATTATTGCGAAAAACGATAATATTGTTTGAAATTTGACAATAATTAGTAATTAATGTGTCTAAGAAAAATGGGAGGGAGGCCCCTTGATGTGACATGGGCTGTCTCCCTTTCCTATTTTTTCTGTTTTTAAAATGGCAGACGTTCAGTGTGGTTTGAGCTCTTTAGCATAGCATTTGTCACACAAACCTTTTAATTAAAAAAAAAACTGTAAAGTTGTCAGCTTCTTTTTGCAGAGAAAAATAACTTACACAAAGGCACGAGTTTCAACCATGAATTTTGGAGCTTCAACAAGATAGAGGGATTTTCCCGAGGTCGGCCTGTTAGCTTAGCTCGTACTTAGCTTCTCAGTTTAACTGCTTATAACGATCCAAAACTCGATTTTAGACGGTTAAAACAAATTTTAAAGAGGAAGAGAGGGGTCAGTGAAGAGCACCGGAATTGAGCCTTGTCATACAGTGTCTTCAGCAGAAAGAGAAAGATGCAAAGAAACAATAAAGCCGAAAAATGAAAATGAGGTCGATAAATTTAATTTATCATGCGATTAATTGATTTGTTTATTGCGACATGCCTAGCCACAACAATGCAATACAAGCAAAAACAAAAATGGCCATACCGCAGTCACATTAACAAAATTAGCTAAAAGTTTTTAATGGCCGAGCCTTGTTTGTAATAGAAACTCAAAGTGCTATACATTACACAATATTTTTGCTTAAAATTATTGGCAATAACTGATGGCATCAAGTCAATCTGTTAGCAAAATATCTAACTGGAGGAATTTAATGACAACTTTACAAAAATAATCACTACAACTGAAAAACTTTGCGTCAATCCATTTCAAGTTGGCCGCCACAGCCAAATTAACGAAGAAAACACAAAAATGGCTATATCTCAGTTAGTTTCATACACACTGAGCTAAAGCTTGGTGTGGTACCTGGAAGTCATCCACAACACAACCACTGACTGCCAATAGACAGCTTAAGAGTTTGGGATACACAGCAGTGTTTCCCCTAGATAACTTGCCATTGCGGGGCACTCATTTTGTCTGTAATTTATTTCAACAGGACACACATACACACACACAAACGCATATGAGCTGTGCGCTGTTTGTACCAGCAGTTTGTGAGCGGGGTGGGGGGTTTCAGAGTGAGGGAAGAGGCAGCGTGAGCACTGACTTTATAGCTTTTTAGTTAGCGCACCTGTATTGTATTACGCCAGTGGTGCCGATGGGTGGGGAATGGGGTGATACACGCAGTTCGGTTTGGTAGGCGGGGTGGTCGGTTCTGTTAACTGGGGTCGCGCCCGTTTGTATAATGGTTGGGAAAACTCCGGACAGCAGTTTCCTCTAGATCAGTTCCCTTGGCGGAGCCCTCATCATAATTTACTTATTATCGATGGGGGGTGGAGGGGTGGAGAATGAAGATGGGACAGTCACGTCTGTTACCCACCTGCTAGCTTAGCGTTACATTGTTGCCAGTAACTGTCAATGGGGGGGGGACTTAATTAGCATTTTTGCTAGTATTTGTATTGCTCCCCGGGCTACATCAATACCGACAGTTGTCGACCGGGTTTTTTTTTTTTTTGGGGGGGGGGGGGGGGGGGGGGCGGGGCGCCCTGCTTGTATAATGGTCGGGGAAACACTGCACAGTATATGAACAGATAATTTCCAAAGTTATTATTTTACTTTAGGATTAACAGTCAAAAATGGATTGTCAGCAAAATACATCATGAACAACTGGACAGAACTGAACAAAACTCTCAAACTAATTGTTAATGCACATCCACAACTAGCCAACCTTTGGAGTCAAGATGGCCATCACAACTAGTTGACTTTACCTACTTTAAATGTCTATAACAGTTTTACAAAAATTGAGCAAGAGTTATTGTGATAGTAGCTGAGAGTCATTTACAATACTTTGAAAAGCCAACAAATCTTATGAGATCTCACAATATTGTGTGAGGTTGCACATGATGTAAATTATCAAGATTTTAACAAAAATAATTACAAAACATCACAAGACATTATTTGTTTGAAACTTCGGCATGAAATTCAGAAGGCTGGGCCTTTAATTTATTCTCCGTTGAACAAAGGGAGCATTGTTTTGGTGGTCAGTTGTGCTGTGGAGAAGAACTAGACGGTACGGGTTTGTTTTTACCATTTGACGAGTGGTGATACAAGGTCATTTCTATTTTTCCTGTTCTGGCATAACGAGGAGTTCACTCACCACCACATTGTTCTGGTGCCACCAGCATCAATCATGGCTAAACTCTTGGCTTCCTCACACATCAGCAAACAAAAACAAAGTATCAGGTTGCAGCCAAGAGCAGGCTTGCAGCTCTGTGTGCATAAACGTGTGTCTAAAGAGTGTGCTGTAGTTTGAATGCGCTAGTTCACTGGTTTAAATACATTGCATGTCTGCCATGTGTGTTCATGCGCATTGCCATGGTTTGTCTGTCTGAATGTTTGTGTGCAAGGCAGAGTTGGCCACAGCGGTGGAAAATGTGTGAGCCAGAAAAGACACTGGCTGAGGAGAGAACAAACTACTTCCTGAAAGCCTATTCAGCGTATTAAAACTATCCCTCTTCTTCAGCTTTCCCTCTTTTCTATCTGACTCACTGGTTCAAGCTCTGCTTTAATTCACTGTGGTTTATTTGATGTTAATAAATAAAAGGAGATTTAAAAAGTCAGATTAAGTTTTCTTAAACACATGTAAAAGAAGCATTCCTCCAATTAATCCAATTCATCTTATGTAAAAGTATTTTTTTAAACAAACCTGCATTGTAGTATTATTCCGTTTTTCTACAGTATTTTCTACAGTAGTCAATGCTGCTGTCATGTGATCATTTTACTAGTAACCTGCAAGGCACCAACACAACTACTTTTCTGTTTTGCATTTTAAAGTTCATGTAACATAATCCAATAATGCTCAGTCAGGTCATAGTAATCCATCCATTATCTTCCGCTTGTTCCGAAGTCAAGTTGCAAGGGCAGCAGTTTGAGCAGGGAGGCCCAGACATCTCTTTCCATAGCAACCTCTTCCAGCTCTTCTGGAAGGATTCCAAGGCGTTCCCAGGCCAACCGAGAGACACAGTCTCTCCAGCATGTACTGGGTCATCCCTCGGGGTCTCCTCCCAGTCGGACATGCCTGAAGCACCTCCCTAGAGGGGAGCTCAGTAAGCATCCTTGCCTGATGCCCAAATCATCTCAACTGGCTCCTCTCGATGTGGAGGAGCAGCGTTTCTACTCAGTCTCTCCAAGGTAACTGAACTTCTCACCCCATCTCTAAGGAAAAGTCCTGCTACCCTGTGGAGGAAACTAATTTCAACCACCTGTATCCTCGTTCTTTTGGCCACTACCCAAAGTTCGTGGCTATGGGTAAGGGTAGGAAAGTAGAACTGACCGGCAAACAGAGAGCTTTGCCTTACAGTTCAGCTCCACTTAACCACAACAGACCAGCACAGAATCTGGAATACTGCAAATGCAGCACCAATCCATCTGTCATTCTCAAGCTCCATTCTTCCCTCACTCGTAAACAAAACCCTGAGATACTTGAACTCCTTCACTTGAGGCAGAACCTCACCCTCGACCTGAAGAGAGCAATCCACCCTTTTTCAACAGATGACCATGGCTTCAGATATGGAGGAGCTGATTCTCATCTCAGTCGCATCACACTCGGCTGCAAACCACTTCAGTGAGAGCTGGAGATTACGGTACAGCGAGGCCAACAGGACCACATCATCTGCAAAAAGTAGAGATGGAATCCTGAGGCCACCGAACCAGGAACCGTTCGCCCGCTGGCTGCACCGAGAAATTCTGGCCATAAAAGTTATTAACAGAATTGGTGACAACGAGTAGCCCTGCTGGAGTCCAACTCCCATCCTGAAGGGGTCCGACTTACTACCGGCAATACAAACCAAACTCTCACACCGCTTGTATAGGGACTGACCAGCCCATAGCAACAGGCCCCCAATCCCATACACACAGAGCACCCACCACAGTGTACCTCAAGGAACATGGTTGAAAGCCTTCTCCAAGTCCACAAAACATATGTAGACTGGATGGGCAAACTCCTATGACACCTTGAGGATCCTAGTGAGGATAAAGAGCTGGTCCAGTTTTCCACAGCCAGGATGAAACTTTCATTGTTCCTCCTGGATATATATAATATATATATATATATATATAATATATATATATATATAATATATATTATATATATATATATATATATTAATATATATATTAAATGGTGGGATTTTTTTTAAGAAAAAAAGGCATTTTGCCTCATTAGTACAGTACTCTCAAAATTATTTACCTGACATTTTTTTTGTTTTTATTCTAGTCCGGAGTTTTGTGAAGACCCTCCTGCCCACTGGACCCTTCAGATCTTGTAAGTGAAAATTAGTCCTCATTTTAATATTCTTTCTTCTTCTTTCAGCTGCTCCCTTACTCAGGGGTCACCACCGTGAACTAACTCGCACAAAGACTTGGCAATTGTTTTTACGCTGGATGCCCCACCTGACACAACCACAGACAACCGAGCTACCACAGCCCTGTGTGCAGCAGAGAGCTGCCATCTAGTGTGCCTGCCCAGGGGAGTAGATGGTGGGGATTAAGGATAGGCCTTTTGCAAAAAACAATAAATCAATTAATTGCATGATAAATTACAATTATCAACCTCATTTTCATTCATCAGCTTCATCGTTTCTTCATGTCGCTCTCTTTCTACTGAAGACACTGGATGACAAAAGGCTCAACTCTGGTGCTCTTCACTGACCCCTCCCTTTCTCATTTGTCTTTAAAATCTGTTTTAACCGTCCAAAATCATGGTTTTGCATTGTTAAAAACAGCTAAGTTGAGAAGCTAAGCTACGAGCTAAGCGAACATGCTGACCTCTGGGAAAAAAACTTCCATATTTTCAAAATTCCAAAATTCATGGTTGAAACCCGTGCCTTCGTCTAAAAAGTTTTTTTTTCTTGCTTTTTTTCTACCAAAAAAAAAAAAAGTTTTGAGCATGGTGTCAGGAAGTTAAAATATTGTTCACTATTGACCTATTGTAAGGTTGACTAGACAGTATTTTAACTAGAGTTGATGACAAACTGGAGATGAAATGATCAGAGTCTGTTCCTTTGTTAGGTCTAATGCTCCTTTTTTCAGGCAGACAACTTTTACTTAAATGTGTTTACTGCAGTTAAAATGACACATTGGTTTTGCTTTGTGTTAAATAAAAACTTTCAAAAGGTATAATCATTCCTCTCTCTTCTTTTGCATAATGACATTTAACTCTGCATGTCATCCGTGAAATTCTGACGCACAGAATCACAAGTCCAAGTGTGAACTGTGTCACAGAGTAAACACAATAAAAACATGTATTATCTGCAGCATTGTTCATTAAAATGGCTCAACACTATTAATGTACTACAGAAAATATACATACAGTAGGTATACTTAATAATATTGTAGACCATTGCATTAGGGAATACATTCAGCAAGTACTTTTACTAGTAATACTTTACGTATTTTTAAAAGCAAGTACTTATTTACTTTCACTCAAGTAAAAATGTTAATGTGGTACTTCTACTTTTACTAGAGTGCATTTGTGTCTGTTTATTTGTACTTTTACTTAAGTACAGTGTTTGAGTACTTTCTCCATCACTGCAAAAGAGATCCGTGATCTCAATTGGATTTGCCTGGTTAATTAAAGGTTAATAATTTCGTAGAATGATTTTTAAGCTTGGTCAGAAAAAAATTGTTTATTGACTGCACCCAATAAATAAATAAATTTGAAAACATGGACAAAAATGAATGTGCGGCTTATTTTTTTCCCAAAACATAATTCAGGGGTTATTTAAAAAACAAAACATTCTCACAGTAACATGCAAAAATGAAGTAAAGCCACATGTTGCAGCAATATGAGTAACACATTTTTTCACAGAATATCCATAAAGTTGTTGTAGTCTCAAAAATATATTGAACTCTTCTCAATTCTTTAAATTCTAGAGTGCTTGAGCTGTACTTTGACACGTAGAGACCTGTGCACATCAAGAGACCTGTGCTAAGGTGCTTGACCTAGTTGCACCATTAAAATTTAGGCATCCAAAGCGCACTCCACACCCTTGGATGAATGAGATCACTCGCGCAGCCAAACGTCAATGCAGGAAAACCAAACGTAAATAGAAGGACAAACTTCACGTTTCTTTTATCATGCTAAAATCATGTTACAAAGAGTACCAGGCCACTGTTAAATCAGAAAAAAACAAATATTTCTCCCAAATCATCGCCTCAGCCACAATCCCCGCGTTCTTTTCAATACCATTAACGCCATTTTAACCGTGCCTCAGTCTGCCAACAGGGAGGTCTCTGCAGTTACGTGTGACGACTTTGCCAGTTTCTTTGTTAAAAAGGTTGAGTCGATCAGGTCACTGATTCCTCACACCACAGCTGACCCCTCTGTCTTTGTCCCCTCCACATCAGTCTTTAACCAGTTTGAACCCATTTCCCTCTCATTTCTAAATGACGTCATTGGTCATATGAAACCCTCAGGTTCCCCTGCTGACCCCATCCCTGCATCGTTTTTTTAAATAAGTCCTACCCTCCATTGGACTCTCTGTTCTTGACATTATAAACAGCAGTATGGCTACAGGTGTAGTTCCTGACACTTTTAAACATGCAGTGGTAACTCCTTTAATAAAAAAACTCGGACTTGACCCTTCAACCTGCTCAAATTTAAGACCCATCTCCAAACTTCCCTTTCTTTCTAAGATCCTGGAGAAAATAGTTTTCACTCAATTAAACGAGTTCTTGAGTGGAAATTCTATTCTTGAGATCTTTCAGTCTGGCTTTAAGAAACTACACAGCACCGAAACAGCCTTAGTTAGGGTCTGCAACGACATTCTTCTGGCAAATGACTCTGGTCAGTCTGTAGTCCTGGTACTCCTTGACCTTACCACTGCATTTGATACTGTGGACCACAGTATCCTTTTATCCCGGCTAGAACACTGGGTTGGGATTACTGGTGCAGCGTTAGAATGGTTCCATTCATACCTGAGCGACAGCAAAATTAACACAGAAACTCCTAACACCATCTACTTCAGTGCCTCTTTCCTGCGGGGTCCCGCAAGGCTCCATTCTTGGACCCCTTCAGTTTTCTTTGTATCTCCTCCCCTTAGGGACTATCCTGAGGAAACATGGCCTTGCCTTTCATTGTTATGCTGATGACTCTCAGATTTCTGCCGTTAACACCTAACAGTTCCTCCTCCAATCGCCCTTTGTTAAAATGTCTTGATGACATCAAGACTTGGATGGCTGCAAACTTTTTGAGTTTTAATGATCAGAAAACTGAGGTCATTGTATTTAACCCTAGCTCTGCCACTGTCACTGATCCTGCAAACCTGGACTCCCGTCAGCCATATCTAGAACAGTCTGTTACCAATCTCGGGATAGTTTTAGAGTTTAGACTCAGACTTTAAGTTCAATAAGCAGATGAATTCTGTTCTTCAAAAAAGCTTCTTTCAGCTAAAGCATATAGCTAAGCTCAAGTTCGTCCTGTCCAGATCCAACCTTAAAAAATTAGTCCATGCATTTATTACAACCCGGCTGGACTACTGTAACTCGCTTTATGCTGGGGTCAGTCAGGTCTCTCTCTCACGTCTCCAGCTCGTCCAAAATGCTGCAGCTCGGCTACTAACAGGAACTCGCAGGTTTGAACACATTACTCCAGTTCTGTCCTCTCTTCACTGGCTTCCTGTGCATGTCAGAGTTGATTTTAAGATTCTTCTGCTGACATTTAAGTGTGTTAATGGCCTTGCACCCTCATACCTCTCCGACCTCCTTCATCCTTATACTCCTTCTTGGGCCGTGAGATCAGACCAGCTGCTTTTGGCCGTACCAAAAACCAGGCTGAAGCTCAGAGGAGATCGGGCGTTTTCAGTCATGGGCCCTAAACTCTGGAATAATCTGCCCATCAACATTTGACAGGCCATCTCAGTCTCTATTTTTAAATCTCTCCTCAAAACACATCTGTCCTCATTGGCATTTAACAGTGTGATCTCATTTGGTATTTCGTTGTTGATGATTGTGTATATCCATTTTGCTTTTACTCCCTGACATTTAACGCAGGGTGATTTGATTTAGTATTTCATTGTTTCTCATTATATTTCATATTTTTATGCTTTTATTCATGTTGCTGTAATATCTTGTTATTAATATTTGATGTTGTGATATTTTTGGTAAGCACTTTGATAACAGTTACTGTTTTAAATGTGCTATATAAATAAATGTGACTTGACTTGACATGTAGGATGCTCTCATCTGACAGACAATGACTGAGGTTACAGCCTCAAATGTCCAGGCCTAGAAAGCACACCAGTGATTAAGAATATATATTGAAAAAATACTGGTCCAAATCTATGCAGCTTCATTACAAAAGTGTACTCCAGTAGATAAAATTATAAATGTGCAGGTGACTGCCAAAGTGAACACAAAGTGGCCCAAGACATATGATTGGATGGAGGTGGGAAACAAAAGAATGTGCAGAGTCTAGATTATTAGTTTACTTAAAATCCAAAAACAAGGTGTGCCTTTAAGACCAATCGTTAGCATGATTAACTCTGTCACTTACAATGTTTCCAAATATCTGGCGTCTGTACTCATCCCTTTAGTTGGCAGCTCAGACCACCACATACAGAACACCATGGACTTTGTGGATAAGGTGAGGGATGTCATCATGGAGACTGATGAAACAATGGCCTCTTTTGATGTTGCATCACTCTTTACGTGCATTCCCGTTGATGATGCAGTAGAGGTGGTCAGTTTAAGATTAAAATCAGACACCACTCTGAGCAGCAGAACATTTTGGAAACATGGAAGGATTAGCATCATAGTTTGGGGGTTGTTTAACAGCAATGAAGCTGGGTCAACTTTGCATCAACAATGAAACTTCTTTTGGTTTTTCCCTCTTCAGGGGTCACCACAGCGAGTCATCCTCTTCAATCTCACTCTGTCCTCTGCATCCTCTGTCCTCACTCCAACTACCTCCATGTCCTCTCTAACTGCATCCATATATCTCCTCTTTGTCTTTTTCCTGGCAGCTGCATTTCTAACATCTTTCTACCAATATACCCACTGTCCCTCCTTTGGACATGTCCAAACCATGAAAGTTTTCTCCATCCACTCCATCCTGCCTGGACTCTCTTCACCTCTTTACCACACTCCCCATTTTCCTGGACAGTTGACCCCAAGTCCTTGAAGTCCTGCACCTTTGTGACCTCTGCTGCTTGTAACCCCACTGTTCCACCAACCTCCCTCTCATTCACACACGTACTCTGTCTTACTAGAGCTGACTTTCATTCATCTTCTTTCAAGTGCGTACTTCCACCTCTCCAAGTTCTCTTCCACTTGTTCCCTGTTCTCACCACAGATCACAATGTCATCTGCAAACCTCATAGTCCACGGGGATTCCTGCCTGACCTAATCTGTTAACATCAGTGATGAAGCAATAAACTTCATTGTGTTACAAAAAGGCAGCATGGTGGCACAGTTGATAGAGCTGCTGCCTCTCAGCAACCAGGTTACTCTGGTTCAAATCCCAGTCCGGGGCCTTTCTAGGTGGCGTTTGCATATTCTTTCCGTGCATGCATGGGTTTTCTCCAGTATTCGGGTTTCCTCCCACAGACCAAAAACATGCATGTTTGGCTAACTGGTAACTTTAAATTGTGTCTAGGTGCGAGTCAGAGAGGAATGGTTGTTTGTCTCATCTCTATGTGTCCCTGTGATGGACTAGAGACCTGTCCAGGGTCTCCCCTGCCTCATGCACAACGATTGCTGGATATGGACACTGGCAACCCCCGCAACCCAAAAAAGGAAGAAGTGGGTAAAAGATAATGGATGGATAGATGGTGTTACAAAAAATTACCAGCAAGTGTGTCATGTGACAGAACTCCGCAGACAAGGCTAGGCAGAGTGTGCCATTAAAAAGTTCTACAACATTAGCAGTTACTCTGAAAGCAATGAAAGTCTGCTTGTCTAGTTCCCAAACTTTTGAATTAGACCTACTTCTCTTCAACGTGCTCCAGTTTGGCCTAAAAGTCAACATTTACACTCTTGCAGCTAATGAGGGGCATTTGTATCCCACTGCAGCTTCTGGTCATACTTCTACAGCTGCAACAAGGCTGATTTGTCTTTAAACTGTGAAAAAAGTGTGTGTAAGATTGTGTGTTTGACCAGACAGCTGCAACTGCTCCGGAAAAAACTTCCTCCTACTACTTTTCAGTGAGCGAGAAAAGCGTGCTTTGATGGGAACAAGAGGGGAAACATTTCAGTGACCTTGTTTAGCCCTCAAGAGACTAAGCCAAACAGCAGCAACAAGAATATGAGTATTGTCATATACCAGAGTAACACAGGAAAAAATGGTTCCCTCTTTGCTCTTGGACAAATTTTCCAGCTCATTAGAGACGGCGGGCAGCAGGTTTGCTTGTAGCTGGGACAATGAGAGCCATAAATCCAGAAAAAGGCTTTTTTTTTTTTTTATTACCATGCATCTTTGGGTTTATGTCTATTTGTGCTTCCTATAAACAGCCTAATGTGCCTCACAGCTTTATCTCGGGCCTTGCTTATGCTGCTGTATTTTTCAAGAGCTTGTTGTTGACTTGCAAAGTAATTTTTCCACTTTTGACACTTGGTAGAATAATTTCACCTGGACTTGTTTAAAAACACAGCTAGCTAAAGGGGAAAAATGTGTGTGAAATTTGTCATTTTAAAATAAACCAAGAGTGTATATAGGTTTTCATTTGCAGATTAAGCCCAACTGAGGGAATATTTATGCAGGTCTCATTGTCAAAACAACATTTATTCAAAAACATATACCAGTATGTAATACTCTGCTGACTAAAATGGTTGATAAGGATAAAATCCTGTTAAAGGAATAGTTTGAATTAAATTTTAAAGCTTAGATTGAAAATATTTCCTCGTTATATGACTTTGTTCCTAAAACAAGTAAAAGGTATTTCACGAAATATGGAAGGACAGGATGAAAAGAGGAACATAAAATATGGAAGCCAAGAGTCCATCGAAAAGACAAATGAAATCATCAACAGATTCAGAAACTGATCCAGATGGCTTGTAATCAGTGCCAATAGTGTGAATACTTCATAAGAATTCACACTATTGTGATACATTTTTCTTCCATACATTATTCGGCATGTTTCTCGTTCCACAATTTAAGTTATTTCAACAAATCATATTCAAAATGTTGAGCTGTTTCAGGACAATCCTGCTATGACTTTTGGTATTGGTGCAACTTTAGCTTTTTGAAATATTAAGCTTTTTCTGACACTTTTTTCCTCATAGAAAATGAATTGAGCTCATTTTACATCCTTCAAATCTTTAGATCTGTTTACAACCTTTTACAGCTCCTTTCACATTTTGTTCTGTTCAGCTTCTTTCAGCTTCCTTGTGCAAATTAATTTTTTTTTTTTTTTTTAAAACAGCTAATTTCAGCTGGGTTTTTTCAACTGTATTGTGCTCCTTTCACATTCTTTCTGCTAACTACAACATTTTTTGTGCTTCGTCTAACTTCTTTCTGCCTATTTCAGCTTGTTATGATCCTTTCAGCGTCTTTCTGCAATTTTCAGCGTTTTCTGCCATTTCAGCTACTATGTAGCCGTTTTATGCTAATTTAAGCATTTTCAGCTGATTCCACATTTTTTGCACTCATTTAAACTTTTCTCAGCCTAATTCAGCAAAAATGTACTCTTTCTTTTTACTTCTGGTAATTCAAGTTAATTTCTGCCTTTTAGCTACTTTTCAGCTGTTTTGTGTGTGTGTGTGTGTGTGTGTGTGTGTGTGTGTGTGTGTGTGTGTG